>NW_008239535.1:427850-431104 GCF_000691975.1 Corvus brachyrhynchos
ACAGACACGCGCACACGGACACGCACACACACACACAGACTCACAAACTCACACTCACATGCACACAGTCACGCACACGCTCACACACACCCACACACATACTGCAACCCCTCTTTGCACACCAGCACGGGAACGCCCGGGAACGGTGAGACACTGCCAGAGCTGTCCCCCCGAGGGATGTTGTGGCCTAAACGCTCCTTCAAATACAAACTCCATCCGGCACCTACTGTGGTGAAAGACTCACAAACTCACACTCACATGCACACAGTCACGCACACGCTCACACACACCCACACACATACTGCAACCCCTCTTTGCACACCAGCACGGGAACGCCCGGGAACGGTGAGACACTGCCAGAGCTGTCCCCCCGAGGGATGTTGTGGCCTAAACGCTCCTTCAAATACAAACTCCATCCGGCACCTACTGTGGTGAAAGAGTCCATTGTGCTGAGTGCCGGTGCCCATGAGCTCCTGCTTAGACTCTCAGTGCTAAATTACACCGTTTATTACATGTCATGCTTTTTTGAAAGATAATTCAGGAACAGAGTAGCATCATATGGCACAGGGACAGAGCAGTAAGACATCAGCATCCCAAAGCAGTTTATTGGGTTTGATTTCCAGCCTTCCCAACAACTCCCAAATCCCACTGGTACATCACATATTGAACTACAGCAATCCATAGCTTGCTGCAACCCAGGAAGAAGCCTGCTACATACACACTGTGGGTCAGTTTAGCAAACAAAATCAATCAAAATACAGAACTAACGTGTGTGTTTGCAGTACACAAGAAAAATCAAAGCCTGAATGCAACCTCATGCCTTAGCATTGAAAAAATGGATATATGATATCTTGGTTTTAGTCCATATTGAACTGCAATTCCTACTTCTTAAAGGAAAACACTGCAGCTGCCACTACTGTACACTGGCACAGAAATACCATCATAAAATATACTCCGTCAACATTCCCTGTGAGGTTTGGACCAATCTTTTATCAAATTCTGTCAGGTGAGTGGAGAGATTTATTGCCCTATTCTGTGAGGAAGCTGATATTTCTAAGTCACAGCAAAAATCCTGATTCCAACGTACCCCAAAAATTTGTTTCCAACATCAGGGTTATGCCAATCTCTGCCTCTTTTGGCCTTGTATCACACTGGACTAAACCCAGAGCTACTTTCTCCTGTCTGGAAAAGGAGAAATGTGAAGATACATCTGGTATCTGGAGGGTTTTTTATGCAGTAACTGTTACTACACTTCTCTGCTAGTACCTTCATGAAGGAATTTGAAATAAAGGTGTCAAAATCATAGAAGACAGCAAGGTAGGTCCTGTGCTAGTTCCAGCATTTCACAATATGAGAAGGTGCCATAAAGCCAAATGTTTTGGAGCAAGGAAGACTTTTTCCTTTATGCTTTGCTGTGATACAACTTCACAGAGCAGCTGGAAGTTTCTGGCTTTTTGTAGAAAGTCAGATTTGTCATACACAAAATAAACAGATAATTTTTGAACTAACATGTTTTTTAAATTCCTCTAACTATCCTTCCCTACAGAGCTATCTTTAATTACTTTCTGCTTCTCTGACTATATGCATGTTTTTGTATGCAAACAACATTATAGTGTCTGCTCATAAGACAGCAAGCCACATTGCTTCTTTTTTGTGTTATTAAGTAGGTACATTGAAACACAAGACTTTCAACATTCTTCCACTTTTTTTTTTGTAATCTTGTGTGTGTGTGTGTGTGTGTGTGTGTGTCTCATGTAAGAGATTTCAGAGTAAATGTTAAATTAGGGTGATGTTTCCTGACTAATTCATGATAGTTAAACCAACATGCTGTCCATCCTGCAGTTCTCTGGTCGGCTACAGAAAGGATAAATGAAAAGCCAGTAGATTAGGGATCAAATAGAATCATCCTTCAGGAATTAGGAAGCCTTCAGTCTTGTAAAGCAAGGACAATTTCTAGAAATAGAAACCTTGGCTTTACTCCATGTACACTAGCAAATAGTTCTGGATCCACATTTCTGCAGTGCTGCCTGCAGATGGCTTACGATATGCAAATGGTAGTCAGGTATAAGTGCTGATAATGCAGCAGAAGTAAAATCCACTATTTCCATCTAGTGGTGAGACAGTATTCCTGGATCTGAAGTACCTGAAGATCCAGTTACCTACCTGTGCACAACATTGCTACAGCTTTGAATCCTCCCACAAGTCATTTGGTCTGATTTATTCTCCTTACAAATTTTTCAGGTCTAGGCATCCTAAATTCATATAAAACATAAGAAGAAAAGAGACTCCTGTCTCTCTTTTCTGAAATGCAGATTGTTAGGATACAGTGAAAAAGCTCACTCAATTCTTACAAAGTTCTAATGTTTTACAAATTAATCAATCCATATATGAATATGGATTATTGGATTACATTATCATCAATGCCACAGCTCAAATCTCCTTTGAAACAGAATAGTGCTGAAACTTTCCATATAGCAAATAAAGTAACAATAGGGACCAGAGATGTATCATTCTGGGTAAGGTACAAGTGGCCTGGGCTACAAAATATACATTGTTTCTCATCTTGACAGTACAGTATATATTTGCCAAATATGGCTCCTACTTTGGCAGGCAAACTAAAAGGTTCAGATATCCAGAGGTGCTTGAGCCACAGGGATTCATCCCAGTAAATCTCAATTCCTGCCTGGTTTGAGGCTGACATCACAATCAGACCTTTTGTGTTTGTGTAGTCTCCTCTTTAGATATAAGAAAAAAAGGAGCAGCAAATACATGCATACCTATGGACAGTGTTGAATTCCTATGCCATATATTACTGTTTCAGTGCAGACAGAATAAATTCTCTGAAGTTTTGCTCATTTCCACATTGGACATATATTGTCCAAGAAAAGGAGAATCAAATTTACAATGAGAAGTGTAAATTTTTCTGAGGAAATAAGCTGCACGGCAAGCACGTAGCCACATCTAGGAGCAACCACCACCTTGGCAGCTTGGGCCTAACCAGGGTGAATGCTTTCCTGGGGTAGTCAAACCCTTGCACCTTGTAGGAGGGGAGGATATTACAGTTCTTCACTACCAAGTGCAAAAAAAAAAAAGACCAAGGCAAAAAAAGTGCACAGAGACCTTCATTCTACTCCTTCGGGCAGGTGTGTGTCATGCAGTGATGTTTCATCTGACGTGGGAGCTGGGAAGCTCTGGCCAGCAGTGTTTGAGGTTTCTCTTCACGTAGCCATAGATTCACCTACTGCATGCAAGCT
>NW_008239535.1:431242-443248 GCF_000691975.1 Corvus brachyrhynchos
GCTGCTTGGGCAGGGCAGAGCACCACCTCCTCATCTGGAACATATCGCTAATCAGGTTCCATAGGAGGTGTAACTTTTTCCCTAGACGTTTACTCATTAAACTGCCCATATGTTTAACTTGGAGGGAAACCAATCTGATAGCACTATGCTCTACTGTGTAAGGGAGGATCTCGCTTTCCTTCTAATATACAGACATATTATGCATATAGACTGCCTTTTCTAAGTGGTAGGCTTCCTGTAGGTAAGATTACCTCTTGAGAACACCTTAAAAAATTGTCAGAAGAACTGGACATTGCTGCCCAAATTTTACTCTCCGGCCTATCCCTAGCTGTGGAAAAAAGTTAAAGCAGTCCATGAATAATAGTTAATCACCCCCAAGGCATGGATGGGAAAAATTGCATAGGTAGCACAGCTTTGTTTCTGTTTCCTTGTTGTACAAGTGTGGTTTTCCCTTCCCAGCCATGTCATCACTGGGCAGGCATGATGAAACACGTGCTACAGTTGCCTAGCTGGCCTAGGGAAGCTCTGCCACTCAAGAGATGGTTGCTTGGGCAATACTAGACCAGGGATTATGAAGCAACAACACATGAACCTGCAAGTTTTCTTTTGTATGTCAATATGCACAAGATCTCCCAGCGTATCAGCATTTCATTACCTCTGAGCTAAAGAGCTGGGCACAGCTTCTGTTTTACCAATGAGCTTTGTGTAATACATCTGTTTTTAAGTCAAAACAAAGCCATTTTGTTCTGCAGCATGGAGCATGGGTCCAAAGAATCCTTGCTGTGGATCTGGAGACTGCTGCCTCTGGCCCGGGTAGCCAGCTGTCGGGGTGGACAGGCTCACGTGTGCCGGCGCTCAGCGCCAAGCCAACCAGCGCCGCGGTGCTCCTCATGCCACAGAGCATTACCATAATGCAATTAGCGCGCCAGCAGCCTGAGACCAGCTCTTCTACGTTGTCAGCAGCACGTTCAAAGCAAGGTTAAAGGGAAATGCTTCTAGGGCAAGGTTTACTGTGGCAATGGTGTCACAGCTCACTGATTGTAGCCTGCCTCAGTGATGAGGGAGAAAGCTCCAGAAGCCTGCAGTGACTTAAAAGAGGATTCCAGGCTTCATTTTCCTCATTTTGGACAAAAATGATCTGATGTCAGATCCAGCCCAGGTCACAGTGACTGCAGATATGTGAGCTTGTGCCTAACTTTGGAAGCTTTGAAAAGCCCTTTTATTTAGCAGCAGCATCTACCCTGAATAGCAAACATCCACACATTAGAATAAAAATATTTTTATTTATCTTCAGAATTTATAATCAGCATAGTCATTACAATGCTAAAAAAGAGATCAGGGTGACTACAAATCTTCCACAGCTGTAGTTTTAGCACTGAAAAAGCCTTTGATCCACATAAACAAAAGCACATTAGCAGGAAATACCTGGTCACAGGTAAGACTTTCAGAAAGCAAATACTCTGGCATGGCTTTTAGAAACCTCAGATGTACAAAAAAATCATCCCAAATGATATCTCTTTAAATAAAGACAAATAAAAACCAGAGTTTTGTCCTTTCTGTGTGGTCTGGAACAATAAGGACATGAGGGCAAGGACAGAGAATGTCAAAATTATTTGGAATAGATAATGCTAAATATTTCTACCAATGATGAGTAATTAGATTATGACATTTGGAATCAATAAAGTACAGATGTGCCCGCTAGATTTTAAAAGGGTATATAAAGCTTTAGCTTTTTTCTTTGATTGCATATCATAAGTAGAGTTCCATTACTAAGTATATTGATCAACCACTGTAAAGGGAACCTCAGGAAAAAAACAAGGTTTCATTTAGAGTTATAACCATAGTTTTCATTCTCAAGATGTCACAAAGGAGAGCATCATCGTACAGAAATATGACGGGCAGAGCCTGACACTCACACGCTACAGAGGGAAGGTCTTCTCACTGTGATGTGGATACCAACACCTTTCCCAGGAGAGCTGGAGAGAGGCTGCAATTGCTCCTCTTCCTGTTGACCAAAATCGTGTACTAGGGTGCTAGCAATAACGTGTAGGCTGTCTCCTGACCAGGGCTCCCAAAGGACTTCATCGTGGGGTGACAAGAGCTTAGGTGTGAAGCACCTGGGGCGCTGTTGATGGGGGTTCCTTTTCACCAAACAGCACAAGCCTCCTCACACCTGCACGCAGCAGGAAGAGAGAGGCTCTCCAGGGCGCCGCTCAATGTGTTAGCTTCCAGTTCTGACTCACCTGTCAAGACCTCCTTTTTCATGGACTGTAGAATAACATTGGGGAAAGCCCTTTGGAAGCTAAAGCTAGTTTTTACTATTATCCCATTCTCATTGCCAACATGCTAAGTTTGCCAAGAGGGTTGACTACATGACTTGTGTTCAAAAGTCTTCTAAGAAAATTCTTGCCTCAGGCATCTCAAGCAACCATGCAGGACAAGCAGGTATTTTCCAGTTTGCTTTTCTAGACCTGAAAAGTCTCACAGTATTTGGGTTTACATCCCTGATTCCATCTCAAGATATGATATTGCATATCTAACGACTAGACCAGAGAAACTCTGTAAGAAAGTAAGAAATTACATTGCAGATTTTTTCCTATGCTTCTGCCAAAAGTTTTTGGTACTGATTCTGCCACCTTTTCTTTTATGTGCAGCTCAACTTGATACCGATCTAGTTATTTGAAGGAAAGGAAGAAGTCATCATCTGATTCTTAAACTTCTCATTCCCAGTAAAGACTCTGAAATTCATTTGACCAGTGGATTTTGAAGTCAAGTTCTATAAAAAGACACTTCAAAAACTCCATGAAAATACTTATTCTTTTATTCATGCAAGTGGCTTGAACCACTCAGATTCCCCAATAGTGAAAAGACAATTCCATGCATCCATGCAAGAACTACAAAAAAAGAGAACTATAAATAAAAAAATAAATAACTATAAATAGAGAGGACAAACTTGCTGGCTTTTCATGCTGACCATGCTATTTTTACAGTAAAGCTGGTCCCTGTTGAAAAAGGGTGGAGGGTTCAAAAGAAACAGAGGAGTAGTGCCTGAGTAAGGAAGAAACCTGCTGCTTTGCCTCCTACCTGTCCTCTGAACTTCCTGCAGAGACTGTCAGTCTGAATTGTGAAAATCTGTCCACTAAGGATGTCTTTCCCAGGCTTTGCTCCTATTGACCAAGCATTCCCTTCACAAACAGATCTGCTGGTCCACTTTTCCAGCTATTTTGCCTTGGAAGAAATCTTCACATGGAAACAAGTCAAACACCTCTTCCAGTGAAGCACAATGCAAAGATCTCCTTCGATGTGCTATTAACCTCTGCTATTAACACTGCCAGTACCTAGGAAACCGCTTTGAGTCAAGCAGAATCTCTAGGCTTGCCTTAACTCTGCTTTCAAGTACCACTTTGGAACTTCAAGAGACATGATCAAAACAGGTCAGCAGCTCCTTTGCCTTCACACTCCTAACATCTGTCCCTGGGCGCAGCCTTAGTTTGTAAAATCCTGAGAACACCAGCTCAATGTAAAGAACATTTTTTGTTAAGTTAATCAAAGCAAAGTGCCACTTCTACCTGTTCATGCTGCTCCATCCTAACATTTATCAGCTTACAGAGCAAGGCTGAGCAGGAAGCAGAGAACATGGAGTGGTCTACCAGCAGCAGAGTACCTTGGCTGCTTGAAGCTACTGCACACTCTTGGCAAACAATAAAAAGGGCTCAAAAGAGTGACTCAGGCTTTCCAAGGGGAAAAGGGGAGACAGGATGAGATCAAACACCACCAGTAAGGAAAAAGACTACTAGGCCAGGAGATGGAGAAGGCAGAAAAGCACATCTGGAAGAGGCATCACTGATAGGCAACATGTCGGTCTCCATGTGACTCCAAGCCACTCAGTGGATAAGCAGGGCCTGCATCCAGGGAAACTGGTTGCACATGGAGTTGGTGAGGTGGGCAGTGAGCCAGCAATTCTTAAAACTGCAGGGAGTGTATACAGGTGTAGGAGATACATTTGAAACCAAGCATCTTGAGAACTGTTAAATACAGTCCTAGGATATTCAACTTCCGAGGGGTTTTTCTGGCTTCCTTATACCATATAAACTCCTTGATCATTTAGAATTCAAACAAGCAGAGGTGAAGAACTTGCAATGTTCACTAACACTGCTGTTCCTATTTGAAATCTTTAATAGAAATACCATTATCTTTTTCTAGAAACAATGCTGCAGAGATTGAAAAGGGAGTACCTCAGCCAGATTGTGTTATCTGAATGGCATATTCATCCATTTCAGGACTATTTTCCCTATGCACTGATAAGAATGTCTAAATAAATAGGTATTTGTACAATGAAAAGATCTAAGATGATTCTAATAATTGTTAAATCTCCAGGCATTAGAGATTTAGCCATTTTAATGTCATCAACTGCTATCAGACACCCTACATGGCCACGGTGTTTGCATTTAGGCAATCCCAGTTTTTTAGGGCCTGTTCCAGCTCCTTTTATAGTTGGGCAGCCACCCACATTTTTGGTGGGATACAGTAATCAAGATTAGTGGGCTAAAGAATAACAACATGCAAAGTCAATGCTCACCCAGACACGCTTTGTTCTGCATGAGTGACCTTAATACCCTGTACAACCCCAGCGCTGGCCTGTGCGTGTCAGGAAGATGTCAGAGCTTTGTTTCAGTCAATCAGCAGCAGGAGCTGAGTGTAGGAGCAGCCTGCAGCAAAGCTATCTGAACGCTCAGGGAAGAAAGTCATTAGAGATTATCTTTAACGTACTTGAAAAATAAATTCCTACCTTTATCTCCATGGTACAGGGAGAGCAATTTTCTACATATTAGCATAATAATCATCAGAGGAGTGCCTTCTTGCCCATCTTGCTTGTTTATATCACTCCAGTATCTTGTAGTCTTGAGGATGCACGTTTTTAGTGTGATTTTTCTGTCCTGTAGGTTTTGCTTTACATGTTGCATATTAAAAGCCCAGTCATTACTTCTTTTTCATGCACAAAACGTATCAGAGCTTTATCACTGCAAACTGCAGCTCCCAGCACCGACAGCAAAACCAGCACCAGCCTACACCTCATCCACTGAACTGTTGGTGATCTCTCAATGGCGACGTTGCAGTCCTTTGGCCTAACCTAAGCTGGGCATGTGCAGATGAAAATGAAAGCACCTAGCAAAAGTGTGTGTTTTTACAGAGCAGGATGCCTATCCATGATACTAAAGCAAAAAAATAAAATACCTTTCTTTGACAACAGAAGGGATTTATTTTGATGATAAAAAACTTGCTAGGATCTTCATTTTTCTCCCTTTTCTATTCCTAAATGTAAGTCCCAATCTTGGGCCAAAATAAAGACTATAAAAACTTAATTATTATTAAGAATTAATTATTAATTACTTAACTCCTGTTTTACTCTTTAAGCACTTATGGATGGCTGATTATTTAAGATGGATGTAGGCACTTCGCACTAAAATACAAGTTTTATACACTGATGTACAGACTGTCAAAGAAAGAAAAAAAAATCACAAAAATCACTGATATATTACAGTAAGACGGCTTTTGAGCATATGAATACATGATTAACCAGGGGAACAATAATTCTGCATAGGTCTTCCTCTTGAACAATTCTCCCTCTTCCTGCAAAGCTTTTTCAGGTAAACTCATAGTATATGATGTTATTCTAAACTGTGGGAAAAACAAAACAAAATAAAACAATAAAACAACCTGTCCTTTGAACATTCCTATTTCAATTTGGTCATCTTCTAGCTTGACAGGATATAAAATCCTCTCAGTTTCCGGTGTTCTCAAACCCCTCCGCTCTAAGTGAGCTCAGTAGCAGGTTTAGCAGCTCAGCACCCCAAAACCACTCTGAAGAGCTGGTGGCCTAATAAAAGAAAGGGTTCCAGTGCAGAGAAGGTATTTATCCCAGATAAAGTTATTCACATCTATTGTTCCCACATCCAAATGTCATTGAATCGTCTTATCTCACACTCTTCTGTCTGTTGCAAACACACGGGAAACACCCAATGTCTTCAGCACAGCTCTCCTTCTCCAGCATAAGACATCGCCTTGACTTCAACGTTCTAATGAAGAACTTGCAAAGAATTACCTTGACAGTGCTATTTAAAATGATCTTGCTTTCAGAACAGACAGTGTCCATTTAATAATCTTGGCAAAAGTAAGGTAAAACTACTTTCAGATTTGTGTCCTAAATCTGCTGCCAACTTTGGAAATATATGTACTAGTTTTAGAGAAATCAGGCATCTGATTAACAACAGGTAGAACTAAAGCCTCTCAAGAGTACCACACCTGCAATTCTTGAAACTGGAACTACGTTTTTGTTATGAACAAAACTGATGCACATGAAACACGTGCAGCTGACACCTTCACCTGTACAGCCTGAGGAGAGATGGACCCTTCCAAAGCCACAGAGTTTTGCAATACAGATGAGACACCTAAGCAGGTACTTTAACAAATAATAGGGTTGGACATGGGACTATAAACACCAAATAAAACTCTCCCTTTGATCTTTTTAAAATATTTAATAACACATCCATAAAGTGAGTGACAAAACCACTACAAAACTGAACTTCAAAGACAGCCCTTTTCTCCAATTATCAAAAAAACTGACTTACCTTTCCCTTTGAGCTGAACTTAAGTTACTTTTAAGCAGGATGAGTAGCTCTACTGTGTGTTGACAGTCCCACTACCTTGTTACTTTAATTGCTGAGCTAAATTTACATTTAGCAAATTTCCCACTTCCTTCAAAAAAAGAGGAAGAAAGTGGTAGGGACTTAGCAAAAGATGTTTTATAAACATAGTATTACAAAAACCACTCTGTATTTGCAGCCTGCTGTCCCTCAGCTAAGTCAATGATGAGTACTTTTAAAAGTTTTCTTCAAATTTTTAATAAATTTAAGAGCTTTCAAATAATAATAATAACCACTCTAAAAATTTCTTGCATTACACTTACATAAATTTTGTAGGAAATAATGTCCAAAGAGATCTGGCTTCATTGCAGTATTAATTTAATAGCTAATGTGCATTATTCACATTGATATGCAAATCCATGTGACATTAGTCCAACATGCAGCTGCTTAGAGAGTTGCATTCATGCATCTTACGCCACTCTGACCCACTAGTGTTAGAAGATTTGTTGATCTAGTATGTTCTCCTTCAAGGGAAGGCAGGGAACATTTAAAGTCTTTTGGCCATCTCAGATTTTGTTGCAGAGGAAAAGCCTTTTTTTTTTTTTTTTTTGCAGCCTGCTGTTTCTAACACATGTAGATGCAAGCACAGTTGTTTTTCCATTCTTCAGGGATGCTTCTTCTTGTTTTTCTGTTCTTCCTTAAGGTCTTTTGCATTACATCTGGACTTCAATGCTGCTAACATTTCCCCTGTCGTCAGGTTGGCTCCCTTCATTATCAGTCGATCTCCATCAGCTGTAAATGAAGAAAATCTTAAGAAGTACAAAGTGACAACTACTCTAGTGTGCAGCTGTTTTATACATATAAATCCAAATACCCTGTTTGTCTTGTCTGATTAGAAAGTACTCCAGATACCAAGGAACCTGGCTATGCACCACAGCCAAAGAAACTGCACACAATATGCATTCAGTTTTCACTTCTGCATTGCATTATTGAAAAATCTGAAACATTTGTCTAGGTATGCCTATAGTAAGAACACATTTGATAAGAATGGCTCATACTATGCCCCTGAAGTCATCTCAGAGAAGGCAAAGAAGGCATTGGAAGGCACACATGGCTAAGCATTTTAGTAGCCTGTTGTCTGTGGTCCATTTAACATAGTTCTTCAGCCAAAACAACAAATTGGTTCACACAATCTGGTGGTTATAACGCAAAAAAATAGAGAGCACTAGGATTTCTAAAATTCTGAAAGAATTTATTTTAAAACAGGCAGGAAGCAGTAGAAGTTGAGTATTGTACCCAAGTTAATTATTTTGCAAGATTTGCAAATACAAAACCAATACCCAAACCCATATAGTGAAATACCATGCCTAGCATCCACGTTCCAGCCCCATCTTTGCCAACTGCAAGGGCTACAAACACTTCACTGGAGAAAAATCAGCTCTTAAAAAATGAAGAGTTTAGAGGTGTCTTGGCATTAATGAAATAAACTGCTTTGGGTTTGCACTGTGATAAAACATAAAGCTTTACTGCTTTAGTCTTAATACAACACAAGAATGGGAAAGACAGAGGCATGGGGGAGAGAGATACAAGCAATGTTAACATTGCAACAGGTAGACTTTCCTAAGCAAAACAAAGAACATTCAACAGTTTTGACATTTCCACCATTCACTAAAAACATGGAAGTTTAAAGATAAGGGGTAGCACTAATCAGTAATAATGAAAACTTTAATGGGCTACATGACATATTGGTCCATTACAGCACAGCAGGAAAGAAGATGCAGCCAGAGAAAAGGACAAAAGCAGATTAGAGCCATCTGTTCATAGCCTAGAATCTGGGACGCTTCCAGAACCGATGAAATTTCCACCACCAATTCCCTGCCTGCTCACTATACCCTCAAAGGAAACCAAGAAATTTGTTGTACATAGTTGACCTCATTCTGCAGGTCCATCTGCACATGTATGGCCTCACCCATCTGAGCAGTTCCTTCAAGTTACAGATACTCAGTTGCAAAAGCAACTAAGGATATTATTCAACCTTCTGTTCTCAAGACTGAGATGCCTCCACCACAGGTAACAGAAAAAAATTACAGAAAGCAAACAGATTATTATACAAAAACGGAGCTACATTTACTTTCCTGGAACTGTACCTGACTGCAAGGTCATGTGAGTACAGCACTACAAAAGTACACTCAGCTCCAAAGTTGTCATTGTTGGATCTAAGATCCCTTAGATCTAACTGTAGTAGAGACATATATACACATTTATCTGGATATCAGGCTGTTAGTGACACACTGTTTCTTCCTCCCCATTGCACAACTTCTAGCTATGGACCAGAGCCAAAAAAAAAATCACAATTAAAAAAAAATATATAGAATACAATAACACTGCAACAACACAAACCCAGCGTTTTTTTCTTTGTTTAAAAAAAAGCTCCTTACCAAACGTCACATCTACAACTGGTTCAGATCCATCATGTCTCACATCAGCAGTCACTTGACAGTTTGTATTAGTAGCCTGGATTTTTTTATGGTAAATACATTGGAGAAAATTTCTGAAAATATATTAATATATTAAGTATCTTGCAGACAAAAATTAAAGCATATTTCTAAAACTAATTTGCATATTTTGATATTGCTGGGTAACAAAGTATAAACAAAACAGGATTTGTACTTAAGTTCAGACAGGTACTTCTTATGAGAGAATCACTCTTAAAAATCCAAACTGATATTCCTTATATGCTAACATGTAAAAAGCATACTAAAGAACTGTGTAAAACTCCAGTGTATATACTTTCTGTGTTTCTCTCAGCTGGGTTAGCCACAATAATAAAACAAACAGCAAAGTGATTTTCGTTTTTCTTTATACATCATTTGCTTGCCAATGTTTTCTTGTTTGGGTTTCAGACAGCATTTATTTGTGAGCATCTTTGGTCTCCTGTAGATTTCTGAAATGCATGACAGCTACTTTAAGCTGCTATTCTGGCAGCTTGAAGATATTCTAAGTGTTACTAAATTCATTTTAAAAGTAGGTGTGCCTGTAAAGTCATTGCAAAACGACATTTTGCAATTGTTTGGTACAGAACCTACATCGCTGCAGAAGCACAATCCCTTAAATTTCTCCAAAAATTACAGGGATAAAGGAGCTGCTGTTGCCCCGCTTTCCCGTTACCAGCATCTGGACTGGTTGCATACCCTCACTACAGGATCAGCCACTGAGGGGCAACCCACTGAGCACTTTGGCAAAGCTCAGTGCACACGCCTGTAGAAAGGGTCTCCAGCTGGGCACAGACCCTCCGCACACAGCACGGAATGAGCCCTGGGTGCCAAAGGCCAGCCCCGCGCCCGCCGGGAGACGCGCGGAACCCGCGACCCGGGAGGGCGCAGCAAGGGCGCACGGAGGGCGCTGGGGCGTCTACACACATGGAGCCCGGACAGAGCGGGGCCGGGGCCGGGGCCGGGGCCGGGGCCACCCCCGCAGCCCCCTCACCTCGTGCTCTCCACGTTGGGCTCGAAGGGGCAGAACCGGACCACGATACTCTTTACCGGCCGCAGCACCACGCTCATCTTGGACGCCATCTTCTTCCTGTCCTCTACTACAGATCCCAGCAGCCCCCGCGCAGGGGCGCGCGATGGTGGCGGCCGCGTCGGCTCGCCCCGCAGGCACATGGGAACTGTAGTCCGTGCCGCGGCCGTGGGGGCGGGAGGCCGCGGGTGCGCTCCCTTCTCTGGGCGGGCCGCCAGCCCCCGTTTCATGACCCGAGGCGCTCAGAGCCAGGCTCCTTCCTCGCTGTGGAGGGAGAGCTGACCTGCCTGTGTCAGAGAATCATAGACTGGTTTGGGTTGGAAGGGAGTTTAAATTTCATCTAGTTTCAACCGCTCTCCCTGTGCAGGGACACCTTTCACTAGACCGGGTTGCTCAAAGCTCCATCCAGCCTGGCCTTGAACACCTCCAAGGCTGAAGCATCCGCAATTTCTCTGGACAACATGTTGCAGTGCTCCACCACCCTTACAGCAAAGAATTTCTTCCTAATAATCTAATCTAATCTCACTCTGCCAGTTTAAAGCCATTTCCCCTTGTCCTGTCACTACGTGCTCTTGTGAAAAGTCCCTCTCCAGCTTTCTTGTAGGTTCCCTTCAGTACTGGAAGGCAACAACAAGGTCTCCCCCAGAGACTTATCTCCTCCAGGCTGAATAACTGTGACACTCTCAGCCTTTCCTCGTAGGAGGGGTTCTCCATCCCTCTGATCATATTTGTGGTCCTCCTTTGGACTTGGTCCAACAGGTCAATGTACTTTGTGTACTGAGGACCCCAGAGCTGGACGCAGCAGTCCAGGTGGGTTTTCAAAAGAGTGGAGTAGAGGGGGAAGATAAGGATCACTAAGGAGCTGCCAATACAGCTAAAGATTAATTAGAGGCAATATTTTGCAATACATGAGGGAGGAGAGAGATTTGCAAGAGGCATTGCGGCTGGAAGTGAACACATTTGGGTTTTCGTTTGTGACGGGTTACATCCAGCAGCTGCTTCCCAGCCCTTAAATTAAGCCTGGAGAAGAGGAAGCTCAGGGGTGACCTGATCACTCCCTACAACTCACTGAAAGGAGGGTGTAGCCAGGTGAGGATTGGCCTCTTCTTCCAGGCAACAAGAGACAGGACAAGAGTACATAGTCTTAAAATGCAGGAGGGAAGGTTCAGGTTGGGCATTAGGAAGAAATTCTTCAAGTAATGGAATTGGAATGGGCTGCCCAGAGAGGTGGTGGAGTCACCATCCCTGGAAAGACTGGACGTGGCACTTGGTGGCATGTTGTAGCTGACATGGTGGTGTTTGGCCATAGGTTGGATTCGATGACCTCAGAGGTCTTCTCCAACCTAATTGATTCTGTGACTCCGTCTGGGTGCCAGTGTCGCCGTGTGTCCGGGTGCCACTAGATGGCACGCACCTCCCTGGCAAATGGCTCCGCAGCACCGGCATCTGGGTGAGGGCTGGGGACGGCAGCCAAGGCATTCAAGCATTCATTGTGAATTTCTATGCAATATTCAATACACACCCACGCTCCCAACCTGCGGGAACTGCATTAAATATCTATAATCTCTTGGAATGGATAACCTATTTTTAAAAGCTTATCTTTGTTTATTTCAGGTCCTCTTCCTTAAAAAACTCACATAGTCATTTGGTAAAACCATCCTCTTCACTGAGGTTTAGAAAAGAAATTAACTACCAAAACTAAGCACAATGGAGTTAATATAGTTGTAATATTTGAAGTTTTTATTCTCTCTCTCAAGATTATATATATATATATATATATATATATATATATATAATATATTATATATATTATTCTCTTCTCTTGTAAAAAAAAATAAAA
>NW_008239535.1:443314-444895 GCF_000691975.1 Corvus brachyrhynchos
TATATAAAATATGTTATATATAATGGTCTTCCCTTGTGGAAAAAAATGGAAAAAATACATTATTATGAGATACCTTTTAAAAGACCTCACTGTAACCAATAAATAGCTGGTTTAAATAGGAATTTTTCCTATACAGTTGTCTTAGATACAGGGCCAGGTAAATAGAGTATTTTACATTCGGAAGGCAAAAGTAACTTAGGAAATTTCAACATCTCTTTCTTCATTATAACACAAAGAGCTCAATGTATTCCATTTAAAATCTGCGGCAAAACTTCCATTGGCTTCTATGGCAACACTGAAGGAATAACATCAGTAAAGGACAGGGGAAGAAAGAATGGTCACTGATTTTTCTAAAGGCTCCATTCTTCACACTGTTGGTACTGTGGCACTCACTGACTTAAAAATATGCATAACCAAAACAGGTTTATATTTTCTCTTATTCATTTTGATAGTAATTTGAGAAGAATGTTTAGCTTACCTTGCACAATTAAATGAAGAGAAAATTTTGTTTACTCCTTTCCATGGTCAGATCAGTTGATTTTTTGACTTTTATTGTCAGCAGTAAAATTTGCATCTTTCCCCTTAAGCCATCTGTTTGGAGTAATCAAACACTATCTCTGATTATTCAGAGTATTTTTTAATTTTTTGAAGTCTGAGGGGTTCCCAGTAACACCATACAACAGGTATCTGTTAACTGAAAGGCTGTAGACTTGGGATGAGTTATGCAAATAAAGGTCTGTAGTATTAATTACACTAAGTAAATGTTCCTGTTTTCTCATTGATCATTCCAGATCTCTTAAATGCAGGGAATATTCTTCTGCTTTTCCTCCTGTTTCTTACTTAACTGCTTTAATTTTCTGTTATGTTTTCTGACTATAGAAAGGCCCACAGTTCAGAACTCTTGAAAATTTCTCCATGGTTTGGTGTAGCGGGTTCAGTTTGTAACCGGGTGGAAACAACAATTTAGTGTAGTGGTTCGGTTACTTACTTATTCTCCTTCTGTGAGATAAGAATTAGGAGAAAGCAAAGCAGGCACAAAACTTGAAAGAATATAAAGAAGTTTATTAACAGACCTAAAAGAAAGAAAAAAAATCAGACCACAGCTTCAGAACACTTCTCCTCCCCCCACCTTTCTCCCTTCTCCCACTGACAATGTAAAAAGACAACCCTTGAGATTTTCAGTCAGTTTACCACTTCTATAATAACCTTTTTCAGTTCACTTAGGGAGAGGAGTCTCTCTTGCTCATGCTATGGAGACATCTCCACAAGAAGTTCTCTCATGGCTTCAGTATCACGAGACAGCCGCCTGGGTTGGTTCTCTGCTCGCATGTGAGAGTCCCTTCCCCCAACTTACAGCTTTTCCCACAACTGCTTTCAAGGGTCCAATCTTGAGCTACTGGGGTACCATTTTAAGGTTGAGCTGTTCAGAAACAAAGGTTCTCCTCACCCATCTCTGGGAGCATCTTCATCTCTAGGAACAGAGGTCTTCTCCTTCCGATTTGGAACAAGAGTCCTCATCACTTCCATCTCTCCCTGTTCAAACTTCTCATCAAATTACAGCTGCTTCAGCATTTGCTTATT
>NW_008239535.1:445235-450508 GCF_000691975.1 Corvus brachyrhynchos
GCCGCCCCACGGCTCCAGGATGGCTGTGTCCCGGCCTGGGCCCACTGGGCCTCACGGGCCCCCCCCTCCCAGTTACCTGTCCCAGGGCCGGAAGCAAGAGAGAGCTTTCTCGGGGTTTGTTCGTTCTTAAATGTGGATCACAGAGGCGTGTCAAGCTCCTTAAATGGCTTAAAAAGTTTCCAATATCCAAACTAGCCAGTTGATAGGTTCTGTCAGGTCATAGAGGAAGCTGTAAGCACCTCTTTGCAAGAGAATCACTTCCATAACTATGCTAACCCATGGCATTTGGGCATGCCTGTTTTTAGCACCTTGACTCTGGGTTTTGATTGCTCTTAAAAGTCTGCATTTCAGGTGTGCTGTAACACCTCTGTGTGTTTATTCTGTTCTGGAGACTTGGATCGTTATCTCTGACTGTCATCAGCTGATTCCCTCCTCTGCATCTTTATCCTTTTTCTGCTGAGTCTTTCTCTGAGTCTTGTCACAAACGTCAATAGGCCTGGAATTTAGCAATCAAAATGTCACGTCTGCACATCTAGTTATAATGCTGTGTAGTCCAGGAATAAAATTTAATGCTGCCTTCAGGGCAGTATGCAGTGCGGAGAAGTGAGCCAACACAAAGCCAGCAGCCTGCCTGCTCGGCACTGAGGTGATGCTTCCAGATGGCCACCCAGAAGAGGCTCTTTGAGAAAGACTGTGTGCTGAGCCTGACAGGAGAAGCAAATTATTTCTGGAAACAGAAAAACAGTCTGACAAATGCGGTATCATGGAGCATATCTTTGAAAGAGCAATGGACAGAGACAGTCTAGATCACAAAAGACTTGCAGCTAGTCGTTATAAAATACTAGTTCCACATTGAAGGACATGTTGGAATGAATTCCCTACCATACTGGAGGAACACTGCTTATAGTCATAAAAATATAAACCAGTCTGTGTTTTCTGTCTGGCTTTGTTTCTTTCTTTGAACTGAATATTTTACACCATATGTCAGTTACTGAATTTTAAAAATATTTTCCCAAAGAGAAGACCTGGTAAAGGTCCTTTACTCTCTAAAAATTGTGGAAGTTAAGCATACTTTTATACTAATAGTACCATCAATTTTGCATTTTATTTATAAACCAACTAATAGTTGTATGCTGTTAATGTGGTTTTCAAAAATAAAAACAAAAAATAAAATCAACCAGCAAAGGTGCCACTTACAATGAGCCTGCTTTATAATTAATTCTGAAATAATAACTCTGCATATCAGTTCAGAAAAGCTCTTATGAGAGTGAATAAACAGATTCCCTAGTTGCTCTTTACTCCTCTGCAAATATGTATTTCTATTGCCTGAGGTTAACAACTGCCAGCAGAAATGTTTGCTAAAATAATATGCAGCATTTAACTGGCTGAGAACATACTGTGCCAATTCCTGACTTGTAACTTAATTTCTTGAGGATAATACCAAAAGCTTTATTTTGTATATTTTCTTCCGTATCTAATAAATACTACGTTAAATTTCTGCAGTTATCCTTTGGATTTTTATGTTGATTTAAAATATGCACTTGCTTCCAGCAAAGGAAGTTCATTATCATAATAGCAAAAGGCACACAGGTGAGCTGAAATGAATGGTAACAACCCAAGGTTAGCACCTGAGTCCTTGTGGTCTGGAATCTGTTCTTGAAGCTCCAGGTAGATTTAATGTGTGTATTTTTACTTTAAAGGTCCTTGCACACAGTGGCTCACAGGTCACAGGCACAGTCCCATTTGACAGATCTGACTCTAACAGAGTCATTATCATAGTTTGAGGGGGAACAGTTTTTTCACAAGTGCAGAATTTGGGAAAAGCAGTTGTATTAGAATTTGATCTATATTTTCAAAGACTTCCTGAAGGTTTGTCTGTGCTTCAAATAACTTGTTAGAGGTTTTGAGGAGCTCAGCAGTATATTGACATTTGTACCGCTTTGCTAAGGGCATGCTTCAGTGCTGTGAATGCTGTAAGCAAAGCAGTTTGTTTTCACTGTGTTCTGCTAAGAATAGCTGTACCTATAGATTGATGGTTTAAGTTATTAGTATTGTCAGCAAAGTATAACAACACTGCTCAGTTGAACGTGGTGACCAGCCAAGATAGTCTCTCTGTACGCTTTCATTTTTTCCATGTCAAGAACTTTCACTTTATATCCTACAAGCTTATTTATGCACCAGTTTTAACTTCTATTTTATAGAGTTCAAGAAGGTATCTAGGCATGGCCTACACGTACACCATAGAATACCTACTTAACACAGATAAAAGTTGAAACATAAAGAGTCTAGACATTTAGACATAAAGGAACTAGATATCAAAATAGGGGATTTTTATGCAACCATTTACTGTAACAAGTTTCATATAATTGTATCTATTTATTAACATAAGTAAAAGGTATCTCCTCAAGGGAGTCATTGTAAAGAATTCTTATCACCCATATGACCATATTTCTTTAAACTCAAACATGTATCAATGTCACTGACATGTTACTAAATTTAGTTTGTAATTCCAATGTACAGGTAGTTTGACTTACTGAGAGGCCATGTGTCTTGGTTTGAAAGACAGGTGTCTGCTAAGGAAGGCAGGAGCCTCCCTTGGAATGGCAGATGCAACCCTCTTCCCTCCGGTATAATTTTGAAATCAAGGGATTTTAGGCAAAGATGTGGAAAATAGGAATAACAGTTCTTTACTATTATATATATAACCAGTTAAACAAAACACCAATAACTCTGGCAGTAACAGCAAACAATCACAAACCCAGTCCCAGCCTTCTCGGCTGTCAGGCCCTTTCCCCTCGGGTGCAGTTCCGCTCGCAGCCGGCAGGGGCGCTGGCGGCTCCCGGTGAGCAGGGCAGGTGCGATGGTTCCCCCGCGGCTGCAGGGGGCGCTCCGGAGCGAGCTCGGGGAGCACGCGGCACTGGTGGCCTGGGATCCCGGGAAGGGATGGGACAAAGGCTTCACAAACCCCTGGGCAGCTGATCCTGGACTCTCAGGAACAGCAGGCTGGAACGGCAGGCTGGAACGGCAGGCTGGAACGGCAGGGACGAACACAAATCCCGGGTGGCAGACGAGATGTAGAAGGCGGCTTTGGGATCCCGGTGTTTCCAGCAGAAAGAAAAACGGCCGAAAAGAACCAGCAGCTCCTCTCTCCCCGAACGCCGAGACCGAACTGCCCCCACACCCAGGTGAAACAAAAGAGTAGCCAGGCGCACCCCACCCTCAATGGGTAGCTCTTTGTCTTCCTTAAGTACCCAGCGATTAGCAACAGTATGGGGAAAAATTCCTTTAACAGAAAAAAAACCCTAGAACTCTTAAAACCCCAACACCATGATAAAAATATTCTTAGTTGTAAATTTAAATATGCCACAACATCCTTCATGTGAAGCTCGTTCTACATTTGCAGTCCTATGCTCAGTTACAAAAAAACCACACCAAACCCCCTAGCAACTGGATCATGAATCTGTGGGTCTTCCCTTGTACTAGAATAAAAGAGATAAGTTTTGTTAAAAGCACAGGAAGAGTACGATTCAGGTGGTGTTACACAAGAATTCCAGGTGCAATGAGGTCAGTGATATGCACTGACTTACTGCAGCAATTAATAGAATAAAGATCTGAGCCATTTTGAAGTTTTGTCAGGTATCTCCTTGCGTGATTACATATGTGTGATTAATAGTAGTGTAATAATTACATTATTGTGTACTAATTGAAGTAACATGTCCGAAGATAGAGGAGAACAAATAAGATAATGACAGAGTTGTTTGTTCTACATACAGCAGATGCATTATAGGAACAATAGGCAGCAGATGACAATTTAGATAGATATTCCCAGGAAATTTATGTTACACAGATGAAATTAGGAATATGAAATGCCATATAATTAGCAAAACTGGTGAATTTTATTCAAGCATATATTACCATTTAATACAGGAATGAAGCAAGTATCATTTCTCAAAGCAGTGCTTTTCAACCTATGGACCCTTAGTCTTCTGTGGCCTATGGGTTCATGAAGGTTTATTTTAATAAAATAGTAATTCTTACTCTTGGAAGACTTCCAGTCAGGGTCGAGGAGTCTCAATCTCCCGTTGAACACTGTGAGGATCCACAGTGTTGCTGATCTTTATAGATCAGTAAAGGCTGATCACCATGGTGTAAGTGGTCGCTGTTCAGCCCTGATGATGAGACAGCAGAGTATTGGTACTAGGCTAGTTCCAAATGGTCAGTGTAGGTTACGGGCGGGTTCGGTCGGGACGGTGACGGGGACGGAGAGATCTCTATAGGCAGGTCTTGGGACACAGTCGGTTTATTGTAAGAGGCGTGGGTATAGGGGCACTGCTCAGAGCTGCCAGACTCAGCTCTGAGCAGGCCCAAGAGAGTAAGCAGGTGAGAGAGAGAGAGAGGGTGTAAGAGCAAGAGTAGAAGTGGAAGTAGAAGTAAGGAAAGGAATAGAAGAGAAGTGAGAAGTGTCTGAAGTCCTGGTTACAATACAATAAATCATCTTCTGTACTGAATATTCTAATTGTCACTAACCAATCTAATACAAGATACAAATCCTATAGCATTTACATACAGCCTATAAGAGTTCTTATATTACCATAGAGTGTTACATCTTAACTTCTAAAAACTACTCTTTGGACCCCTTCTGCTGAGCTAGTAGGGTCTGCTCTGACCCTTGGACCGCTTGCAAGCAGAGGGTATTGTTCAATCAAGAGGGGATTACTTCAGTGGCCATACCATTGTTTTCTAGTTGTTCAGTAACTAAGACCTGGTATTTCAAAAGTGGCTTTCATTTCGATGTTGCCTGTAGTTTTCATATTCCCAAAATCTTTTGTCAGGCAATCATATTTATAAAGCTTTCCTGTTTCATCTTCCCCAACACAGGTGGCCCTGGCTCACAAGGCTGGGGATGGGGTACTACCCAGAGAAGGACTTGGGGCCCACGGTACCTGTCCTGCATCCAAGTGGAAGATGCCATCGACAGTCAGGCAGCTCTCCTGGTGTGAGGAAGGGGGATATTGTTCAGCTTTCCCCTATCCCAGCACGACCAGTTCAGGGCAAAGGAGGGACTGGGCACGCTGGGATGGAGATGGCAGGGGTGGCACAGAGGGCCTGGCACGGGCAGGGGTGAGGGGAGACCCCCCTCCCTTCCCCTGCTCTCTGGGAAGCCCCAGGAGTCCCCTACAAGGGAGGGGCCCATAGGGGTGTAGGGCAGGATCAGCCCAAGAGCTCAGCTCCTCTCAGGGTCCCAGGCATGGCAGGCAGTGGGACCGCGCCCC
>NW_008239535.1:453568-494500 GCF_000691975.1 Corvus brachyrhynchos
AAAGCTGAACCGGGCGTTCAATCACGTTGTACGCCAGACTGCAGGTGCTGGGTGTGGGTTCGGCAATCATGTTGGGCACCAGACTGTAGGTTTCGGGCGGGTTCGGTCGGGACGGTGACGGTGACGGTGACGGAGAGATCTCTATAAGCAGGTCTCGGGACACAGCCGGTTTATTGTAAAGGGCGTGGGTATTGGGGCACTGCTCAGAGCTGCTAGACTCAGCTCTGAGCAGGCCCAAGAGAGCAAGAGAGTGAACGGGTGAGAGTGAGAGAGAGAGAGAGGGTGTAAGAGCAAGAGTAGAAGTGGAAGTAGAAGTAAGGAAAGGAATAGAAGAGAAGTGAGAAGTGTCTGAAGTCCTGGTTACAGTACAATAAATCATCTTCTGTACTGAATATTCTAATTGTCACTAACCAATCTAATACAAGATACAAATCCTATAGCATTTACATACAGCCTATAAGAGTTCTTATATTACCATAGAGTGTTACATCTTAACTTCTAAAAACTACTCTTTGGACCCCTTCTGCTGAGCTAGTAGGGTCTGCTCTGACCCTTGGACCGCTTGCAAGCAGAGGGTATTGTTCAATCAAGAGGGGATTACTTCAGTGGCCATACCATTGTTTTCTAGTTGTTCAGTAACTAAGACTTGGTATTTCAAAAGTGGCTTTCATTTCGATGTTGCCTGTAGTTTTCATATTCCCAAAATCTTTTGTCAGGCAATCATATCCACCAGGCCTTCCTGTTTCATCTTCCCCAACAGTCAGATTTTCCAGACAGAGATTCTTAATGATTTAAAAATATCAAAGATTCTTCTCTGTATCACTCAAACAAGAAGAAATCATCACAATTTTCACCTGGTCTTGAATAATTGACAGTATATCCACATTTCATCCCTCTTGAACTACAGTAATTGACTTAAACATCTCCAGCCCTTAGGATAACCCATTAAATTCTTACCTTTATCCAATTTCTTGCATGACGTATTAAACAGAGAATGTGCAAGACAGAGATTTCAAACATTTGTGTTTAGTTTTGTTCATGTAATACTTTTTTTCACATTGAAATTGCTGGATCAAATTTCACTAAAGTCAGTCACATTTCTCTCTGTAGTACTGATGGGTAAAAATTATCCTGATGAATCAAAACTACTAAACTAGAAATATTTCTAATACATTTATTTTTATGCCATTTTCCCTTTTTCTTGATGAATGAGCAGTGTAAAAAGATAAGAGATTAATAACTATAATCTATATAAATATATAAGATATATATTCAAGCATATATTACCATTTATATTTTTATTTGTATTTTTTATATTTATTTGTAATATATGTATATTTAATATATGAAATATAGAAAAAGATATAAAATACAATTTCTTTTCAGAAAATCATTTCTAGCAGTAAGAAAATTTGTCTCCTCTTATCAATGTGCCATTGATAACGTAGTGGAAATCAAACATTTGTGACTGGTATGACCATACTAAGCTGTAGAGCTCTACAGAGATACAAACAAATATTTAAGGGATAACCACTTCAAAAGGAAGGAGAGAAGCTATGATTTTAGCTATTTCATTCAATCTCCATCATGCCTGCAATGAGAGAGTACATTCATTTACAGTAGTCCCTCCCAGCAAATCCGTATCATCAAGAACAGGACAAAACATCAGTTTCCAAGGCAGCTTTTTCTGGCAAAATACATCAGTTCTGTCTTGACCCCAGGTACAGTAACAATGTGAGGCTTGAGGGGCACAGGTTGTACTGCAGCAGCTGAGTTTATTAGCAGGACTAAAATTCAGGTGGTATCTGACCATTCTTAGCCCACTCCCATGCTACAGGCACAGAACAGGTTTGTCTCCGCAGACGCTCCGTTGTCCAAACTAATAACAGTGATGCTTTTGCCGTGACTGCACAGAAAGGAGCGCACTATTTGAGAAAGGCAGCAGCACACAGCAAAGAGGCAACTGCCTGTGGCTTCCCACAAAATACATTTACGACAGCAGGCAGCTCCTGTGGAACAGTGGTGATGAGCCAAAGGTCTCTGCTGCTGCACCCTGCGCTGCCCGCAGTAGCCAACAACACTGCTCTGCCTTTTGTGGGGCTTCCACCAACATGGCTGTAATCAAGCAGATTTCTTCTCCCAGTCTTAGAACAAATCAATAACTGAAATAGAGTATGTATATATTTGTCTTTTTGGTAGTGACACATTTAAGTTTTAAATCCTCTGTGCTTCTCACTGGCTAAATAAGCTGCTTCTGTCTCCCCATCTCTCAGGGCTTTTGGGACATAGTCAATACCTATAAACTGTAGAGATGTGAAGGGAGGTTTCATCTCATTAAAGTGTTCCACCAGTGGAGATTTCTGTGTTCCCTCTGGTGATTTGTGACCACAATTTCTGACCTTTACTATCTGTGTTGTCTCACTTATACATTGTGTGCCCCTAGGGAACGTACTCACGTACATCACACGACTTACTAGCAGATTTTTGCTTTATGTTATATACCTTCCTTCTCCCCTATCAGAGTATTCTCATCTGTTTATAGATCGTGTAATAGCTCAATGGGTAAAATCATTCTTCTAGAAGAGCAGGTTCTGGGAAAATTACTGATATTGCTTTCAGATATTGCTTCTCTACCAGATTTTTCACTGCACTTATGTCAATAATGCAATTTTTTACTCTTTAATGCTACAATTCCTCAGTAAAAACCAATTATCTTTAGAAATATCATAGCTGTTAGGGTTTTTTTTTCCACTATGCTTATCATACCTGAGGTTCAGATTGTGTCATGTTGCTAAGCTTTCTGGAAACTGGGTTATGACTCAAACTCTTTCTCCCTCTTAGAGAACCTCCAAGAGTCTTAAAGTGAGTCACAAAATAAAAGTACAAGTGAAGGAAGAGTTACTCAGCTTCCTAACCATACACAGAGTCCACATACTTCAAAATGTCCAGGAATTGTGGGCATGTGATTCCCAGGGCATCCCATTGGAAGCCAGCAGTGCTGGCTTCATAAGTCTCCCATGGATCCCCTGCTGCTAAATATTCAAGTTGGCCCCATGGTAACACAGCTTCCCTCTGCTCATGAATGCAGCCCCAACATAACAAATTACACTTGAACAGCTTGAGAGCTGCAGGTGGCTGAAGAGTCCCCAAACTCCCACCCACCATCTAACAGCAGCCAGCAGTTTCCAAATTTGTTGTAAATCCTTGCAGCTAGTAACTACAAACATTCCTCGTTTTCTCCATCTAAAGAAATTAGGCTGCTGCCTTCTCATCCTAGAAATGTGGGGAGGGCAAGTCAGAGGAGGAGACTATGCTAAAAGGAGCCTCACAAAGACAAATGGGGCCAGAAAGAAGCTGTACTCAAAGAAATGTAAGTCTAAACCATTCTCCATTCTCTGTGTTGCTAAAATTTCATTTTACAGAGAGAAGTGTGTGATTAAGATTCTGATCCTCACCAGAAATTTGATGCAGCCACCAACAGCTTTACTAAAATACTAATTTTTGAGTGACAGTGCACACTCTTGCATAAAAATGCTCTTTCTATCCACATCCGGTTTAAATCTATGCATAATTGGCTCCACATGACTTGTTCTCCACATGTGACTCCACATGATCAAGTTCTTGGAGCAAAAATCAGGAAACTCGATAAAGTGAAGCACCATGGGAATGACAACATTATATGTATTTATGAAACTTCCATTAGGAAAAGTAGTCAAACATGAAGCAGTCTTAGTCTGCACAGCACAAGAGTATGCATGAAAACACATAACATCTAGATGAAATGGAAAAGGGGTATCAAACCCTTTGGTTGGTTTCAATCCATAAAGGGATTGCTCTGCCCCTTTAGGAGCTTGGTGTGGGCTGAGCAGCACTGGTCAGCCAGTGCTTGAAACCTTGGATGAAAAGGCTCAAGCTTTGTTTTTTTGGTAGCCATTCCAGAGAAACTCTGGATGCAGTGAGCTGGAAAAGTTATTTTTCAGCTCGTTCCATTCAATTCAGCTCACTCAGGTGACATTCAATAAAGAGATGTCTCAGTTAAATAAGTGCACTTTAAAGCCTTCATGTATTATATCAATCAAAGAATCAAAATGAAGAAGTTGCTTGAAAACTGCTGATTAATTGTAAAAGTTAATACTGGTGCAGAAAAGAGAAGAAAGGAATAACATGCCAACCTAATTCTTAACTTGTTATCTAGAAACTGTTGAAGCCACATAACCAAAAATTATAAAGTAGGAAACAAAAAAAGCCCCTCCAAATAATAAGACTATATCATGTTATATAATTTTCATCTGTTTGATAAGGAAAGATAAGTAACCACAACATACTTGGAATTACATGAGGCTGATGGTGCTTTGGAAAGGCATCAGATGGCTATGAGCACCTCCCTGTATTTTGCACCAGTGCTTGTGCAGAAGAATCAGATGCTTTCCACTGCTAATACTCATGGCAACAGGGATCCAGGCTTACGCAAGGATGCATCCATTGAAACCACTGGTGTTCTGTGACAAAATGTAGCCCTGTCTGAGGAGGCCCATAGGGAAATGACTCCCTGGATGAGCCTCTGAATCCATGGGAGTTGACTTTGTAGGGTCACCATTTTGTTCAGCAAGAGCATTTGGGTCCATTCCCCTTCAGCTTTCTAGTGCTCAGGGAGTGATTTTTCTGTGCAAATAAGGAAGAGATAAATCCAAACCTTCCCAAAAATATTCCCTGAATATTAAATGTTTAGGCATATTAACCTGTCTCTGTGCTTGTTTCTGGGATGGTGCTGACCAGCTACAAAACCTGTGCTCAGAATCAAGGGTTTGTTGCCATTAAATTTGTCCATTGGTTCAAAATTCTTGAAATTTCTGAATACAACTAAATAAACTCTCTTTAATGCCAGAATAGCCTTCTAACTAATATGAATTTAGTATTAATTCCTTTTAAAAAGCTGAGTGCCACAGAAATGGTGGCTGTGTCTAATTGTGCCAACACTATGTGGAGCTCACTTGTATGTTATAGCTAGGCAAGTCATATCAGATTTGCTTTAATGGATTTTCCCAGAAAGCATTTTCTCAAACCGGTGCACAACTTAACAACCAGAGCTTGTGCAGTTCTTGTCTTGGATGTTTCACAATGTCATATTTTGGTCTTCTAAATCTGACACTCCAACTAAAGTAACATAGCAAGTAATGTTGGCAATAGAAGCAGGTAATGTGAAATTCATACCTCACACCTGCTTTCCTATGCCACTTAGTCTGTGCCAAAATGCTACTCTCTTGTTGGAAGCTAAGCAAATATCAGACGCCTTTCATTTCCCAGACATGTGTGCCACATGCCACAATGTGCTCCAAGTCTTATTTGCATTTGAAGAAGAAAGAATCAGTCTTTTGTGTGTTTTTATTGCAATCATTGTGGTTGTAAGGATATCTTTTTCCTGGCAGGTATAGATTGCTTAATTAGTCTGTCCAGCCAAGTGCCTCTGTTTTTTTCTACATTATCATCCTGCTTGTAAGACTTGTGCTACCCTAATTTCTTTTTCTACTCTCCTAAGCATGTGTGACAACAATGAGAAAGTGTAAGGTGAAAGGACCCCCCATTCTGTTTCTTTGCAGTATTTCTTGCTTCTTCTACTGTGTGCTGGCTGTTTTGCTTTGGGGAACACTGGCCGAACAGCAGAAAGTCTTCTATGGCTTAAACTACAGCCAGTGCTGTGTCTTATAAGGATGCAGGACTCCCCTGCTGCCTCCTAACTTCCCTGTTTCTTACAGACAACTCCAGCCTGGAAACATTCTTGACTAGCCTGCTGCCTTTGGATTTCCTTGGTGGAAGAGGAAGAATGATAGCAGGAGAAAACTCATTGATCACGGTGACATCTCTTTCTCTGCCTTCATTTTTATGAATGGGTTCATTTCTCTTTCTGCTGAACTCATCCAGAGATTCTAAAGGATCCAAGTGAAAAAAAGAACTGGTAGAGTTCTGCACTCCTGGACAAGATTCAGCTGTCTTTCCATGTGTGCTTACTGTTATTTAAGAGAGTGGGTGCATCCTGCCTGTTTTCCAGCTGCCCACCTCATGGGAAGGTCCAGCTTTCTCCTAAGCCCAATGTCATATCTGCCACCCCATGCAAATGACTTGGATATCCCAAAGTACATCCAAAGGATGTCTTAAGAAGTGTACTCACATCCCTGGATTCTGTAAGCATAGCAAATATTTTAATTTAATTCATTGGATGTGAGAATAAGTTTGGACTGTGTCCTGGGTTGCAGTGTATTCTATTACCATCCTCAGGAGCTGTTGAAATCAGGTGGGGCAGTGTTTCCTTGCCTCCTCCCCCCAGACTATCTTTCTGTTAATGGCCCATCATTGTCCTGCTGCATGACTCAGAGATAACTCCCTCTGGACTATCTCCTGTTAATGAGCCTAATCAACACTTGGCCTCATGACTCATTACCCCATTGTGAGATGCTCCACCCAGAGGGAGGAACCAAGCATCCCATCGTGGATATAATCTGGTGATTAGACAATCCTTTCCACTGGATTTCCAGAGGATAGGAGCTACACAGCCACCACCGACCTTCTGAGGAGGAGCAGACCCTTTTTCTACAGGATCACTGCTTCAGGAGGACTGCAGCCACCATTCTACCAGACTGCTACCACCACCCTGCCTAACAGGGTGCCAGGTTGTATCCTAACTCTGTCAGTTTAACCCAGTGTTATCCGCTTTTATTGTTTTTTCTTTCCCCCTCCTTTTATTTCCCTATTAAATTGTTATTCTGACTTGGTGTCTCCCACTAGTTTGTTTTCAAACTAGTACAGACTGATATTACAAAAATTATGGTTCTTTTCAGTAATGTTTTCAAGATTCTGGTATTAGGACACCAAGCAGAATTGTTTCATTAAACAGCTATCTGCCAAGATCTGTAAAAGAGGAAATGAGGAACATTTTACCTTTTTTTGGTGTATTTTTCAATTTTTCTTCAGTGTGTGTAGCTTTTTTTCTGAGTAGAGATCAGCATACTCAATATTAAAGGCAGATAGAATATATTTTAATGTCATTACTGTTGTGAAAAGTCAGAAAATAATTAATTGTTTGCTTTTAAAATCTTCTTTTATATGGGAGAAAGAAAGATCAGCAATAAATAATTTTAAGTGAGGAATGCAACTAGATTTGGAGGATTTTCTGGGAATATGACTTACTTTCTCCTGCTCCAACCTAAGGACCAGAATGCAAGTAAACAAATGGCATCAGCCCATGCGTCAGATTGTAGTGAAGTCAGCTGTTGACAAGTCACCCTAGCAGTGTTGCTAGAATTTAGCTGCTAGGTGATGTCAGAACGGCTGAACTTGCTGTCAAATTACCTCAGTTTACCACTTGCCTGCTGTGCCTCCCCAGTTAAATATAAAATCTATTAATTTCTTCTTGCCTGTCTGGGTGAATTTCATACTCTGTTATGAAAAAGTAAGATCTCTCCAGCTCCAACAGGAGCCCATCTTTAAGCTGGTTGGGTTTTTTTCTCCATGAGCTGGCCCAGTTGGCCATTGTGGCCATTGCTATGTGCAAATAGCTCACTAAGGTAGGAGCTGTGTGAAGCTCTGGAGCAGTGTGGGCTTCACCTGCCAGACAACTCCTAACCAGGGGCTCTCTTGTGACATGCCCAGAGAGTTACTACCAGGCTGTACTGTGCCAGGTATGGTTTTGCTCTGCTGAATAATAGCTATGAATATATCAATTCAAGCCAGTTTAAAAGTTTTTCAGAGGAGAACTTCAACTGCATGATGTTTCATTATAATGTGGCATCAAAAAACATAGCTGGGAGATACGAAGCAATAACATGGGTGTCAGGAAATAAGAAATTATGGTACAGATTCAACAGAAAGAATAATGGAATTTAACTACCCCTCCATAAGAAACACACTTCAGACTCCTTTGGCCTTTTCAGGTCTAGCAACAAAACAGATTAAATGCAGTGATAGTAGTGAACAGGTTTGAAGGGTCCAGAGAGAAGAAACACATCTTTCCCCATTGGAATACTCCCAGAAACATCTCAGTGTTGCTGGTTGCCACCATGAGAAGTTATCTTGGGGCAAAGGTGCAGAAATGTGCCTGGGAAGTGCTTCCCTGCCCCAGGATAGTAGTCCTTAACCAGAGTGGGGCAGCTTCTATCCTAAAATGCGTCCACATTTACAGCTTCACAGCTCACAGCCGCCTTCATTCAGCTCTATCCAGCAGGTTTTTGTTGTTGTTATAACAATGGGCTTTTCTACTCTTTGGATTTAGGTAAACAATCAGATAATTTGATGAAGTGCTGTAGGTGGAAACAGTATGGTTTTTTCCCACTGCACAGTGCTTGATAATAATAATAATAATAATGTTGTGTCTGCCAATTTTTCTTTCTTCCTTTAATTTGATCAAATGAATGTTCCTTAGATAATTAGACTCCCAGGCTACTTAAATGTGGATCACTCCAGTGGCTACTTCAGCCATTTGGAAGAAGCACACAGCAGCTTCACACAGAGAGGAAAATAATATCAGCTTTGCTATCCCCCAGGAAACAAACACAGATGTTCTCCACTCAAAACTAGAGCAATTTATCATTTCCTGCACACTACAAGACTGCTAGGTTCAACAAAAAGGTAAAAGGGGAACACTGAAACAGATCTGGAAGACCTTAGATGATACAAAATAGAAATTTGTGCTGCAAGGGACACACAGAACAAGAGTAGTGTTTATTCTTTCCATGTCAGTATTTAAAAGCAGAATGATGGTGGCAGTGTACTGGTACTGTCTGGAGGGGGAAGTTTCTGTAGACAAAGGTAAAAATACACGGTTTGAATCCTTCCAGCTCCTGCAAGAAAAACTTCAACAGATTGATCCATATTTGGATGCACCACATCTAAAGAAACCCATGTGACTTTAGCTGAATGTAATTGGCTATTTTCTGTTCACTAAGTGTTCACATTTCCTTAAATTTAGTTCTTTAGTGATGGACTGTTGAAATGTGAATTACAAGATTTTGCTATAATTGATCAGATTTGTCGCAAGGTATTCTCCATCTGGGTGACTTATGTATAAACACAATATTTCAATTACATAGATCCTTGTGAAACAACATCTTTGAAATACACTCGCCAAACCTCTCTGCAGGCAGGTAGGAATGTGTGGGGCTTTTTGCAAGTTTCACAGGAAGGAGCCATAAAAGTGAGCTCAAAATTATAAACTACTTAAAAACAGGATTACGAAAAAATATTAAGAGTAGGTTTATCAAGTGCTGTTAAGTACAGCAGCTTTACTTCAGCTCTGCTCCCTTAACCCTTGATTCCTGGAATGAACAAGTGCAAAAGAGGGATCCCTCAATATTTGTGGCTTCCTTATATTTCATAAACTCATAGAATACCATGTTGGAAAGGACCTCAAGGATCATCTTATCCAATGTTTCTTGGCAAAAGCATGGTCTAGACAAGATGGCCCATCACCCTGTCCAGCTGGATCTTAAAAGTGTCCCGTGTTGGGGAATCCACCACTTCCCCATGGAGATTAAGCCAATGGCTGATTGTTCTCATTGTGAAAAATTTTTATTTCCAGTCTAAAGCCCCCTAGTAGTAACTTGTACCCATCACCCCTCATCTTTTGCATGTGACTCATCGTAAAAGAACGGAGTCTCTCTCGTTTTTTAATTTCTGGATGACAGTGATAAGGTGTCCCCTATGTCGTCTGTTCCCAAGGCTGAACAAACCCAGTTCTGCTTTTCCTTGTATGGCAGACTTCCCAGTCCTTTGCCTGGTGTGGCTGCCTGGCCACAGCTGAGTTTGGGACTTTCTGGAATCACAGCAGGGATGTACTGGGCAGAATTCACTTGGGATCTGGACAGTAACAAGGCATTAATTGGTAGATGTTAATATTAGTGAAGCAGCAATAAAGTCAAGATGATTGTGTTACTCCTCTGTGCAGCCACCACCAGTCTGTTGTGCAATCATCTGAAGAAAATGCCCACGAATAAATAAATCACTGTGTCAGGGCACCTCAAGATGCCAAGCCTGTGTCCTTCTGGTGGCATCTCTGTAAATCTAGTTTAATCCCACTGCATACAAAATACTTTCCTCCTGATTTACAGTCATACAGGCTACAGTAAAATCTGCATCTCTTTTTTCCCTCTAGTTACCTATATGCATTTTGATGTGAGGTTTTTAGCAAGAGGCTTACTCCTGGAGAAAAGCTGTGTCCTTCTCTGAGATGTGACAATATGGTTCTCGGCCTAACTCTGAAAATCAGGTCTCTCATTGACACTTGAAGGCCCTGGGTTTAGAGATAGATCTTTGCCTGGTGGTTTGCATCCATTTGTCCTAGTCACTGCTAGGTGGGACTGGTGGGTCTTTTGGTATTCAGCACAACTAAGCAAATAGTTCTTTGAGCAGCAGAGCTAATGGTATTAATTTCCTCATGTTTAAGAAGATATAAAAATATCTATCAAGTATCTTCTGCACGTGAGGCAGATGTAACATTTCTTTGTGTGGACTTTCTAAATTAGCAATACAGTTACACTCTTCATGGTTAAGTCATTCCTGTAGTAAGGCTAAGAGCAGCTTGTACCCCCCATCCTGCTGCTTATCTCCATTAAACTCATATGGATTTAAATAATTATCTGTCCTGTGTGCTTCTAACTGGGCACTGCATTCAATATAAAAAGATGGGGGATTACAGGCAGACAGGCCCCACATGAAGACAACAGGAACATCAGAACTGCATTTCTAAGCTAAAGTGAGTTAAAATGTCATATAAGAACTGTGTTTTGACTGTTGCATGTAAGCATCAGAACTGCCCTAAAAATTCAGGATCTGGCCTCAGGCCAGACACTCCCTGTGTTGATGCTAACATGAGATAACACAAATCTCTGTCCCTGCAGAACTTTCTCCTTTTTTATCTGCTTTTAACAACTGTGATTTAGTGTGCAGTAGTTTATCTCTGAATAAAGAAGAAAAGTTGCAGTCAACTCCTCATTTCCGCTGTCGATATTATTGTGTCCTGCAGTGGTAGGGAGGAGAGAAGATCCAGCAGGCAGGAATTGTGCAGCAAGATTGATTTATTTAATTATTTTACAAACTCTTTTATAGACTTTTTTCTTCATAGTCTAAGTGGACAAAGGATCAGCCACCCCTTGGGGTGATTGTCTAGAATCCTAAAACATCCATTGTCAAAATATTTTTCTACTGTACTATAAACAAGGCTTTTTCAAGGTTGCAGATGTTCATGGTTTACAAAACTCTGCAAATATCTTCTGTGAGAGAGAAAAGTCTCTCACAGACTTAGAAAAGAGCAGGAAAAATTCTTGCTAACAGCAATATTGTATCCACAACTCCTTTTAACTAGAATTTTTTAAAGTGTGCAGAAACTGGCACATGCTACAGCTTTGATTTGTGCTCAAGGTGCAGTCAGGAAAAAACTCTTTGAATGAAGTTTGGATTCTTAAGTATTGGATGTCAACCAGGACTTGAAAATACAGCTTGATAAGCCATTACAGACCTGCTAATTAGGCTCCAGGTTACTCCAGAGAACCCTCAAAAATTAATTGACAGCATAATATGAGTAAAATAGGATTGCTAGAAAAGAAAAAAAAAAGGCAATTTATTTATACACCTAATCAAAACATATTTTTGTACTATTTAAGCTTAAACTGATAATTTGCAATGTACATATGGAGTGAGATAAGTAATTTACATAGTCATCTGTTGTATGGAGCATTGTGTGGCATAGGTCCACCCATTAATAAAAAGACTACCACAGAGAGTCCAGGCACTCCTCTGCTTTTCCTTATATAGCCTTACAGTGTCTGAATGGCCTCTCTTACAGCAATTAAAAATATCCAGTGTCACAAATATTTTCAACACCAGCAGTAAGAAGAGACTTCATTTACTTGAAGGAATATATTTCACACTCACAAAGGTCAGGTTCCATTTGAATCACTAGGATGTATCCTGTATCACAGGATCCAGCCCAAAACTCTGCTGTACCAAGGCAGGTCCCTCAACCCGTGTCCTCCCGAACACCCTGAGTAAATTATGCCTTGTACAACAAAAGCCCTCTCACAAGGAAAAGCCATTGGGATCACACAATAGGCCCTTCACAAGGGTTCCTTCTGTAGTTTTCTGAAGTCAGGCATAACCCAGCTGTTACCATCTGCTGGGAGGAGTTTTTGGCAGGAGACACCTTACAAACACCAGTCAAGCACCAGCCACTCGACAAAACAGACCAGCCTAGTTCTCTGAGGCTGAATCCCCTCTGGAGAGATGTGATTTCACTGACCTGGGTTGCTAGTGATGCTTGCTGCCTACCTGTCTCCAGGTGGCTGATGGTAGGGGGAGACTTCTATGGACTGAATCCATGAAAGTGAGATAGTAATTTTTCATGGGTAATTAGGAAAAGCTCTTTCAAATTTTAAACACAGATATTGTCATCATTGCAAAAGCAACACCTTTTTGGGACACTTAATTTCCTCTAAGCCACTTTAATAATCCTTATGCTTTATTAAATTTCTAGCCTTAGTACTAACTGTTTGCATTGATTTAAAGAATAGATTACAGATTGAAATTTTTTCCATCATGCTTTCATCCCAGTCTCATTTAAATACTGGAAACCATCAAGCTATCAGCATGAAAAATAGTTAATCTTAGTCTAAAATTAAGCAGTTTAATTTATTTGCATAAATATAAATCGACACTTTTAATCCCACAGAGAAAAGTCCCTATTCCCAATACCAGATCCTGTCATTTAAGATTGCATTAGTCTTGAAGTATGGAGATCCTCTTAAAATACAATTTATTTTTAATGCTTTCACTGAAATTATAAAACTATCACATTTATCTTCAGTGGATTTAAGATTTTTTTTTTTTCCTTTCCAGCTGCACCTAAATGCTACACAAAGACTCAAAAATGTTGATGTATCACCTCTGGAGTAGTCTTTGAAAGAATAAATGGTTGCTCAACTGGCACTCTAGGAATTTGCCTTGGAAACACCTACATAGAACTAACATAAAATTCAAGAGAAGAAGAACAGATAGCTGTAAAAGTAAACCATGACATAGTCCAAAATGAAAAGGTCACCACATAATAAAATATAGATTGATAGTTTATACCCCCGTAACTTAAGTTGCTTTGGATTTGCTTGTTTTAAATGATAGAATTTAAGACACCAAGTTTTGAGTCTTTTTCAGGGTGTAATGTCAGTTGTAAACTCTGTAACTGAAGTCTTGGTTTAAATTGCTTGTCATTTATATACATGTAAGTCCTCTCTGCATGACAAGTGTACACACAGCTTTAATACCTACATCTGTTCCAGCTCATTAAACCCAGCTGTTCTGCACCTTTCCTCTCTTCCCCTCATGGTTCAATGGTAGCAAAACCATTCTTCCCAGGCCATAAGTGAAAAGCAGAGAAGGCACTAGCTACAACCAGTCAGAAAAATACCACTATTGACACTTTTCTTGATTTTCCATGCTTAAGTGTAAATTGATCAGGGAAATACTGCACAGAAGCAGAGCCAGTTTTACTCAGGAGTGCTAAGCCATGCACAGAGCTATGCTGGCACACTTAGCAGCATTTCAGTGATACATTCTGGCCAAAATGGCAATGAAGAAGTTCTCCTAGACAAACTGAGAAATCCTGGTCATATGCCAGCTTACATCCATTACTGACTGTACCACTGTATGACTCATGGAGGGAAAGCCCAGACTGACAAGTCTGATTCTTAAATTCTCACACGTAGTAATGCAATCCTGTTTTTTCTCCCAAAGAACAGCTTCTTACCTAAGTTTAGGTAGGGAGAAGAGAATCAGACTCATCTCAACCACATGAGCAGTTACGTTCCCCCTCTGCTTTAATGAAAACTCATAAACTCAAGTGGTGTTACCGTGGCATTACAAGGCTGCCCTTGGTGCCCTAAGACAAAGCATGCCACATGGGCTGAGATCAGATTGATGCTTATGTATCCTACAATAAGCTCCTATCAGTTCCAGTTCCTTAATGCTGTCAGTCCTCCCCATGTCCCATTGAGGAAGAGGTGTTTTTTCCTGTGGCCAGTGATTTAACTATGTTTGTGTGTGACTAAGTAGGCACCTTCTTCCCCCCTCCCTGTGGTAGAAACAGCCTGTTGGACAGGAGGCATTTGTGCACACACATGATGTAAAGAGCTCTGCAGGTGTCTTTCACTCCCCACAACACAAGCTTTCCTCAGAGCCCTTGCACCTGACTGCACAGGTGTGGTAGGCCTAGAAGGGTGGCAAAGCAGAGGCATGCTGTGTGGGAAAATAGACCTAAAATCTTGTGAAAGCACTATGACAAGTAGCTCCCCTGTCCACATTGGGTTATTTGTAGTGTTACCATGGGCTTTCGTTTGGCTTTTACCCACACTGCACTATACCATCCTATAAACATAGACTTTGTTCCAGGCTCCTATTTCAGACTCTGCCTGCAACCTAAGACATCAGGGATAATTTCCCTAACACAAGCTTGCCAAAGGCTTCATCCAGCATGGGTCCCACAGACATATTTGATGGCTGTTGGAGGCTACCTGCAGTTTTAACTGGGGATGAGACTAGTAGCAGTCCTAAAACTCAGACAGCAGAGGAAGCATTGGATCCTAGTCTTCTGGGCCATTTGAGTAAAATTTAAGAACAAAGCAGAGAAGGCAGGGATGTCATCAGCACTGGGGTCACAGATGATGCCAAGTCGATGTTGCCTGGAGAAATATTCCATGTAATCCCATAACCAGTGATTGAAGTTATTTTGGTAGCTTCTGTTTGCTATGGGATGGCTTTTGTCTCAGTCAAGGGAAGAAGTAATGTCTTCCTCTGCCATCACTAGCAAGAGCAATCCCAGATGGAGAGCTATTATCCAAGCCTGCAGCTAGGGATTTTTTTTTCTACTGGTCTTTAATGAAATACTGCATTTTCAGTATTTAAAATGGCAGACAGCAGAAGTGACTGAATATCTGTATTCTGTCTGTGCCCAATATTCACTGAGTTTAGGACACTATTACTATCATTCAGATGGGGTCCTGGGTGGTCTCTGTTATGAACTCTGTTGACTGTGCTGACTGGAAGAGTCACTGGAGGAATAGCAGGTCCCTCCATGTGCACCCTGAGCATGGGGGTTGAAACAGAAGACAACTCTTGTGAACAGGCTTCTGCATGACTGTTCATCATCCTGTTTATATTTGCTTATTTTTTCTGTTCTTGGCTGATCAAGACCAATGTCACTGTAATTTTTACTCCCTCTTGTAACTTGCAGTCTTTCTTCACCCACTGATTTGCTACTCCGCCACCAAATGACAAAAGGCTTTTTAGCACAGAAATACTTTTATGTGAGAGCTGAAAAAATATTGCCTTTTCACACTTAGCATCTGCAACAAATTAAAACCTGGATGCACTATGATATGAAGATCATAACTGGTAGAAGAGGTCATGTTTGAATCTTGACCAGGCCTTCTGCCAAGCTAAAAATTATTTTCTTAATTTTTATAAATATAACTGAAATCTTAAAACATTGCTATTGTTTTTTACTATCAAATAACTTAGGTGGCAAAAACTTCTGATAGACACACATTGAAAGACGAAAAAAGGGCATAGTGAACTGTCACAGGTATCTAGCTGTGATCTTGCTGTAGGAAAGATTACGAAGAGGTATTTTATTTTATTACTTCTCCAGGACAAAGAAAATACTGTGATTCCTGAAAATAGGACTTGCACTTTTCCTAGACTACAACAGTCACTGAGGACTTTGGGGAAGAGGACCTCAACCCCCAGGGGAGAGGAGGAAAACAAAGAAACAAGAACGTAGAGGTTGAGTCTGAGCTCAGTGACTTCCGTGAACAAGGAGCTAGAGGAGACAGGGACAGACAGATTGCAGATGGCCAGAGAGGGTAAGGTGGTATCAGAGCACCACGTGTGGCTGAAGGGAGAGGAAGCATGAGCAGAGGGGACTATGCAGTAGATCTCCAGCTCCACTACCAGTTCTTTACTATTGCACTCCAACCTGAGAAACCCCCTGGAAAACACTGTGGTGGGCAGGGGTCCATCAGGACACGGACACTGGCAGGGGCTTGGGCCACTGCAACAGTAAGGGGAAGGACAGAAATACTGGTTATCATGTAACCCCATCACTGGAGAGTGATGCACGGGGCTGGGATCCTCTCCACAGACAGCATCACAGGCACTTTGCTGACATTTGCAAACTTTGCTTGCTGTCTGCTTAGTTCTAAACAAAGTAATTTCATTCTATTTAAACATCCTATACTTGCTTTAATAAAGACCATAGTTCCATACTCTGGCAGGTAAGTACTTAAGGAAACACAAGAAACAGGCAGACTCATCCAAACTTTTAATAGATCTCAAAATTGCATAAAGCAGTTGCCAGTTGGCACGGATGTGACAAAGTAATGCAGCATCACATTTCCTTACCCTGTTTCACTGTGCACTGCTGCTTGCCACACAAAGCTCCAGGCACACGAAGCCCTTGCAATGCCTACCTCTTCTGGACTGCTCCCAGTGATGACAGATGAGCTGTTTAGTTGCCTGTGCCAGGCCTGCAAACTGATGGTGCTCTAAGCCCATGCCAATGAAAGCTCTTTGCATTATCCTTGTAAATATTGTACCATTTACCTCCCACTCCACTACTTTGAAGAGCACCAGGCTTCCTGGCATCTCAGCTGAGTTACAGGTAGTGTCCATTTTGCTTTCAGTTCATCTAAAACTGGTTCTGCTTCCATTAAGCAGCAGATCAGTGCACAGCTGAGCCATCTCCTGCCAGGTGCTCTCACAGCAGGGAATGGCCTCATCAGCCAGACTAGTAGAGGGTACACTGACCCCCCCGATATAACAGCAGGTACTCATATTTTTAAAGGCAAAAAGATGCTTTCATATTCAAATAGATCTGGGCCACATAGTACCGTGCACACTGCCAAGGTATCCCACAGAGGTATTCACAAAGACTGTGCCTATAACAATAAATTAGATGTGCCTAGGAATGCTCCCAGGTGCTGGGGCCAACTGGCTTACATCTATGCTAACAAAGTGCCTCATCCTCCCAAGCAGGGTTGCTGCAAGCAAACCACCCACACTGCTCTGACTGTGCTCAGGCACTGCTCAGAAGTGTGCTCGCTGCCATGGGCCAGGCACTGGCCAGGGATGGGTCTAATGGTTTACCAGGAGAGATACTGGGAGCTGTGCTGGGCATGCTGGACATGCTTGAAACTGCTCACACAGCAGCAGCCGGTTTTGCCCACCTGGTCAAATAAGCCATTCTCAGTGGTGTTACTCTTTCACTCTGATTTGTCCACAGAGTCTTTGTATGTATGTATAAAGGACTGTCCATATAAGAAAGGAACATTTGTAAATGCTATCACTAGCACCTGGGGACTGTCCTCTCCCCAAGAGGGCTCTCACTGCAGGGGTGATAGGAAAACCAAACATTCTGCAGGCACGACACTTAATTAATCACCTCACAAACTCCCACCTCTACTCTCACTAATCAATTGGTCACTGGCTGCCATCAGAATGACTTGATGCTGGCTTGTAATAAAGCCATCACCTGCAGATCCCAGCTGCAATCTTCCTGGGCTGGAGCTGCATTTTTGCACAGCTCCATGAGTTAGTGCTCTCTGTGCTCTTCTGTTAGTTCTTGCCATCTAAGGTCTGTGGAGTAAATGGAGCAGGAGGCACTGCAAAACATTAAATGAAGGAGAGGTTAGTAGTGAGAAACTCCTCAGTCTTAATACCCATCTTCTTTAGTATTTCCATTAGTGATTTCAATGTGATAAATAAGAGCAGTGTTGGTGAGAATTGTTAAAGTCCTGAACCTGTGTGGTAACAGGAAAAGAGAGGAGGCTTGGATATCCTATTAGTAGATAACTTCAGTAATACAGTAGTAGAGACAGGATGAATGCCAATAAAACGAAAGATTATGTATTTGAGAATACCATAACTCATGTGACAGCAAGGCCCTTACTGTTGCCATCCAGAGAGGAAGGCATGTGATTACAGACTGGAGAATGAACCACCACGAGAGGCAATCATGTGAAAAGCAAATGTGGCTGCAGGACATGTCTGCAGCAACAGGGTGTTCCGAAGAGTCCTGCCTACTGGGCTCGTCACTGGTCAGGAGAGCATGTTGTAGTGGCAGGAGGGGCAGGGGAAGGGGCAGTCTCTCCTGTGAGAGAAGGCTGGTGGCTCTTAACTTGGCCATCCTAATAATGAGGAAGAGTAGAAAATGTAGCACACTTGTCAGTAATTGTACAATGGAGGTGAAGCAGGAACACTTTGGGAAAGGGACAGTCAGCACAAGCCAATGTTTGCATGCTAGAATAAGTACAGGTAGGCTGGGAATTAAAAGATGTTCCTCTTCTCTAAACCAGTCTGCTCTGGCGTAGCTACTCAAGTAAAGCAAGGATGACATAAAGGAAGGGATTTTTACATAGTGTTTCTTGAGTTCAAAAGAACAGCTCAACATACCTGTGAGGGCAGAGAACAGGGCCTGGCAATCCACATTCCCCCTGCAATCCTTTTGTCCTACAACAGAGAAGCAGGAGTCTGTGCTTAAGCCTGTCCTTCTCCCTGTGACCTGGGGAATGCAGAGAACACCCAGAGAGGCTGCAGCGTGCGTCAGCAGTCTCCATGCATTCTCCCGAATGGCCTCTGTGCTATGGCATGCCCCACCTTCTGCTGTACTCTAAGGATGTTTGCCAAGTTTCATATCCTTCATTTGCATCCATATTTGCATAATTGAGAAGTTTTTCAGTTTACTGCTCTATATGATTAAATTCATTGGTGGAAAATGAGGAGAGCTCACAGCTGGAGTGCATTAGTTTGCCATGTCAGAAGGCTGAGAAGTAACAGACAAACTGCACTGTGGGAGTAGGGACACAAGAATATGATCCCCAAAATCTGACGTGCCTGCCCTGCATTACAGTAGCAGCAGTTTGGACCTGAGGGCTAGTTATGGTCGGGAATAGGGACTCCTGTAGGCTGCTTGGCTAATTTGGTTGCAGGGGCCAGGGAAGATCCTACATGATAGCTGGAAGGAGACTCAGCTGGCAGTCATGCTCATGCCAGCATCGTGCGGAATCACTACAAGAAAAGCAAGTGGGAAAAACACCTGCCCCAGTGGTCATCTCTCCCCATCAGAAAAGACCAAGTGTGTCTGAAGGCATAATTAAAAACCATCAAATAACCAGCAGAGCCCAGAGGCTTGTCAGTATGAAGTATCATTAATTGATACAAATTAAGGAGTTGTTAAGTTAAGAAGTGACTCATTTGTCATGGCTTGCACAATGCCTTGGATGAAGAAAATCCTTAAAGACAGAATAAAACCATTTGCTGTAGTTGTGGAGGAGTCTCTGGAACAAGCTGCACATATGCTTTCTAGCTCTGGTTGATGCCTGCCAGAGCAAGGCTTTTATTATTTCTTTTCTGGTACTAGAACGGATCTGAAGTGAGCAACCACCACAGTTGGTAACTGATGCCAGTTCTGGCAGGGAGGGATGCACAGAGCTCTAACAGAATCAGGGATGCATTGATTGAAACCCTCTTTGCTGACACTGATAGCAACACAGATCTTTCCAGAGGACAGCATCCACAGTGGTCCTGCAGAGAAAGAGAGGGAATGGCACTGCCTGGAGCAGAGATATCCCAGCTGGCCAGGCAGTGTTGCACTGCTGGGGTTCTGTTCCCTTTTGCCCAGTGAGGACACTGGGGCATGGCCAGTAATGGTGACAGGCTCAGGTGCAGCCCATGGACCACCACATATGTCTGTATGGAGATGGCTGGGGCAAGGAAGGAAGTCACACCTGGTGGGGGGCTGAGCACAGACACAGCTCAGGAGTGAGACTAGCAAGTACTTACTAAGTAAGGAGAAGTAATGGATAGAGACTACTTTGGAAAATCATTCATTACAATCCAGCTGGAAACATGAAGGTTTTAAAGCTGTGAATTGAGCAGGCAGCCAGCCTTAGTCATAGGTGTCTGTTTCACAAGGGACAAAATACAGCTGAAGCAGCTAATTAATCCTGAGCTTCACTTCAAGAGGAAAGTCTGATACTGAAAACAGCAAATTTTTCTCACGTACTCCTGCTTCAGCTTCCAGGTCTGACAATCAGACGTGCATCCTGGGGGACTCTACTAACCAGCAATCTTTTATCATTTCAGGAATACACCTGACATTTTTTGCAGGTGATCTTTCAGGTCTGTAACCCTGCTGCTTCACTAGTTTTTCTCTGAGAGGTGAAGCCTGTCTCAGACGGTGGTGGCTCTAGTCCATCACTGCTTTCTGCAGGAAGCAGGCAATTTGACTTTGAAGACTGCTCCAAACACACAAAAACTGTTGAAATAGTGAAAAACTCTACGTTTTAAAATTTCTCTTGGTGGTACACTGGATGGAGGCAGATAGTAATGTAAGTTTTGTTACTGATTAAGGCAGGTATTTGCATGAGAGTCTGATCTGTTATCACCAGGTTGTCCCCACGATGAACTTGCACACATTTGTCATTAATCTGGAACATGCTGCTGCCCCTCTTTAACTGCTAAGACAGCTTCCAGAACAGGTCTCTCTTTTACTGCTGTGAGGGGAGTGCTTTATGTTTTCCAGCAGTATCAACTGGGCCTCAAAAAAGAGAATGGGGAAGAGCAGAATGACTGAGGATACAGGCTCCCAGACTAATTTCTCCATGGTGAGGCTGTGGTAACTAGTTCCCTCTTCTCCCTCTCAATCTTAGCCCCACCGTCCCCTCAGCAGTGTCACCACAGGTCCTAGTGGACCAGACAGACATATGGACCAGAGAAATGATCAGCATTAAAACAGAACCTTTTCCTAGTGTGACCTTTTCTGCCACACCACAGTGTCCTACCTGACAGCATGACCAAGGCTGCCTTCACAGTCAGTGCACACACACAGGTGCCTGCTCTGGTGTCCCCTGTAGCTGTGCCAGCATCCTCCTGGCCCAGCCCCTCTTCCCTCCTTTCTCTGGCAGCAGGGGAGCCACAGTGGGCTCTGGGCTGAGCCAGCCCTGCTGCCACCAATGGGAAGGAGCAGGCAAGGTCCATCCCCTACTTTCCATTCTTACAAAGAGGGATGGGAAGTCCTGCAAAGACCATGAGTTAAATGAAGGTTATGCTGATGTTTGGTTTAGACCCCTCAAGTGAGACAAACATTGAAGTTTTACGGCAATTTAAGGTGAAAGGTGGGAGGGAAAAGGTTTTACTTTCCCTGTGCTCACTGACACTCCTGTGCTGTGGGTACCCACAGATCTGACATGGAAAAAAAAAGGCTGTTTGGACGAAGAGTAATTATGCAGAATACCTGTGACTGTGCAATAAATTACAGATTTCTATCATAGATCTGGATAACGTGCACAGCACAGTGAAATGTTTCTCAGATTTCTACTTTGCTGATTGTAGGAAATCAGAGATAACATATCAGGGCTCAATATATTCACTTGATCCTGTGTGGGTGAGGTCAAGCTACCATTGCTGGTCAGGAGCAATTACTGCTGCAAAGAGAAAACTCATTTCCACCTACAGAGCTCTGTGTTGTTATAAGTTAAGATCAAGGTTTGGACTTAAATTGAACATACCAGTAAGAAATATGTTAATATAAATCAGTCCTCGTAAGCCAAATACAAATTATAACAGCAATCATTAAAGCAACTCAGAGTACAAAAATATTACAGCTACGAAACCACATGTTGTAATTACTGGTGTTATCTCAGTGTTTTATATTCAAAGTTCTCTGTTCTGAATACTATTAATGAATATTGATTTGGAGAACAGAAAAAGAACTTCCCAATATTAAAAATGGTTTAGCTGTATTTAAACCGAGACAGTTCCTTTCTTCTTTTTTTTTTCCCTGCCTTGGCTGTATCTTTCAACCCCCATCTAACAGCAGCTGTGATTTATTTTTAGCTTTTTTTCTTTGCATATTTAAAAGGGTGTTTCTGTATGGTGTGAAGCATAAGCTAGTGTAGCAATTAGCTGGCAAAGAGACTGAGCTTTACAATTGCAAGTAAGTCAGAAAATAATTTTTGCTGTGAATCAAAGACATCTACACAAAGTGAACAGTTCTCCTCTACTGTACACGTATACTTTAGATCTCTTCATTCTGTGGGCCCAGTGGAGTACACAAACTGAATTCAAAAGAAGGCATCTAGCAGCGAGTTTAAATGCCTAGAACACCAAAATATTGGCTGTGCTGTGGAGTTCTTTTTAATTCATAATATATAAATCAAATATTGCAGAAATCAGCAATATCCTTTCAGAAGCACTACCCTGTACATTTAATGGAGCTTGATCCAAAGGCTGCATTTGCATCTAAACACAATGATCCATGCAGAAAATATCTGGCTTTTATTTATAAATTGCAATGAATGTTTCTTTTTCTACCCAGAATGGTTCTCTGTAAAGAAAAGGAAGCTCTGTCTTCCAAGAGATGATGAACAACTGATTTCTTATTGTTTGGATAAGGTACAGTGATCCTGTCAGTCAAGACAAGTCACACATAAGGAGTTGTAAGACTGTGACTATATAAATGGCTTTGCCGTGCCATTTTCAACTAGGGAAGCAGCCTCCAGTAAATAAATGATATGGGTACAGAGCAAACTCTTTTAACACTGCATCTTAATTAAGAATTAATTAACAAATCCTCATAAAGAAATAATTAATTCTTGGATCTTTGCTTTTCTGCTGTATTATTCTAAACAAAGGTCTGGGGTTTCAGCCCTAAAAGACACAGAAAACCTTTACAACTGGAGAGCATTCTGATCTCTTATTTGTGCGTGTTAGGATTTTAACAATACAAATCAGTGTTTGGTGTTTTTTTTTTTTTCCATAGATATAAAACCCCTCACACTTCTCTGGTAATTCTCTTTCAGGCAGTTAGTTTCTGACCTCAGTGGCCTCATCAGCAGGGATGGGGAAGAAGGGCTTTGCTTCCCTATTCTGTTTTGCTTATTTATGGTGGTTTATTGGTTTAACCCGGCAGGCAGCCAAACACCTCCCAGCTGCTTGCTCACTCCCCACCAGTGAGATGGGGGGAGAGAAAAGGAAATAAAGCTAAGACTTGTGAGTTGAGATAAACAGTTTAACAGAACAGCAAAGGAAGCGAAAATAGTAATACTGATAAAAGAACATACACAAAAAAATGATGCATAATGCAATTGCTCACCACCCACTGAAACAATGCCCAACCAGTCCCCAAGCAGGGGGTCACCTCCAGCCAACTCCCTCCAGTTTTATCACTCAGCATGATGCCGTATGATATGGAATGTCCTTCTTGCCATTTGGGGTCATGTGTCCCAGCCTCTTGTGCCTCCCAGTCTCCTCGCTGGCAGGGCAGAATGAGAAGCTGAAAAGTCCTTGACTTAGTGTAAGCACTGCTCAGCAACAACCAAAACATCAGTGTGTTATCAACATTATTCTCATCTTAAATCCGAAACACAGCACTCTATCTACTAAGAAGAAAATTAACTCTATCCCAGACTAAACCAGGACAACCAGAACTTTAAAGTAGCTGAGCTTCTTCTCAAGGCAGACCAAGATTACTCTAGATCTCCTTCAACCCTTTCCAAACAGGACACCCCTTTACACAGCCAATTAATAAAACAGCAGTGGAGCCTGCAGAGACTCAGCTAGACACAGAAACCTGCCTTCTACTCAAGCTCCCTGAGCCCTCAGCTATCACTTCTGCTTGGCCCCTCTCCAGGCTGGATTAGATGCACCCAGCAGGGACACATTGTACCCTGCCAGAGCCCATCCGCTGCTGTCTAGCTCAGAAAGGGACAAAAAAGCCAGCTGTCTTCAGTGTGTAAAAATGAGGAATATGTTGGGGAAACACCTCAGAAAATACTGGGTTTTAAGCAATTAATTGCCTAGCATCATAGTAAATCTCTGGCATGTGGGATAGACTCTAACTTCTTCACCGTTCGCAGCCACTCCTCTTTTGCTGCTCTGAGTATGTCTGCATTGCAGTCACTGTCCACAGAAACACTGCCAGACTGGGTAAAGCTCACTCAACTCCTGCTAACTGCTGCTGTAGCAGCAAAGACCTCTGTTACAAATTCTGCTTCAGCAGATTTCTGCATAGCTTTGTGTTTTAAACTATCCACAGTGCAATTAGTCAGAACTTTTAAAAAGGAAGGTCCATAATCCATCAGCTGAGCTGAGAACCAGGAATTCAGAGGATCAGTCCTTAGATGCAGGTATTTTATCTGGGCATCCAATTAAAAAAACCCAACCAAACCACAAAAGCTGAAACACCAGTACAATTTTGTGAATTTCTGTCTTTGAAAAGGTAGCAATTATCTTTGGTAATTTCATTCCAGTGCTACATACTGGCTTTCTGCTTATCTCTGCTGAAATGCATTTTTCTAAACAAAACAAAGCTCTTTTACGTCTAGTCTTTTGCATCTCACTACTCAATAGTTTCCAGTCTTGATCTTCAAGGGTAAAGATGAATTTGTACACAGTGTTCTCCAAGTCTCTTTCTCTGTCATTAGAGCTCTGTTTATCCCAGGCCCTTCAGGGACCTGTTCCCTATTTTACTCCCTGTAGTGCTTCTCTGACAGTGGCAGGAATGGGAGAAACTCAAGAGAAAGAATTGTGATTTTCTACCCCAAATCCAGGACATGTTTTCATTAAGTTTAGACAATCCAGGACCAAAGTTTCTGTGCTCTGGCTGCAATACTAAAGACCTCCCTTATTGCAGCAGGAGGATCCCTACACAGTTGTCAAAGTTCTGCAGAGGATCAGGTTCCTATGTACGGCTTTACATCTCTAGCAGATTTATTGCAGGTTGAAATTCCTCCCCCACCACAACACTGCTGCAGGTGTGCCACAGGACAGGCAGCACAACCTCCCTTCAGGGCGCATCTGTGTCCTGACTCGTATGCATTAAACTTTAATGCATTTGCTGTCTTCCTGATCATCAGTCCAGATACAAGGCACAAGTATGTGGATCCTTCAAGGTTCCAAAAGTAGAGACCTGCTCTACATTTAGATTTCAGTTTGAATAGTTCACCCTATCTTTCTCACTCTTCATAGTCTCGAGAGAAGTCTTTTTATGGAGCAGACACTGCATGTAAGAGTCAAAAAAGGAGCACTGCTTTCTTCGCCTTTTTGTGAACATATGCAGCATTGAGGGCCAGGTGAGGACATGGAGGGGGAGATTGCTACTGCACTGCATGAGACAGGGGCTGCTGATAGGAGGACAAGAAGGAGGCAAATGTCACCTTGTTGGTGAAGCCAAGTCAAGTGCATGTGCATCTTCATACCAAGGCAGATGCTTGATATGTCCAACTTGGCACATCAGCTACTTCGGACATTCATGTCATCAAATAACAATGGCCTGATGGATTAAAAACTTGTCTTCGTGGGTGTCTGGTAGCAACTTGTGTTGCATGATGCAACTCACCACTTTTGCTCCTTGATTCAGATGGTTGAGCAGAGCAACCGACAGGTTTTTTTGGGGAAAAAGGGGAGCCATATTCTTCTGCTCCTCTCCCAACCAACATCTCCCACGTGACATCTGTACTTACCTGCTGTTATGTACTGATGGGCTTGCTACAGAAATTAAACCTCTGGACTGTTGAGAAAGTTTTCCTTATTCATTCCTAGGTGATTAATTGTTTACACGGTCATCAAATTGCCCTCTGAGTGTGTGACAGGAAAATAAGTCCTGAAGATAAAGTACATTGTCAAAACTGTTCTCATGTAGTTTTAATTACTTTGGGTGTTACAGCAGAGAATTATTCCACATTTTATTGTGGGCCAAGATGTACACATAAAATTAATTGATTCAAAATGGAATACACTGCTTTTATTAAGGAGTGTGCCTTTATCATTAAAGGAGGGAATACAGCTGAAATAATTTATGAATGACAGCAGAGATGTAGTATTGAATAGCAATGTGTGGAGCATGCTAGATACTGAAAATTAGAAAAATATTTTGATCATCTCTTTGCTTCTAGGTGGTGGCACTGTCAGGAGCTATTCTTCCATCCTTGCTGTCACGAACTTAATATGCAAAAACTGAATTAATGTCTTGTTATACAGTTTCATCTGTGGGAGAGCCATGCCTGTGCTAATAGAATAAGAAAAGCATATACTTCATAATTTCTATCCATGGCTTAGTCTGGGAAGGTAAAAATGGCACTAGTTCTCTGTGTCCTATGCTACCCACAAAAAAGAATTCCTAACATAGAGATGTCAAAACCCTCACCCTTGTCAGAACAGACATATCATCTTACCAACCGCTAGGGCACGGCTTCTCCTCAACGAGACATACTCTGGACCCAAGCCACTTCTGTCTCCATTGGGTTTTTCATCTTTCAGCCTCAAAAGGAAACTTTGAAGGTAGTATCTTCCGAACATCACCCTGGACCCAAGACATAAGCTTCTGGTGTCATTACATAATCATATCATAAACTATGGAAAAATACAGCTTCTTCATGTGATATAGATACAGGATCTCCAGCACCAGCTGCTTTGCTGTACAAATCATTCTTACTGATTGATATGACCGTCTACAGCACATGGACAAGTCAGCAGCAAATCACTGAAATCTGCTGTGCTTGCATCACTGAGAAGAGAAACAGAAATTGATAAGAAAGAGCCCTTATCTTCAGAGTAAGAAAAACCACAAGCGCCATTATGCACCCTCACCCCCATCTGCCACCAAGCCTGGTGAAACCGCCTGCACAGGCTGCTTCTGTTCCCTCACTGGAGGCGTTTGCTGATGGCTACACCCACCTGTGCCTCTGCTGTGAGAACCACATCAAAAGCATTGGAAGGAAGGAAGACAGAAGTGACACTGCTCAAGTAGGGATTCTAGAAACAGAGGCCAGAAAACAGTGCTGCAATTAAATTTGACTGAATGTTTCTCAGGATGAGGTAACCTACATGGACTAGCCCAGAAAACACAATGCTAAATGCATTTAGCTGTCAATCACTTATGTTTGCATGATGAAATTAATGGTATATTCCTCCTCAGTTACCTGTTTTTTTGATTATTATCACTTTGAATTCTTTTGTACCTAAATTTATAAGAGCAAGTCAGAACGTTAGGCCTTTCTTACACAGTTAGGATATGATTTGCCTAAAACCAGAGACATTCAGTTCCCTTGCTATCTACCCTCAATTTTAAATGTTTGCAAAACTGCAGCCAGCTTAATTGCTTTTTGAATTACACAGATGTGTAATTCAACTACACAACACCTTAGCAAAAGGCACCTTTAAAACAGTTGAGTAAGTTTTTAAAATGTGTGCATCTTTCTTCAAGCTTTTGCCATTCCTCTCAAAAGTCCAACATGCCAGAGCCTCAGGAGAAAGAATGCTTAACAGATTAAGCAGAACCATCTTGATTTGTACTAGCTGGGTAGCCAAACTGGCAACACTGATGCTGAACTGCTCCCAGACAACTACTTACTGCACAGGTTTCCTAAAGGTGTTGCAGGTGTCCCATCCCTGGAAGAGTTCAATACCTGGCTGGATGAAACTCTGAGCAACCTGGTCTAGTGAAAGGTGTCCCTGTCCAAATCAGGGGGTTTGGAACTCGATGATCTTAAATCCCTTCCAACCCAAACCATTTTCTTATTCTATGCAATCATCTGCTGCCAGAACATGATTATGTGGCATTTGGTGTGGCAGTACAGCTTCCTATAGCGAATGCAAGGTTGCAGCATTTCCTTACAGTAAGTGCAGGGTAGATGAGGTTTAGCAAAGATAACTTACCAGTGACACTGTGTAGGGGCTTGCACTTGCAGACAGTGATCTGATGAAACTATTAAAAACCAGGAAGATCTGGTGAGCAGGCAGCTGTTAATGGTGTAAAAGACTTTTTAAAACACACAGGTAAAGATCAGTTAAATCCTCTTCCCGACAACAAAGTTAAACTCTAGGTGTTGATGGTCATCCCAGTGTTTGCTAACTGGCAAGAATTGGGGAGAAAATCTCATAAGTGAAATACATTTTGTCACTGAATTGTCGATCTCTGCAAATACACAGGGTTTCCTGCTCAATACCTGGAATTAGCTAGAGAGAGCTACAATGATAATATTTACACGTATTTAGCCACATGTTCAGGGCTTCATAAGAATCCCTTTTTATTCTAACCTAAACCCACTAATGCTACTGGTTGGATGCTTCTCCCAGGTGCTTCATCCACCAGCTGATGTTGTGGCTATTCATGTAAAATCCCTCCCATAATACACAAAACCCCATTGTCTGGTGCTATTCATTCTGGTATCCATTCTCAGTCAACCAGACAGCTGTCAATCAAACTAATGCCTCTCAACATAAAGCCAATCTGTCTGGGGTTGCAGGGTTTGAGCCAATTTAATTTAATTTATTAGCGTTGAAAGGAACCTTTGCCTCTATGACAATGGGTGAGACAGTTTGTAATCATTCTCATTTAATTGATGAATGTAAACTTGGCACTTGACAATTAACCAGACGCGTTAAGACACTAGGGATGAAATCCCAAGAGGATTTCACAAGCATCTACGTGCTTCTAAGGTTTACTTTCCTATAGCAAATTCATCTGCAGCCTTTCTCAGCTGGGCAAAGCTGGAGCCATTCAGCTATGTCTCACAGAAACTGACATCCTCCATTCATCCTTCACTGCTGTGAAGAAGGACCCAAGTCTCATCTCTGCTTTCAGTGTGAGACTGTGCTGCAAATACACAGCCTGATGGCAATTCTGTAACCCCACGCAGGCCTACATTCCATGGACTTCTTGCAGTTCATGTACCTAGGCACAAGTGAGGAACATCCAAGTATGCATTAGCCACAAAAAGCCTACAATAAATTAATTATCTTACAGATGCTTTGAAGGAGAAATATTCCTCTCTGGAAACACTTTTCTTTCCCACTTATTTTCTAGTGCTGAAACTTATTTTTATAGTTTGTCCTTTATGGTTGCCTGATTTACCAACCCACTTTGATTAGCTTTTCAGTGTTAATTAACACACATTTTCAACCCTTCTAATCACATATTGCTCAAGGGTGGTTATTCTAAAGTCACAGATTTTAAGCTCAGGGTGCATCATTGCAGGCTGCAGCATAACTCTCTAGGATTTTACCCTTTACCCTGGGAACACAGTGCTGAACTCCTCTCTGCTGACTCAATGTGAGAATTTTTTTAAGGAAGGAAATCTAATCCTGATTTAAAGATTTAATGTGGGAGAGAAGCTAACCACATCCTGTCATAAGGTGTTTCACTGGTCAAGATCTACATTTTATTTTTAGCTTGAACTTACCCAGCTCCAGCTTCCACTCAAAGTCTTTGTTAGAACTTTTTTTCAGAACTGTTTTATTTATAGCCTGTGACAGATCACTTCAGCTATCTCCTCATTTACAAGCTAATTAGATTTTTTATAGATATTTCTAGCTCTCTCACCCAAAGAAAAGCCCTGGAGGACAGCTGTGGTCCTCTCACTCATGCCTCTACCTCTCTGCAGTATCATCTGATCTGCACAGAAGCTGCTTCTCACCAGTGCAGTCCCCTCTTCATCAGGACAAGACCTTTCAGGGCCATCAGACTGTCACAGCCCTCAGCACAGCCCGCTCTGCTGATCATCCCAGCAGCACCAGCAATGGCTCTGGTTGCCATTTTCCCACCACTCTTCTGATGCCCAGCCTTTGAAGGCTGGATGTTATTTCAGTAGTGAGTTGGTTACTGCTGTGCTTCTTCCTGTCATCTCCTGCTTTGTCCTGTCATGTCCTTTGAAGCCACACATCCCACCAGGAGCTCATGTTTACCTACCACCTAAGAGGCCACCAAAATCCTCTGTATAATCCCTCCTCTCCCCATCAGTCCCCATCTGAGGCAACCTATAGTTACTTGGATATTTCTAATTTTCTTTTAAGTTATTGACACATAATTTGCCTTTTTGTCATCCCATTAGTCCAAGGGTTTATAGCTCAATGGGAGCTGTTCTGGGTGTGATTCCACGCAATATACGTGAGCTTAGTGTGCTTATCCCTGTGCTGTTCTCTGGTGTCAGTTCAGTCTAAAAAGGCTTTAACATTGTTCTAAAAGTGTTTACATGTTACATTATGTAATGGAATGTTTGCATTCATTCTGACATACTTCAGATCTTCCTTCCCTCCTTTTCCCTACCCATTTCTCTGCTTGCAGCCTACGCTTTCTGTCTGCCAGCTATAAAGAGACTTCAGAATTTCAAAAATAGCTATTTAAAAGCAACAAACCAAGGCTGAAATGAAATACAGCAGGGAAGAACTGCTCTAGGGAAACTCACTAAGTCAGAATACGCCAGGGCTTTCCTGCAGGGTTTTAACAGTGACTTTGTGTAGCTGTTTAGACCTAAATCTACACATTTAGCTGAACCATCACCATGAGAAGTTTGTCCTTTATCTGAGTATACCTAATTGCAGGTTTACTTTGGGAAGAGTAATTTCAGATATAAATTAATTTAAACTATGTTTTATTACATATTCTTCTGTACCATGAAATTTTACTTTCCCCTCATGAGAGTTCATGGGCTAAATCTGGATTTAGATGCCTCTGTTTGAACAAACAAGCTCAACAGATTTTGCCCCATGGTATCTAATGAAAAAGAAAATGTCATGAGGCCCTCCCCTTTGGAAATAACCAGTTGAAAAAAGATTAATGAAGATATATTTATGTTCACACTGTCCCCTGCAGCGAGGTTAGGAGGTATATTCATCATATACATCAGGATTAACTTAGTTTCTGCTGTAGCATTGCAATTCTCTCGAACTTGTATAGCTACTGACCTACTTTTCAGGTGGTTTGGTTAAAGTCACTACAAATCCTTCTGGCATTTCAGCACCATAAAACTGTAATGTTTTACAGGAATATAGTATCTTCTGAAACGGCAAAAATACAGAAGTAAGTCACAAAATGGAATTTGAAATCTCAGTATTGGGAAAAACAAGAATAGTTTTCATAACAAGTACAAACAAGGAATGAGCTGACATGGAAATGCCCAACAGCAATTTGCCTCAAAGGGCACTCTCTGCAGCCCCAGATATGTTACAATCTTTGATGACCTTCTGCTGCTCTTCTTCTTTCTGTAAAAAAGTTACTGGAAGATCCTCCTTTTTTTTTTTTTTCTTTCTTCATGCAAAATAGCAGCGCCACTAAACCCAGGATTATGTGTATATAAAATTAAACCAGCTAAATGTTGGATACCACAGTCTATCTCAGTTGAGTATACTAATTCTTGAGGTTAAAATAACACCAGCTTTCTCCATAGCCCTTGCTCCCTGCTAAAGCAGCTTCTCAGGAAGGTGGTGTTGGAATATTTACCAGCCCAAGAGGAAGGTGGTAAAAGACCAGGACAGACATGTTTGGCACTTTCCACCTTTGCATCTATGCCCCTGTGTACTAGTTTGAAAACAAACCAGTGGGAGGCACCAAGTCAGAATAACAATTTAATGGGGAAATTAAAGAAAAGAAAAGAAACTAAAAGAGAACATTGGTTCAAACTGACAGAGTCAAGATACAACCTGAGTCCCTGTTAGGCAGGGTGGTGGTAGCAGTCTGGTAGAATGGTGGCTGCAGTCCTCTGAAGCAGTGATCCTGTAGAAAAAAGGGTCTGCTCTTCCTCAGAAGGTCCAGTGGTGACTATGTAGCTCCTGTCCTCTGGAAATCCAGTGGAAAGGGTTGTCTCTAGTGTTCAGAGTCCCAGCTTATATCCACGATGGGATGCTTGGTTCCTCCCTCTGGGTGGAGCATCTCACAATGGGGTAATGAGTCATGAGGCCAAGTGTTGATTAGGCTCATTAACAGAAGATAGTCCGGAGGGAGTTATCTCTGAGTCATGAGGCAGGACAATGATAGGCCATTAACAGAAAGATAGTCTGGGGGGAGGAGGTAAGGAAACACTGCCCCACCTGATTTCAACAGCTCATGAGGATGGTAATAGAACACACTGCAACCCAGGACACCATGGTAGGTGGATGCTGTCAAACAAGGTGGTGCAGGGCACCAGGCCTGGAGACACAAGCTTCTCACTCTAAAAAAAAGACAAAGCAATACCTGACTCTGATGCCAGCAGACAGAGATGTGTGACCTTATACAAAGCAAATCCTTAATCACTCTCTTAAACACAAGAAAGACTTCTCATAAATTAAACCCAAACAGATTATTATCTTAAGCTCTTTAAGGATTTGCTTCTGATTTCATAATATCAGCCTCAAGCAAAAAGTGGAACAACATTTTCTGCAGCTGCATTGGGAACTCCTGAAGTATGTTTTTTTACAGCAGAATCTTGCACGGATAGCGTAACTGCTGTATCACCACCACTATAATGGTAAAATGATCTCCTGCATTGCTTTAGTCCTTTGAGGACCTGGTGATTAGAGAGCACATTTCTGCTTCCCTGCACGGGCTGTACAAGGGCTGCCCCCGAAAAGAGGGCATGAACATAACACCCAGGCAGTTAAAAGCCCGCATTGATTTGTCTTGCCCAGTAATTACATTAACATCTCTGTGGTATGGTTATACAGTGCAGCCAGTGGGAAAGGGGAGGAAAAGGATCTAGTGAAGAAAAAAAGACACAAGTCAGCAATGCAGCTGTTACACTGTAGTTTAACAGATACACAGAGAATTCCGTATTGTTTCTTCATCAGCTCTTAAGATCTGGTCACCAGTTCGAGGAACTGAGGACAGTAAAATAATCACATTTTTAAAAATTATGATTGGGGCTCATTGATACAAATGCTATGGTAAGTCAAAAAGCGGTGGCACCAGCACAGCACTGAATAAGGGAGCAGAGTGTTTCAGCACTGCTGTGGCTTGCTGCAACTAGAGGGAAAACCTCTGTTGCTGTGTCCCCATTGCTGTGGATAGGACCACCAACTCTGTGGAAGAGGGAAGGTTTTCTCTCCCTCTGCTCCTCTTCCATTGTTTCCAGGCCCTGTCCTAACTAATGCTGCATGGGAATTTATCTGCTGGCATAGGAGAGGTGTTAGGCAGATAAGACAGAGGGGAACAACCGTGGTATATGCCAACTAGATTACAGAGTTATAGGAGTTTCTCCACGTTTTTCTTCTGTTACCCTATCTTGTAGTTAGAAATGGGGAAATCAGATTTTACTGGAGTTGAAACACCCACACAACAATGCCCAAAAAGTATCCCAGATGAGTACCCCACGGAGCATGTAAGGTGGCAAAGGCAGGAGCAGGCTATGCAGCCTGTAAGCCCCAGAAGAAAAGAGTGTCTGAAGATGTCAAAACAAAAGGGGTTGTATACCAGGATTGTTCAGCCAACACACGACAACTGATCCCCCTCTAACAGGTCCCTTGGAAGTGAGCTAATACTAACCAAGAAAATAACTTGGCTTATTTATTTTATATTTACTTGTTACAAAAAGAAAAAAAAAAGGTAGCAGACATTTTTGAGAGTGAATGTTGCATACTGATATAGGGTAATATCTGACAGTAGTTTAAAGACACTTCAGAAAATTGAGGATTAAGCATCTTTCCTAACATTAACACTGTACTAAATCAAAAGATTTACTCTTCCTGAATGTGAAATAGCTTTAGCTATATTACTGAGCAGATAGCCTTTGAAACAGAAAGACCGTTTTATCAAAAAGGAAATAGTTCCAGAGTTTGCCTGAGGCATGTGTCCTTCCACAAGATTTCGAAAGGTGGGAAAAGAAAGTGGAAAAATAATTCATCTAACTTACTTTAAAACATATAGATTACATTTTTGCATTTCAAATAACTACTTGTTTAAGTTTTATTCTGTCTGTAATTTCTGTCTATATAATGGATTTTGTTTGCTTGTCATTTTAAGTACATCCCTGTCTTGGGGGACCTGAGGTATACATTTAGCTCAAAATTAATTTCTGCAGTTTTAATTAATTATGATTCCTGTATTAAAAATTAACTTCAAGGTTATTTTTAAAAATCCTTTATTCTTATTTGTAAGACATCAACAGAGATGGGAGATATACATACCCATAAAAATCATTCATGAGGTTCAAAAAATTTATTATTTTTTTTCAGGTCTTCCAAGCTTCACTTCTGATTGCCTGACAATTCAAAGCCATTTAAGAAGCTGAAAGAAAACCTATCGCAGAATTCAAAGGTAAATAGACTGTATGGAGCTGGACTCATGGTATCACAGCTGTGCACCAGCTCACTTCCCTCGGGCTGCAGCTGCTTTCCGAAGAGCTGATGCCCCTGTGATCACTCCCCCCACCTGCAGCCCTTGTGATGGTGCTTCCTTTCAGGCAGACAGCCATGAGACCCTACCCCACACGTGGTGTTTAGCGTGCCATGGAACTCTGAACCTTTTATTTGACCTCCAGCTTCCGGGCATGGGAGGTGGGAAAGGTCAACCACTTCAGGCTGTAATCCTTCGAACCTCTTCCTAAACGCAGTCAGCTGTGAAAAGGAGTCATACTGGTGAAGCATTTGTCATTCAAATGGAGCGTTTGCCTGGACTCCTTTCACTAACCCTTCCTCCCCACTGTGACCTGAGCCCTTACTTGCCCAGTCCTTGAACCACTCAGACAGACCTCGCCCTTTCCTATTTGGGATGGGAGTGGGTTACCTTGCCCACTAATTTCTGGTCTCAGATTAGGACAATATTCATCTTGAGAAATGTAATTCTCTTCATGCACCACCACAGCTCTTGCTCTGGACTAAGACCTCAGCACTCCTCCTTCCTGCTCTCCATATTTTTCTGGTGTCTTTGTGAGTAATAATTAATCATTCTTAGCCTAAAGGCAAGGAATTTTTTTTAGCCTTTGCAAGAATCAACCTTTTGCCACTCTCTCACATACTGAGGTAATGGCATTGATTTGCCTTTCAATGTTGTTTCGGTTTTGGTTTGGTTTTTTTTTGACAAAAGGCTACTTTAGAACATTAATGGTCACAATATGTTCAGGTTCATTACACTTAGCAGGTGGGCTATTAATTGAATTGAGTATTTGTGAATTTGAAAAATCTGTTTTTGTACTCAGTTTTGATTTGCTTCCAAATACCTGCCCTGCGGTCAGGCCACATATTTGTAATGGGCTCCTCTGTGGTAATGTATTTCTTGACAGGGTTTTTGGTATGTTTTTAAAGATCACTTCAGCCTCTACACAGCAGCATCTCTGTTCATATTTAGCAGTGGGAAATAGATCCTTAATTTCCCAAGGCCAGCAGAATGTCCTGAACTTCGCTGCTGCAAACTAAAATTTAGAGGTACGTATATAAATACAAAGACCGGGAGCTCAGATAAACTAAATAATTTGCAGATTCAAGCATGATGCTTGTGACTGTCATTAGAAGCCAGTTTGCCATCCTAGTAATTACATTCAGATGGATTTGGGTCATACTCACTTACTGTATTGTTTCTCCTAGAAAATGAGCTCTGCGATCCTACATATTCTTGTCCAGCACTTTAAAAATATTGATGGAGGATTATATTACAGCAGGCTTAAAGATTTTACTTAAGGTAGTTATGCAAAGAAAAATACATTAATGAAAACAGTTTGTAACTGTGAATATAGATAGCCATTATTTTTAATACTAGCAACCAATTTTCTGACTGAATAATTTTTATGCAGATTTCTGATACTTGTGTGAAAAAAAGCATGATTTTGATGTAATTTTCTGAACCAAAATATTTTCTCAATCTGGTACAGTCATTAGTTTTAATTTCTTATTTTCGGTCTCTTTCCCAACCATCATCTACAATCAATACTACAGATGAATCATTAGTACCACTTCTCAAGTTTACTAGTGAAAGTCTGATGGATGAAAGTCCATTCAAGTGTGCAAATGTTTCCCTTTGTCTCATCCAGGCCATTCCTGAAGCTGAGAAGAGGTAAAATATTAAGAATAACAAATCAAGATACAAAGAACAACCAAGTACTCCTGAATAGCAATTTTGCAGCACTGTCAGCAAAAATGCTGCCATGGACACCTGCTCACTCCCTCTAAAAATACATTTCTGGATTCTCCCACCAGAATTAATGAGCCTAAAACATCTAATGTCTCATGACAATAGGATTCCTGGGTGGAAAGCTGTGTGTGAAAAAGTGGCGGGCAGATGTACTGCAGCCCTTGCTCTGCTGCCCTGTAGCTATGCTGCTGAGGAGTAATCACAGCCAAGTCAAGGCACTCCAAGGCTGGCAAGGTGAGTTGGAAGCCACAGCTGGGGCCCACAGTGGGAGGACCAGTTATTTGCTAAGGCTGATCGTGGGTCCAGCAGATATAGCAAGTACTTTGGTCTTCTCTCCTTCCTCCTTGGTGAAAAGTATGGAAGAGAGCTACCCCCATGACAAGGAATGACTTTGTCCATTTGATAAATTTCTCTCCTTTGGAGGAAGCCTAGGCCCAACACTTCAGTCAGAAGATAGTTTACTTGCCCTCAGGGCCTCAGCATTAACCAGGCAGCAGCACTAACGACGACTGTCTCACTCAGTCACATCGGCCACACCAGGAGCCATTGCTTTGACAGAACTATTTTACATGCCTCAACCATAATGTGATTTGTCACTGGTTTCAGAGATGCGGCATGCAGCCATGCAGGCCTTCAGAGGATTTTTTTGGCCTGTAAGAAAGTTCTATTAGATTATTTACTCCGTCCCCTTGACTATGGCAGCTCCTTACTGATGTGCTCTTTGAATGGAAGCAATGCTTTCCTACGAGCCACCCATGTCTTCTTTCACGTCTCCTTCCTATCCCTAATGGCTTGATTTCCAGAGGTGATGGTATCCTCAGGCCCTTTTTCTCCTTGAAGAAGTAGGACTGCTCAGACCTCTTGAAAACCAGGCCAACAATGAGTTGTTGTATAGAGGAGTAATTGCTATCTTTGTGGGTAGCTCCAGGCCTTGTCACAATACGCTCTGTTAAATGAGGACAAAATCCGTGCTACAGGGATGAGCAGTTAGGAGTGACACGGGGCTGGCATGAAGAAAGAAGCACGTCGGTCTATTTGAACTTTTTTTCCACTGTGCAGCAAGAGGGAGCTTAGCAAGGATGAACATCTTCCCTGTCTTAAGGCAGGTAGGGCACACTTTATCACAGGAACTGGCAGCAGTGAGGGACACTGAAAAGGCTTATTGAAACCATGGTACTGCTCAGCATTAGGAACTCATGGGAAATTTTCACTTGTGTGGTTTAAAGTTGCATTCTCTTTATAATGAGTTTTGCTTATACTATATACAAATGATAATTAGGGGATGTACCTCAACATATCTTCAAAAGATACTTGTTTCCTCAAAGCGCAGAAGCCTTCAGGCTGAGAACTTATTTTTTTCCACTTATTTACTAAAACTTCTTTAATGAGTATTTCTACGTGAATAAGAGATGTGGAACTAGGACCATGCTAGGGATTGCAGCAAACTGCAGCACTGCCAGCTCCTGCACAGTTTGTGTATTCCTGGTAACACGTGTAAATTGACCTCTAAAGCTGCACCTGTGAGGACCTAAGCATATCCAGTGGCTTGATCTTGCCATAAGGGGGAAGTCTTGTTCCTTCTCCTTTTCCTTCTCCTCTAACCCAAACTTCTTCCCAGCCAAAGAGCCTGCCTCCTCACTTGTGGTGGCTCTGGAGCTTATTTGACTTGCCTGTGAGCTGATACAACTGAATGACACAGCAGAAAACCAGGCACCTGTTTCTTTCAGGGTCACATTTCTGCTTGGTTAGTGACCAACACTGGTGACTGAAGGGCTTCATTCATTCACAGGTAGCAAGGGTGACAAAAGAGAGATGATGGGATTGCATGGCTGGGAACAGGGCCTCCTCACTCTGGTGGAGGTGAACTGCTGGCTTTGTGATTACCATCCTAGAAAAATGAAACCTCAGGTATTCAACTTGAGTACCAAAATCCATTTTAGGCATCTGAAAATGCAGTTTAGTAAAACAACCTGCTTTGCACAAGCACAGCTGAGGCCAGTCCTGTGCCTCTGGAGCAGAACATCTCCAGCAGCGTCTACAAGCCCTGCTGCCCCCCTGCCTGCCCCTGACACTCTTCCCGCACTGGCTGGCAGGATCTTTGCATGCCTTCCCCGGGAGCTAGGCTGGGAACCAATCCAGCTCAAAAGTAACTTCCGTATCCAGCTCATTTACCAAGAGCTGTGAGGGGACGATGCAGGGCAGAACAAGGGACAGAGATGGGCTATTCTAGGCTGAGTCAGAGCAAAGCTTGTACGTGTCTAGCTGCTCCTTACTGCTGCTCTCACAGAACGCTACAAGTCAAAGGCTGTGACCTCTAGCAGCACATACTGTGCTTCAGCTGCGCCTCTGTTAGCCTTCTGCCCTAACTACTGCCAACAACAAGCCCTTGGACAAGAGGTTAAATTGGATGCTTGGCATTTCCTCATTCTTGAATGGGAAAAGGAAAAAGACAGTGGAAATGGCTGAGATGGACAGTGGGTCGCTACTATGTGTGTACATTACTTGTATGTTATTTACTTCTGACTATGACCGTGACATTACATAATGTAAAATGCAATGTAGGCTTCCAAGAGTCCAGTTGTCCTTCCTCTCCCACTCTCTTACAATATTTTTTTACGCTCCTTTGTTGCATTTTGGGTCATGCTAAACTGTAAGGCCCTTGTGGCAGAGAGTGCGTCACTGGTGTGCCACTGCAATGCCTCAGATAATGGAGCTCTAGCAGCAGTGGGGGCCTTTGGGAGCGCCTGTCCCAGAAATTACAGGAGGGAATAGTTTCTCTCTTGCGGAGTGCAGAATTAATCATGTCTAAGAGTGCTTGGTTTTTGCCAGCCTTCTCGAAGGACTTCATCTTTGCCTATTGCCTATGCAGTTCCTATCCCTCCATCTCTACCAGCTGCCCGTTACCTCTATACTCCCCTCTTACTCCTCTGTTTTGACTCCATGGCTGATCCTTCCCTTTCGTCAAGAGATCGCAGGCTCCTCTGCCTCATTCTCTGCATTTCCCCTTTCTGACCTCCCTGACCTTCCTGGCCAGCCTGTTTGCTGACTAGGGCTGCAAATAAAGGTTAGGTAATGAACAAACTCCACTTCTCAAGATTTAAAAGAGAAACATCGAATAGTTGTCTTCTTTCTAAAAGCAAAGGCAGGTAAATTAAACCAAAAGGTATTTGGAGCTGGAGAGCAAAGGGGAGAAGAGAGGTGGGAGAGAAGAAAGGAAGAGGCAAGCAAAAGCCACCTCTCTTCTTTGGAACTGTCATTGGCTTTGTTTCCATTTTAAGAGGTGTACAGGTTAAGGTGAGAGCCCAAACTGCTATGGTAATACCCTTTTATACCATATGTAGTGACTCTTGTTCAAAAGCAAATATATGGACTTGATTCAGCTTATGATTTTTGAAAGGTTATTTTCAACTAATTAAATCCAAATAAACTAACTATCTGGAGCAACCGGGAATGGCTAGAGTAGGGTTAAAGAGATGGGAAGTTCCTCTAGGTTTCAGTCTACTGGCACGCTTTGTACATCCCTTGTGAAGACTCAACAGAAACCGGATTTTGCTGATGACATCGAACTGTGCCAAAAGATACAGCTGAAGGGGAGTAGCTGCTAGAACATTTGTTTCCAGTCTTTTTGGACCTACAGACTACTGTTAGCCTCCAAAATTTCCTACAAATCACAATTTCACAATTCATACTTTAACCTGAAAACACTACAGAGGCACCAAATGGCTATGATGGCCTACTGCTCTTTATAGGACATCTACAAGGCTTGAGCAGAGCAGGAGATGGGCACTTTCTGCAGGAACTGTGGGTAAAAGAAACCAGAGAACGAAGTCTGAGAAAAACATCATTAGGTCAGCTACAGTGTGCCAGTATAGTGGCATGTTAGGAACAGAGAAGAAAAGCAACACCAGACTGGTAAAATGACAACCATCAGCTGGATATTACAAGAACTGGCCGGTTACATGCTAGAATAATAAGCATTTTGTTGCAGGGGCCATGTGGACAAACTGAGACAGGCTGGGCTCTGCTAAACATGGACTATGTGCAGTGCAGACAGAAGTTGTTGGATAAAGGGCTCAAAGAAGGTTCAAAAAAAAAATTAAAAAATAAAAAAGGTAACAAATCAACAGGAACCTAACAGCTGGCAATAATGAAAGGCAGTATGAAGAAAGGATCAGCTCTCAGGATTCATTGGATGGATATGCATGGAGATAATAAATTGAGCTATAATCCTGCCAAAGATTAGGTGAAAATGAAAATGCTGGTGGTATTGCTGTATTTGGATTAAAAAAAAAAAACCAAACAAGCAACCAACCAAGCAACAAACCAGCACTTTCCTGCATAAGCAAATCCTTGCTTGGAAAACACCAAATGCAGATCCAGGCTCAAACCTTGAGCCAGCCACGCATTCTGTATTTTGGTTTAAAAAAAAAAAAACCAAACAAGCAACCAACCAAGCAACAAACCAGCACTTTCCTGCATAAGCAAATCCTTGCTTGGAAAACACCAAATGCAGATCCAGGCTCAAACCTTGAGCCAGCCACGCATCTGACAGCAGTGCTACTGCAGAATGGCATATGGGGTTTGAACTTATTCTCAGGAAGTAAGAGCTCACTGGGTGTTAAATCAGTCCTTACATATGGGTGGAAACTTGTAGTAATTGTGCAATTTCCCTAAAAAAGTCCCCAGAGAGCTCAGTTAGGTATTTTGCTTTTGCAGCCTTTCCTGCCTTTGCTCTTAAACTGCTTTTCACTTGCAGTCCTTGCGCTTCCCTACATCACATAGAAATATGATTATTTCTTTCGCTTAAAGACCTTGGTATAACATTAAAAAGCCGCCAGAAACTATGCCGAGGTCCCTTTTGCCAAAATACCTGCCTTCATTAGTCATGCTCACTTAACGAGGGGAAAAAACAAACAAACAAACACAACCAAAACCAGGATGCTTCGATTCCTCCTTTTCTTCTCCTTCCCAGGCCGGCCACCGGAGCATCCTCCAGCCGCGCAGCCCCCTGTGCAGCAATCGGG
>NW_008239535.1:495198-520418 GCF_000691975.1 Corvus brachyrhynchos
GGATCTCCGGGGAGCGGGGTTACCGCGCCTCCCCGCTCTCGCCGCTGCCAGCCAGCCCCGTAGCCGTATTTCCATTGAAATCCTCTTACGCAGTGGCAGGCTCCAGTTTGTTTCACAGTGGCATCTGCTCTTGGGCTTGGGCAGTGTTTAGGAGGAAGGGGTCGCTGGGGCGAGCGGGGGCTGCTCCTCGAACAGAGCTGCAAGCGCAGATTGTCCCTAACGCATCGAGTGCCGGGTGTGCTGCGCGGAGCTGTCGCTCTCTTAGTGCTCCGGAGAGGGAAAGGAGGAACTGGCACACGGTCACACCAGAAAGTTGTGTAGCTTGAGATATTACAGACGCTAATGGGCAAATTATCTAAATAAACAAACATAGTGATTTATAGGTGTCTGAACTATAGTGTTTTGAACGATAGAGCTCTTTAACCTTTCTTTCTAATCTATGCTTCAGGGATTTGGTTTTAAGGAGAGTAATATATCATCTGTGGTGCTGAATACACGAGTTGATTACATTTATAAAAGGAATGGCCTTTGAAATAATACTGAGCCATTAAGCAATAAATGCAGAAAAAGAGTGAGACAGAGAAAGAGCAAAGATAAAATTTTGGCAGAAAATATTTTCCACCTTTTTAGCAGCCTAGAAAGCCTAGCAGCTGTGCTTAAGTTTTATCCAGGGCTCTTATTTTTTAAATTAAACTTCAAAAACACAAGCACACTGTGTGAAACCAGAAGCAAATCCTCTTTAGCCCTCTCAAAGTCTGTCTGTGTTGCAAATAAGTGATGATCGGAGCAGCATCTGTTATGAGAATTTGTAGAAGCAAACACTGCTAAAGATACCCAGTAGGTAAATGGAAGTACATTGTCATTGCATTTGTTTCTCTTAGGCAATACACAAGACATTTCAAATTCCAGGGGGTTTTATTTTACATCTTTAAAAATTTTGCAGGTGCACAGCTTCATTATGACAAAAGTGCCTCCCCTAATTGGAAAAGTGATTAATTCAGGTCTTAGCTTATTTAACAAAGGCCGAATTCTTCAGCCGGTGGGGCATCTCCTGTAAGGGGTGTGTATCTTTTGCACTCATTGAAAAAGAAAATAGTCCAGCATGTGTAACACCTTGAAGGCCTGAAGTACAAGAGCAGTTTTATATTTAACTAGCATTTCAACACAGAATTTTATTAACATAAAATCAATATTCAGGTCAGCAATGGGGATCTGCAACTTCCAAATGAGAACCTGATCTGAAGGCAACACATTGCTCGCATGAAGAAGAGTTGTGGGATATGACTGTCATCAAGCTCACCTATCTTTTGTTTGGCTCCCTTTATGATATGTCATTTAACGAGGAAAAGAAATGGGTAATCCATTGTGTTTTAAGATGCAGTGCTCCCCATAAGCCTCATTGCCAGGCATTTGCAAGTGGTTGTGGCTTTAGATCATGTATACCAATGAGTACTACTAGATAACTTAAGTTCTGAATTTATACAGCTATTAAAGTTATATTGATCAGAAAGTGGCAACTGGATTCCAAGTCCTAAACCAGAAATTATTGATGATCTTAGAGTTAATTTATATTTTAGGGAGCACTGAGGATTCCACAAGAAAAGTAATCAAGTTTTTCTTGCTGGATGTGCAGTGGCATTTAGTTAAGGAACCCTCCTTCCCAGGGCACTGGGAACTTCATTGACACACTAATGAATTAAATGTGTTTATCAGCTCATTGATGCCCATGGTAAAGTGCTGTAGAGTTCAATGGCTGGAACAGGACAGTTATTTTCCTTCCAGTAAGGATGGGGATAGAGAACTGAGGGGCTTTTTCAAACTAGTTCCAAACCCATATCATTTGTAACTGCAAAATATAATGCAAGAATAAGATTAATAGACCAAGAAGACTCAAAAACATGTTACACTTAATTAAAACAATAAATCATTTAAATAACATTACCCAGGCCCCTACAACAATGCCTCTGCTTCCAGATCTTGAGAATGGAGCAGGTTTGAGGCACAGGATGCGAGGGTAGCTCAGCCCTGGAGCAGCAGTGGGGTGTCCTGTAGTCTGGTGGCTGTGCTGTGGCTGGGAGGGAGCCCAAGCAGGGCAAAGAGGTGCAGAGGCTGACACTCACCCTTATCCCCAGGTTGCTATGCTGAGAAGGGGAGTGGCCCCCTCCCATACTTGAGGGTTTGCTGAATGTATGGCAACTGCTGGCCCAGGCCCTGCATGGAGCCAGCAGGGGAGAGGTGCTGGATGAGAGCCTGGATGCACGGCCTGTAGCCTGCAGACAGGCTCCCCTGGCTGCTTGCTGCCCATCCCGGCATCCCACGGATGCCATCAGTTACTTGTATCAGTTATAATAATAACATCATCATTATTATTATTATTATTATTATACTGTGTATAATAATGCCAAAAAAATTCTGGTGAGGGAAGAAGCTCAAGCTTCTTCCTTGGGAAAATAGTCCATTTGTAAATGTTCATATGATAAGATACTGCTTGCATGGGGGGAAACATGGAAAGGGCAAGCAGTGCACACTCATTTGTGCAATACTACTAGCAGTAAACTCTAAATTTTGAAATCACTATGCAATCACTTGGGCTCATGGAGGACCTGTGAAAGCTGCAACACAGATGAGGAAGCTGAATCCTGATTTGGCTGCAAATTTACTGCAGGTGGTTGAGATGTCCTTGGTTGCTGTTCCCCCGTCTGCATCCTGGTATCCCTCATGCTCTGAATTGCTGTGCTGTTCCACAGGTTCTCCATCAGTCGCTCCTTCCCCCTGGTCCCTCACCTCCCAAAATCCCCATGTGCCATCCCAGCAGTGCTGCCCTGCTTGTGAACTGGGGTGAGTGGCAGCCTGCAGGTGTTAAGTCACTCACTCAAGGCCCCAAACTGCAAACCCTCTGCACTTTAATTCTGCTTCTCTCCTGTGGTGAAGCAGTTTTTTTGGCACCACTGTGCCCACAGTTACCTGGGCAGGGGTGGGCAAGCTGCAGGTGGTGGGACTTCCAAAGCTTGCTCCTGAAAAGGTGCACCAAGCACAGCTGTGAGGTGGAGATGACGAGTGGCAGGAGGTGTGCCTGTGCTTCATGGATGTGATATTACCAAGTTTTAATTAAAGCAGCCACAGCAGATTATTAGGGTAGATAAATACTGCCTTGTTACAGCCCTCTTGGGTCGTATGTAAGCAGTATTCGTTTTAGAAAGGATGAATGAATAGTCAGTGTGAAGGATAAAGATCAGCATTGTTAATCACTCTGGAAGTCTTCCGTGGGAAAGTGTAAACTCATGAGGAAAGATAGTGCCCATAAATGTCATTTAAATATGTAAATAACTTGAGGATAAAATTTTGATAATAAAGGCATGCAAGTACCAAGTTATGTTTGGGTTCCTGTCAAAGATAACTAGGAGTTGTTCAGTTGGCTTCAATCATTGGCTGTGCTTCTACTTAATACTTTGCTAGCAGTAATGAAGAGCTCATCTTCAGAGCCACCTGTGGAAAAACAATTCTAATTTTTCTTGTCAAAGTGCAGAGAAAAGCTTTATAAACTTGGGAGGTTATGTTTGTTTAAGCTCTTGAGCTTCAGGAGGGGTTAACACTTCCTTTGTGGTGTTCGTGGGTAAGCAGTGTGCCAGGAGCCTTTATCGGGGTTTGAGTCCTGGGGACTGAGCATCCAGCTGCAGTTTGTTGCTGTTGATGCATCTGCATGGGGAGAAGAGTGACTCCAGGTGGGAAAGAATGGGTTTCCACTCCCATAAATAAGCGGAAATGATAGGAATTGTGCCTCTCCTGTTCCTTGATTTTGTAATTCTCACTGAAGTTTCTTTTGCCCTTTCCCAGCTCTCAGAATGCCTTACAACTCTTGGAAGAAAAAAAAAATCTGTGTGCTTTCATGTAAATGCGATGAGGATGAGCCTTTGAAAATATATGTAGCTGATGTTGATGAATAAACAAACTTGGCCAGGGTAAATCTTTTCATCTAACTTCAAGAGCCACACTGTAATGAAGTAAATATAGATGTACTTAATGGGCTCCTTTCATCCAAATACATAGTAAACCCTTTAAAGTAATGCAAGCAAATCTAAAATGGATTTCTAAGTGGCTTTTTTTTTGTTTTGTTTTCCTGATATCAGAACAGTTTAGTCTACCCAGGCTAGACCAGGAATGGAGCTTGCTCCTGGAGCTGTGCAGATGCTAAGGTGAATGCTGGTCTAAAGGGGAAAGGGCAGTGGGGATGTGAGAGACCTGGCTCTTCTGCGGTTTTGTGCACTAAAGGCAGGAAGTGTTCATTCCATGTGTAGTTCAAAATGTATTATTTGATGAGTGTCTCCCCAGACACTTCCCTTTGGAAGGCAGCTTGCAGACAAGGCTCCAAGAGGCAGGGGAACCTGCAGGGCCTGCTGTCTATTCCCCCTTGTCTGTGCTCAGCCCAGGCTGCACCAAGAAAGCCCCCCAAGCTCAGGATGACTGGCTGCCTTCCTCTGGGGCCATGTGTGCATGGTGTGCCACTGCTTGGTCAGGTGCAAACCTGACTGTGGGGCTTGGTCAGCAGGACACGTCCTGGCGGTGCCCCAGGCAGGGCCCTGGCTCAGAGTACCTGAGCTGGGTGTTAAAGGTGGCCTCGGGGCCGTCATGACAGCTGCCATAGACACAGTCACTGAAGTGTGACTGCAGTGGTGGTGGTGACCTTGGCAGCATCTTGTTGGTTGGAAGCTGTGGGAAACTGGAGCTCAAAGAACAGTTTTGCAGATCTGGGCATTCACTGCGTGCCAGTGGATTGGGTGTAATTTCGAGACTTGCAGGATGACTGTTTTCAGTGGTAGCATTTGTAAACAGATTAATGACTTTTTGTGCAAAGTGTGTCTTGCACATACAACTGTTTGGTTTCACTGCCCTTGTTTGTGAAGAACATGTAATGTCTGTCCTTCCCATATCATGGAAAGAGTCTTCAGATCTTCTCTTTAAAAAGCACAGTTGTAAAACAATTTTACTTTAAAAACAAGTCTTTGTTTTAAAAAGGATAAACCCTGTTCTGGAGAAAAAGACCTTTACTTGGTCTTTTCTTAATAGGAAGAGTTCAGATCCATTTAATTGCATTGTGGAATAAAATTCCATTCACAGCTGGGCATATAGGAATTTGAGTATTAGACTATTTAGACAACTATGTCAGCATAATTACAGAAATTCTTCAGGATGACATTTTTCTTTGCTGAGATCTTGATGAATGGGAAATACCGTAAAGAATTATTTCTGTGAGTGTTAGAGGAGTTTTGTGAAAGAGATTTCAGTCTAGGAGACCATTGTACTTTGAAGAACCTAATGGAAACTTACTCATGTCCAGACTGAACTCCATGTTTGACACCTCGAATAGTCAGACCAGTCCAGTTTAGCTTGCATCCGGTTGCGTTGTGCTGTGTGTACAGAAGTGAAATGTATTAAAAACTGTTCAGCTTCGGATGTGTTCATCTGGGGATTTGCTCATAAATAATTGATAACCCTCTGAAACAAAATCTCTTCATTACCCCGTGGATTGCTCCCCTCTTCCCCTCCCGTGCTCATTGTTCTCGCAGGCGGGGGAAGAAGGAGGCGCTGCTTTAATGAAGGTGTGCGTCAGCCTCTGCTGCTCCTTCCAAAGGTCATCCAGCTAAGCAGTGGCAGTGAAATCCTTGACAAAGATAAACATTTCATGGAGATATGTGGCATTCCAGTGTTCTAGAGGAACCACTAAGCTGCTGTATTTAAGATTTCTTTGCATCCTAGTATAGAAGCAGTGGGTATGATGAATTACTAAATCAGTGGAATGTTTGCATCTGGTGTGCTGCAGGACAGGACGTCAAATTAAGGGCCGTTTGCTGTGCAGTACCAATTACAGCTGTAATATTTGGGCTTGATCTTTCATGATTTTACTGCTAAGGATACCATTAAGTATCCTTGCTCAGACTGTTTGCTAAAAATTGGACAAGTTGTGGTGAGCAGTGCTTTCTCACTGGAGCAGGAGTGAGTTCCTATTTACCAGAAATTGATGCATAATGACGAATTTCCTTTGCTGCAAAAAAAGAACTGTTTTGTGTCCACTCACTTAAAGTCTGAGTTGATCTTACAAAATTGCATTTTAATGGAAAAACTGTCTTAATGTAAGTTCAGTTTATCTTTTTGATGACTTGATTGCTTCAGAGTTATTAGCCAGGTCTGTCACAGTCTTTAAAAGTGCTAATACTTGCTTGCATTTAATAGCCCTAACTATTGCTAATGTACAGAAAATGTTCAAATCACATCATTGAGAGAGAACCCTAACAAATCTTACAGCTACTATAATGTGAGGTTTCAGATGTTACTCTTTTTAATTGAAAGGTGAACGCTATAAAGGCTTTGTCAGACTGCTGTTTCCAGATGACGGCATTTTCAGTGGACTGACTGGAAGTCCTAGAGTGCTGATCCCAGCTTTCAGCTTCAGGATTCATAGCTCAAACTCTTCCTTTTTCACTTGGCGGAAGTATGCATCTGTGGTGGTGTCTGGATTTGTGTCTTCTAAAGAAATATTGGATCAATCAAAGAAAATGAGGAAGATTTGCTGAAATCGTAATCACATTCTGGCTGATACTGGAGAGAACAGAGCCTTTGCTCCTTCTCTAAACCACAAGATTAAGCTTGCTTATAAAGGATTAACAGAGCTCTCTTCTGTTAATTCGTAGTGGTGTAGTCGAAGTGCCTGATTCTACATCAGTGGAAAATCCATTATCAATCAATGGGAATTTTGCAGTTGAAGCCAAAGGGATTAGAGCCTCGTCGTTCACAAGTGACTGAAGGAGAGAAAGCCCTGGATATGCTTGTTGCCACACAGCTGTGAGCCACCGCTGGGGTGTGCCCACAAAAAATGGCAGAGGAAACTGTTCAGTTGCCTCAGGCAGGCTATTTCCAGTGACTGAAAGGGCTCGTGCCACAGCAAAGGGCTGCAGGGAAAGCTTACCTGGGGTGCTGCTCACAGTGGGCTCTTCCTCACGTCCAAGCAAGGTGATTTCAGATTGGAAAAGGTACACAGAGAAGGATGACCTGAAGCCCTCTTCTAGGGATCACACTGTGGTGGGGGAGAGTTAATGAGGAGGTCAGTAAGAGTAGGAGTTAAGAGCCGTGGAAGAGGGGTTCGGGTTTGGGAATGAGGGGTGCAGAGGAGCATTGGTGCCTACGCCACACTCTGACACCTGCCACTGCTCAGGCTGCCACCCAGGCACGCTGCTTTGGGAGACTGGAGTGCAAGGGAGAGACAGGAAGACATTGGTGAAGAGGTTGCTGAGGAACTTGCTACTGATGGTGTTGAGGGTGATTTCCTAACAAACTGCACTGTCTCCAAGAAGTTTCTTCCTTCAATAAATAGCAGCTACTTTTCCTCCTAGTGGAGTGCATAGACCAACATTCAGACTGTTAGAGCCTGCAAACTAGAAATCCTGGGGCTGCAGACTTACTTTAGTCTGGAGTATTCACCAAGCACATTTCAAAATACTTTCTTTTGAAATGCTGTCATAGAGCTTAGCTTAAGAATAGCTCTGATCCTGAGCCTAGTTGTGGGGAAAAGCACAGTTTCCATGGCCTCTAATGCAACATTTGGTAGTTACTTTTCCACAAATGGAAGGTAATGCTTGAAAAAAGATATTCAGAGTAAAAATTACAGTTTTTATAACAACTTGGTAAATGTAAGTGTATTGATTTGATCTGTTATAATAGGCAGGGTTGTGTTATTTAGTTTGGCAATTACAGAGATTAAATTAGTTTTCCTTTACTCTTGTGAAATGCAAAATAATTGAACACACATCATGGAAGGTTCAGGCTCTCTTGTTTGTAGCATCATCATTTATTAATCTAACACATTAAATGAGAGGCTTTATAGATTTGCTTGCCTAAGGAAAAAGAAGAAGGAAATACAGAAGGGCCAAACTAGATGCATGTGTATTCTGTCTCACACTTTGATGTGCTGTCAAATATTGCCTGATTTTTAGTACACTTTGTAAGAAAGAACACTACTTTGCTCCCAGAAGGGTAAATTGTGACCTCATGTTTAAATAGTCTGAGTAAGCTCATATTTGTGTAGGCAAGGTCACTTGTGCAGTTCCCCTGACACTCTTCTTATAGGAATGTAATGTTGTAATTGGACAGGCAAAATAAACTACAAACGAGCACACTGTAAAAAGGTATATTTTGGAACTATCTTGGCCGTCTTAATGGACTCCCCTAATTATAGGAGGGGCTGTCCCTTCCCCTAGCTCAGCCTTTTCAGGAGATCATGTTGGCAGTGGTGCAATAACAGTTCTGTGGGGGCAGACGTGCTCTTCTTTTTTACCTTCATGAAGCTGGAGGGGATTTGAAAATTGGGTATTTCTCTCTGTCTCTGCAGCTCTGAGTAGCCCTGACACTGCCAGCCGTAGATTAGTGAAATAAATTCCTCATGTTCATACTGAAGTGGAAAAAATAAAGAGCATTTTCTGCCTTTTTTTCCTCTTTTTAATGTGTCATTTGCTGGCTGGCACAGTGACCTCCATTTCGTGACTTGTGAAGTGACTTGCCACAGAGCTTTTCTCCTTGGGTTAATTAATCACTCAAGGGAGCAGCAGCATGTGACATTATGCATGTGGACCTGAGGTAAACAGTTACCTATAGACCACCTATACTGAATGTGTACCTCAAATATTATCTGTTAATGCACTTTGACTTAATATGATTTTCTTTCCCTTTTATCTGTTTTCTTAACTATGTCCTTGGTAATCAAAAGCCATGCAAACATCTAGTCACCTTTTGGTGTTTATAGGTATAACTGAATTTGGAAGAAAATATTCCTGGCAATTTAGTCCATGAAATTTGCCAGTTCAGTGGGAAATGGTTTTATGCTAGTAATGTAGAGGTACAGCAGTTTGGTTTTCCAGGCTATCTTGGTGAACAGTCTGTTAAGTCTTTTAAATTGTTCCAGTCAATTATATTGACTGGAGTGCAAGAAGGAATTAATTTATTTTTTTTTTGATTCTTGAAGATTCAATTTCATACTCTTGATTTACATTTTGGTATCAATTGTATATTTAATTTGTGTGAGTGAATCCTGAAGCTCTTACTCACTTGTGAGTCCATCTTTAATTTTGCTTGACAAGTCCATCTCATTCCTAGAAATCTAATACACCAGGAACTGATTAGCATTAACAGTCAGGTGAATGATTGGGAAGGAGGTGATATCTGGGTCTGGTGTTGGGCCTGACCAGTTACGCTGAATTAATGGATGGTGGTTTCCAGGTGATCCCATTATCATCCTCCTCAACAGGTTTGGCTAAAACCACCCCTTGAGAAGAACTAGAGAAAGCAAACTAGAAGCAGAGGATTGGTTTCCCACCAAAAAGGAAAGTCATTATTATGAGGAAATTAGCTATATTATTTACTTGGCAAAGCAGGCAGGCAGCAAATAACTCAGCATTTCTGTGTTTCATGTTTACTCAGCCCTCAGGCACAGTGTGCACAGGTAACATGATGCAGTTGGTTCTCAACAGGCACATCAGCATCTGAGCTGATCTGGGAGGAGAAGCCCAGTCTGTGAAATGGGTGATGGAATTTCTAATCTCCTGTAGGGGTGGCCCAAGGAGCTGGTTGTAGCTACCCTGTGACATCAGAACCCTGGAGCTTTGGACCTCATGGCAGTCTGGGTACCTAGGAACCCTTGGTTGATTGTTTGTCACTTTTTGCTTCTCCCAGCTGTGGGAATTACTGAAATATTAGTTCTTGGACAGTGGTAAAAATTAGCACAAGTTGTTAGTTTTAATCAGCAGTAAATATTTTATTCAGGAAACACAGTAAACAAGAAAACTTGTGTTCTCTTGGCTTTTTGAGCTAGGCAGAAATTACACATTGCAGTGGTGTGATTCCCTGAGAAGCAGAATTTCAAAGTCTTGGAAGTTTCCATGTTCCAGCCAGCATGATGTGTGCCTTGCTCCACAGAGCAGTTGTATTTCCTATATTAAGTATTAGCTTGTATAATTAATTACACTGGTGCTTAAAAAAAAGCAACCACTTTAAACAGAGAGGGCTTTCTTTCATTGTATTCTAGAGAAATGAGGAAAAACCCCAACCAAATAAAAAAAATCCAAACCCCCAAAACCAACCATAAAAGCACACACAGAAAACCCTTGGGAATTTCTGGGTTTAAGCCTTGTCTGCAGACAATAGGAAATTGATTTTCTGAGGTATAACTCTAATGTTTTAGTGTTCATCATTTAATAAAAATTATGCTCCCTGCAGTTCATCAGCAGCTGGCACGTAAAAAGACTGAATTCAGAAAAAAAATAAGTGTGAAGATTGCTGTGGGTAAATGATCAGGACAAGAGCTGTGAGACTGACACCTTTTAAACACCTGGCTATGTGGTTTTATTAACACTCCGGTAGCTCGGCACGTGTGTGCATCAGCCTGATTGCGTGCAGATAGGAACAAGCTCTTGAAAAAAATTAGTGCTGTTAAGTCAGTTGTATGGTAAAGAGTGAGGTTTTGGTGTCAGGGAGAAGCTCAGTGCTGCTTTCTCTTCTGTCCTGTATCTGATGTTTCAGTTTAGCAGTAGAGGAGTGCTGGGGGTGAAACTTAAACTTGCGTTTTCTCACCCTCCTGCAAGATCCTCTCCAGTGGACTTTTGTCCCTCAGCCCCCGGAGTGATGGTGTTTGGTACAGGAAAGAGTTAACTTCCAAAAACACAGCTTGGCAATTCAGTGCCTCTGGAGGTTTAAATGAGGAGATGCTGATACAGTGCAGCCTGTAAAGTGGGTCCTGCTGGGGCATATAGCCAACATGGGATCAAGGATCACAGGTCGTTTACGTGCTGACCAGAGTCTGGCTTCTGTTGGGGCTGCCCTACCTGTAGCTGGCCCCAGCTGATCAGTGCTGTGTCCAGGGGATGCCACTTTCTGCTCTGCTGCAGAGAGCAGCTAGGAGTTATCCCTCATCCAAAGCTGAGCTTCTGAGTGGTAGGTACTGGGAGCAAGGGGAAGTGCAGAGTCCTTCCCATGAGGAGTACAGTCCCAGGCAGCAGTATGTGCAGGGGTATGACCATTCAGAAGGCAGAAAAAAGGTGCAGGAGTTCTGGTGGACGTCAGGTTGAACATGAGCTGGCAAATGAGCCCTTGTGGCAAAGAAGTTAAACTGTGTGCTGGGCTGCATTAGACAAAATATTGACAGCAAGTGGTGGGAGGTGATTTCTGCCCCTCTTCTAGGCACTCGTGAGGCCACACTAGTTCTGAGATCCCCAGTACTGAAGAGAAATAGACATACTGGAGGGAGTCCCACAAAGGGCCATGAAGATGATGAAGTGACTGGAGCATCTCTCATGTGAGGAGAGGCTGAGAGATCTGGGACTATTCAGCCCAGAGAAGAGAAGGCTCAGGGAGAATGTTGTCAATTTGTAGAAATACCTGAAGGGCGGGTCCTAACAGGGCAGAGCCAGGCTGTGTTCAGTGGTGCCCAGTGACAAGACAGGCAGTGGGCAAAACCAGAAATACAGGAAATGATGTTCCTTCTGAACATCCAGAAACACTTTTTTTTCACTGTAGGGGTGGCAGAGTACTGGCACAGGTTTCCCTGGGGGGCTGTGGAGTCTCCATCCTTGGTATTCAAAACCCACCTGGACATGGTCCTGGGCAACGGGCTCTGGGAGGCCCTAGTTGAGCAGGGGTGTTGGATCAGGTGAGCTCCAAAGGCCTCTTCCCACCTCACTCTTTATGCTTTAGCAGCTGTTCTGGATGGGTGGTAGGGACTACCTCTGTGCCTCCTTCTTTGCAGACAGAGGTTTTTTAAGAGAGCCTGTTCTAAAATAACAGTTCTCTAGTTTCTTTTTTAAACATTTGGAAAAGGTTCTCCATTCTCGCTGAAAAAAAGGAGAGTGATGTATTCTTGGTACCTTATGGCTACTTCTCAGTTTGCTCCTGCTTCTTCACCTTTAGTTTTTAAAAGGTAAAATCTCTTAACATGTTCCCTGGGTTGCAAAGCAGGGGTGCAGTATCTGCTGTCTCCTGTTCCTGCAGGATGTGTGCAACAGAGCAGTTACTTCATTGCTGTTTTGAATATGCAGGTGAAAAATAAGGGAAAATCCCATTCTTTGCAGAGACTTGAGCCTGTAAATGTTGGACAAATAAATAATGCTTGTTGTGCAAACCCCTTGTCTTGATTTTTTGAAGTGTATCCTTTCCTTTAAAGCCGGGTTCTTGCTTTGTTTCCAAGCCATTTGTAGCTGGCATCATGTCCCGTGTGCCTTCACAGCATAGCAGATGAGGTGCTGAGCTTAGCTGTCATATTAATAGGCCTTTAGCAGTATCATATCCAAGACTCAAGGCAGGAGACTTCTCTCAGCACAAGCCTACAGACAGGGCTTTTGTAACCCACAGTGGTTAGGTGAGCCACTGCATGTTCCCTCATCCTGGTGAGTTAACACCGCTGGAAACAAACCCTACCAAATGTGCTGCTTTTGATGCACGTGGGAGCAGTGGAGCTGTTATCTGTGACCTCAGCCTTCTCGCTTTGCCTTGCAAGCTAATTTTGTATTAATTACAGGCATAGCTTTAATCTTTGTCAACAGGATAGCAACAGTAGTGTTACCCTTTGACTGCTGATCAATTTGTCTTTCTCTCCTGACTCTGTATGAAAAATTAGGACTGAAGCATTTTGCATATAAATTTATTTTGTATTCATGATTTTTAAAATTCACAGAGAGCCTGATCTTAGACATACAGGTGCTGCCTTCTCAGTGTAAGTATTACTGCTCTAGTGCAGTCCTTGGAGACCATGGTAGGCTTTCCAGGTCAGGAATAGTTTTTTGAGGCAAAAGAGGAGCAGTCTTACCATAAGTTGTGTGATTCTCCCAAAGGAGAAGGAGCGATCCCATTTTAGGATAGTATGAAATCCAAGCCTTTACATAGGTCTTCCTCGGTTAAAGGCATTCACAAGAGCTTATGTACCATTTAAGATTTGAATATACTTGCAATAGCAACGACTTCAAAAGAGAAACAGCTGCATGTGTGACAGTGGTGGAGCTGCAAAATGGGTGACAACTTCTTCTTTTTCCATCTGACCTAGGAAGTGGATGTAGACTTAGACAGGAACAAGTTTAGCCAAGAGAAATATCCCTTCCTCCAGAAAAGAGATTTTGTTCTTTGGCTTTGGTACCTAAAGTGTATCATATAGGAAGAAAAATGCTTGAGAGGACTGGTGTTCATATGGTATTTTAGTTCATTTAAAAATATTTAGGAATGTTCAGAAACAGACTTTTTTGTTAACAACAAGGTTGCAAATGTTGACAGGCATAGGTTTATGTGAGCAATAACTACTGAGAAGATTTCCATGATAAGTGAAAATGTAGATTTCATGTCACTTTGTGATTTGCATTTTATGCCCTGTTATGGCTTTGGAGGGAATACACACACAAACCCCTGGTGCAGAGAGGTAACTGCATGGATGAAGTGACACTTGGTGCTGCATTTGCTCTTTATTATACAAGAGGTACATTTATTTTTAGTTTTGGTCATGTAAAAATGCTGCAGCTTAAAAGAAATATTTTGGTATTTCTGTCTTTTTATTGCAACTAATTGATACAAGTGAGAGATACTAATATCTGCAGTTAATAAGAAAATAAATCTGGGTTTTTTTTCTTCTATATATTTTATTTGCCTTATGTGACTGCACATGTGACACAAGCAGTGAACTCAAGAATAACTCTGCTGTTGCATTTAGGCAAACCTGTAATACAAAGAAAATGCACTCCAAGACTTTGAAGAGTTTCAGGAAAATGCTGAATTAGTGTGTAAAAATGTATCTTTTAACCTCAAGGGCTTTTTATACACTGAAGTATTTGTCCCACACACAAATAACAGCAGATCAGTTGGAAGTCAGAAGAGAGAAAACTAGTATCCTTGGGCTTAGCTTGGGAGGCTGCTTAAGCACATGGTAAAAGTCACTTAAGGCATCTGTATATAAGCAAGCAGAAACAGTGGTCTGCTGAAAGCACAAATGTTAGGAGTTGCTCAGACTACAGAAATATCCTCGAGCAGATGGGTATCTGCCCCTAATGATTCCAACAAAAAAAACCCAGCCAGACTGTGTTCAATCGGATGCAAGCTGAGCATGAAGATCTGAAAAAGACTTTGAAGAGTAAAGAGTCTGCAACATAAAAGAAAATTATGAACTGTGTATATATCTATCAAAAGGTTGATACCTGTAAGAGCACTGGAAGGCGTGCAGGGTCACCAGGCAGGACATCAGAAAAAATAACTCAGTTGAACTGGTCATTGCAGGAGAATTTGGGCAGGTGTTGTGTTGAGTAACAAAGATGAGAAGGTGTCAAACTGCTGAGGTACCACAGCAGAAATGCTAAAGGAAGCTGAAGAATTGAAAATTAAATACAGAGGTGTGACCTTGTGTTGTACAGAGCAAGGCCAACGCTCTGAAGAGGCATCACTGCTGACAGAAAATACACCACACATGTGGATGCCACAGCTGTGATTTGTGAATATGAGGACTGGATTTCATTTGAAAAATCCTGAAATATTTGATGGAAATTAGGTGGTGATTTTGAACAGACTGGTAGTGACAGTCCTGGGAGGCAATGAGTTACCAGGTGGACAATTCCTCAGCCCACTCCAGCTTCCTCCTTTTGACTTCTGATTCTTCCCTTCCGGGTGGGTGAGCACGGCAGTCCTGGTGCCTTCTGTTCCTGCCGTCCTGCCTGCAAGCTCCTACCTAGCTCCACCCTCTATGTCCATCCTCCTCCAAACCTAGCTCATTCTTGATAAGATATTCATCCTCAGTTTCTCTGTGATTTGTGGAAATGGAGAAAAATAATGTGAAAAATGGGTGCTTGGCCTTCTGGATATTTCATGAGAAGGCTGTATTATTTGTAAATAATTTATGACTTTGGAGCCACACACTTTCTCCCCAGGTTATATGTCTTGTGTAACTGAACTGTGTGATTTACCTTAGATTGCCTATCTGCCATGCATCATGAATCTCCGTACAGTGCTGTTTCTCCTCTCCTGTACAGCCTTCACCCGTGGATGAGAGATTTGCATAAAATGATTTGTTCATGTAAATGTGACCGGGCTGCAGCTCCAGCACCTTCTTGTAATGGATGTACCAATCCCCTTGAATTGGGCTAGTGTCTATCTTGGTAATTGAATCTATTTGTTTGTTGCTATAGTTTTGGGAATTAGTGGGGAGTGAGGTGCATATACTGACACTCTTTTGCTGCAGCCTTTGTATCCTTACCTGATCAGGAGGCTTCTTCGAAGAAAACAAGAGGCAAGCATTGGGATGGGGGTTGACAGTGCTGCAGCTCAGGCAGGGGCTGGGACAAGAGCTGGGGGGCTCCCTGGGGACATCCTGGTTATCTGTCCTGGTCCTGAGCCAGGAAGCTGCCCCCCTCCGCCCCGGGGACAACCCACCCAGGGCCTGGGCAAGCAGTGTGATTAGAATGGTGCATGAGCCAGGGAGATAGGGAGCTCTGCCACTTTGGTTTGTGTCATTCAGGCTGTGACATGGGGCTTGATGGGGCCTCTGAGGTGCCAGACTGTGTGTGAAGCCCCTGCCTAAGAACAGAGCAACCAAAGTATCTCACAGACTTTTCCTGCATTCCTCTGCTCCCCATGCATTTGTTTGGGTTTTTTTACCCCTAATCACTGGTTTTGGCTGATCCTCTTACATTCATGGTCTCAGGGTCTTGTCTCCCTGGCCTCACTTTCCTTGCTCTGATTTCTTTCTGTTTTTCCAGCTCCTTTTGTACCAATCTTGTCCCAGCTTCCATGCTTTTCCTGGCACCTCCTCTTTCCCCTGTACCTGAAGCATGAATAACTGAGATAATGAGGCACAGGCCAATTTCCCCAATTACTTTGTATACGTATGCATTTGTATGGCCTCACCCACTGCCTTGTCTCTCATCCTTCTGTCCTTTTCTACAGCAGTCTCTGGAGGATGGGATTATCTTTTAGTGTGTATTTAGCATATTTTTGCTGCCACAATGTGAATAGCATTGAGCAATGGTATATGTATTTTGAAAACCTAGAGCTGTGTTGTAGTGTTCATTTGGGCTAGTAATGCCTGACAAATGGCCATGCAGCCTAGCTTGTCATCACCTTCAGTAAGATGTTTTCCTGCATTCAGGTTGTCATTGCACAGTTTTATATTTCTGAAGTTGGAAGGGAAGATAAGTTAATAGTGTGTATGGCCTCTAATAATTATTTCATGCTTTTTATACTAATGTTAATGTGTTCTGAGTAATGGTTTATGGGAAATACCTGTTAATTTAGGTAATGGGGATAGTATTTTGATCAGACACATAGTAAATGCAGAAGTTGGAGGGTATTTTTTGAAGGCTTCTCCATCTTTCTATAATTACCAGATAGATAATAGGAACTTGCCAGATTCAACATGCTAATGATTGCCTTCCAGCTTTGAGAGAGACAGAAATTATACGCTAGCAGTGTCTGAAGGAGATTCTGCTTTGGTAGTGTAATAAAACATACAATACTGTGCTCTCTTGCCATTGCATAAACATCCATGAATATGTCCTTGGTCTTTCAATACAGAAAATAATGAAGATGAAGCTAAATTTACTTTGGGAGTACTCAAATGGCTATTGATGGCTTAGGAATGCTGGGTTATCAATAGTAGATGAACTGCTTTGTTGTTGTCTGTCACTTTGTAGGGCTGCCTCATGAATCATGTTTAGATAAAAGGTAAATGCTCTTACTGTCCCATTTTGCTGTTTTAAATTGCTACCTTTTCAGCTTCGTCCACAGATTTCCCAAAGCAAGCCCTCTGTGCCTGAGGCTCAGGGTATTTTCTTAGTGGTGCCTTTTTTGAACTGGCTCTGGACTGTGCTGCCTGATTAGAGGCAAGTCTGCTAAGATCCCAGCATGTGACAATGATCTGCTGTGCTCCCTGTTCCACAGGCAGCTTAGCACTGCTCTGTGCTGGGCCTTTAGGAGGATGGTACAGAAAACTGAGGGGGGGGGTAGTATTTTTAGATACATCCCATACCCTTGATGCCTTGCAGTTGGGTCTAGACTAATGGGGAAGAGAGCACTTTGGGTGTTGTGCCACTAGCTGTTCTCTTAGTTGCCTCTTGCTGTATCTCACTTTTAAGGAAATCATTTGCAGCCCACGAATCCCTCTGGGATGAATAGAGTTCTGTCCAGTATTTTCTTCTAAAATTCAGTCAGTGTGGTGGATTACTACAGAAGAACATGGAGACCTTTAGTCTTTCATATTTATTGCCATCGCATTGGGACTGTGTAAGCAAAGGAGCAGCCTGAGGTAGCAGATGGCCTTTGGGAAAAGGAAAAAATAACAAAAAATGGTAAAAGCTGCAGCAACAGTATTTCTAAATCTGCAGGAAATCATCTAATCCCCAGTTAATATAAAACATGCCTAAAATTACTGGATCTTTTGAAGTTGATGTCTTTGTTTCAGAAGTAAGCTGTGCAGCCCCAGGTGGTGTGAATTTACTGGGATATTGCTACAGAAAGGTTTCTGGAGATACAGGACAGGAACCTCGCCTGTTTGGCTCGGGAGCTGTGAACCAGATCACGTGATGGTGTTTGGACTTGGTGTGTACTCTGCCATTTCTTCCATTTCTGCGGAAATGGGAGAAATTCTGGGAGAAAGCTTTTGCAAGCTTATTCTGATTTATTCTAAAAAATGCATCAATTACACACCTCTGTTAATGGTGTGTTGTACTGGTCAGTGTTAGGAGTAAGAGGCAAGGCTCTTTCAATAAAGAAATAAATGTCACCATCATTTTTTCCAGGGCTCTACACATTATGTATTAAATGGACAAAGAATACAGCATAAGGGGGTGGTTGTGTACCTACCAGTTACTGTAGTGATAATTAAGGGCTCACTTAGACCAGTGGGCCCATGAGTACCAGATCTGGGTATACAGTGTGTGTGACCCATCAGAGTGAAACTGAGACAGGTGTCCTGGCACTTCTTGTCTCTCCATTCATTGCATCATGGTTTCTGCAGGAATAGAGTCTGAATGTGGCGTTCCAAGGGAGCCCCCTACACCCCTGCTTTGCCTGACAGCCTCTGGAAATCTGGAAAGAGCTGTAGTGAAAAGAGCACCTGAGTATTTCTGGCAAGTTTTGGGCATTTGTTTACTTAGGTGGGTGTTTTTTCTCCTTCCATCACAAGCACTAAAAAGATCTGGCCACCCATTCCATGCAGTTTGCCAGTTGTGTCCCTCTCTTGTCTAGCAGAAGCAGAGGGTCATGTTTTTTTTCAAACCCTGCAGTTGTACTTGGAAAGCACTAGCTATGCTGGAGGCACTTCAAGGATGGGAGGTATCAGTGCCCTACTGAGCTTTAGCTGGCTCCTCACAGCCTCCTGCTGATGCTGGGTATGAGAGATCACAGGGCAGGCCAGCCTGGTTTTCCACTGACAGTAGGGGCCCTATGGCAGACCCTTGAGCCGCTGGCATATTTAAAGAAGTCAGTTTGAACAAAATCCATAGCTCATGTAGATTGATGTCACATCCTTAACAGGCAGAGTGTTACCATTTCACAGTTTGAAAGAACTATCCTGTAATATCTGTTCATTTATTGCTCTATACTTTGTGCTATTGGTGCCAGCAGAGATGAGAAATGAGGTAAAGCAAAAAATGTGTTCTAGCCCCGTTGTCCCTAAAGTGTATGTGTTACTGTGGCTGCATAGCTGCACTCAGTCATGGGCCTGGCTCTGGAGAGGAATATGCTTTAGTGATACAGACTCTTTTGTCTAGTTCTGCCAAAAGATGGTCTCTTCGGACCTTCTGCTTTTGACTTAGACCTGTTTCTTTCTACTTGTGTGTTCCTTGTCTTCTCCTAAGCCTTATTCTTGCATGTTTTCCTCGCACTTAGAGCTCTCCTATTTCTCCCTGCAGCCACTCTTCCCATCTTAACAATCTGTTGTATGTGTTCACTTTTTGTCCCAAAGGCCTTAAGTTACTTTCCTGTCATTCATTTGACACCTCGTTGTTGCCAGTCTCCCATCCAGCCTTTCAGGTCTGTGCTGCTGCCTCCTTAGCCCTGTGTCCTCCTGTCTCTGCTGAGTCGGGGCCAGTCTCCCCTTGTACCAGCTGCATGTTGGATGGGTCTCAGTTCACCCTGTTCTCATCCAAATATCTCCTGATTTCACTCTCCTTTTTCACCCATTTTTTTCTCCTTGGATTTTGCCTAGATTGACTGACTCTCGCGGTCTTTCCTCCTTACTCCCTTGCCCTCTTTTATCTTGCTTTTCTCCCTAACCCCAGCCAAACTTCCTTGCCTATTCTTATCTATCATCTTGCCCACACATCCCTCAATCCCAGTTTTCCTCCTTTTTCCTTCACAGGAGTACATCTATCTCATTTCAGAAGGCAGTAAAAGCGTCTCTCTGACATAAAGCTTTTTCCTGGGTCTTGTCAAGTCCTGTCTTCAAGGAGTAGAGATACTTGAACTTCTCAAAGGAAAAGTATGCCAAGACCTTTTAACTTGTGCAGTGAAAAGTGCTTTACTTTGGCTTTATTTTCAGAAACATATGCATTGTTTTAGTGGAGATACCCAAAATTACATTTAGCATGAAGCTGCATTTTTTTACAATTGAAAATTATCTGGAAAGGGGAAATGGGCCAACAGCTGTAACAGGCAGCACCACTGCTAGCCTCACCCTCCTGTAAGTTATCATCACAAAATGCCAATTTGACTTTGAATATGTTCAAAGTCTCCTTTTTCACAACATATTGGCAAGTGCGTAGTCTTGGAAAGATTTAATATGATCCTGCAAATTTTACAGGGCTCCCAGTAGAGTCAGTTTCCCAAGGAGGAGGTTACACATGAGCAGTGAACTGCTGCCTGCCTTGCTGCTTTATAAGAGTTAGTTGAGGAGTGAGAGCCCCACTTAGGAGCTGGGTGCGGTTTGTGAGCCCTTTGATGGTAGAACTGCATGTGTGTGTGTGAATCTCCTAATCATCCTTCCTCTAAGACTAGTTCTATATATGTAAATCAAAAAAATAAGACACCTCACAAATTACAGCTGCCTGTATCACCATAGTCTTACCGTTTCATAGAAGGGCCAGACTGGGATGCTGATATCTGGAAGAGGATCGGTGATATGACAGAAAATACACAGCTATTGAAATAGATATTTGAATTTTGAATGGGTAAACTTGTAGAGCAGTTCCACCAGCCTTATACTGTTCAAGGTCTGTCTCTGTCTATCATGTACTTTTTCACAGCAGAGTGACGACACGATCCCCAGGTAGTTAATAATAATTCTTTCATCCTGGGGAAAAAAGTGAAAGGAGAAATGAGCTACATAAGATTTGCCTGTGACATTTAAAGTCCAAATTGGACTTTATCTGAGTAATTTATCTTGGAGTATTTGCAGGAGGGAGTGTAGGAGAATATGAATGAGGGCATCTTAGTTATGTCTGTGCTTTCTGATAGCTGAAGAGAATTTTTGGTGGCTCCATGTGGCTGGAAGGTCTGTCTGTGTGATCTCTTCTCCAGCAGATGGAAGATAACATTAAGAGGAGTACTTTAATTATCGAAGCATGGGAATTACGCCGGGGCAGTATCCCCCTGAGACACCACTTCCTTTCAGAGTGACAGGTGATGTGTTTCTGGGATGTTAGAGAGAACTCATTTCCCCCTGCTGCAGTGAACACGTGTACATCACATTTTCTCTGGCAGTATTGAGCCTGTCCACAATCTGTATCTGTTGCTGGTGAGGAAAGAAATGAAAATACATTGTATCCTTGTAGAGAACATAACAAGTACAAAGGGACTGAAGGAAGAGAGTGTGTTTTTCAATTTTATTTCTTTCACAATCTGCTTAGGTTCTTCGAGTCCCTATGAATTACTTTTTGAAACGTGTAAAAGATGATTAGATTGACATAAATTGAAAAATTCCTGCATGGAGAGATTCTTTCTCAGAGCATTTAGCAATTTTTATTTCCCACTGCTGTTACATATCTGCTTGCGCAGGTGTTTGTGCAACTTCACGCCTCCGTCAAGACTTCTCTTTGCAACGTGCTGTGTTGCATGTGAACCTACCAACATGTCCTGCATCCAGGCCTTCCTTTAACTCCAAGGAATTGGATTCAATATATTCTTGTGAGTATCAGGAGTTAACTAATGAAGGCACAGACAGCCTTCGGCGAATTGCTTACAGCTTGGGCGTGTCACTTCTGTGTGTCTCTCAGGAGGCAGCTCTGAGTGTCAGCCCTTGCTTGGAGGGAGGATGAGAAAGGGCTGTGCACCCATGGGAGTTGTGATTCAGCAGGGTGTCCTATGGTACCTGGGGAAATGTGGCCTGGGGAAGACAGTGTCTGCCCTTTTCTGCACTGGGGCATGTTCTGGTCCATAGGAGGAGCAGCCACCTGCTGCATGGCACTTTCAGGAGATTGCTGTGTTTCCAGGAGGCAAGACTGGAGCACTATGTTTATTCTTCAGCCTCTGCTTGTTTTTCAGCTGCTTTTCCCCACAGCTGCACATCACAGAATCACTTGAAATACAGCTTTTCCACCAGCTGTTTGCTGGTGAAAAGGCTGGAAGGAGTGTGCCATGAGGAGCAGCTAAGGACTTTGGGTTTGTCTAGTTTGGAGAAAAGGAGGCTGCGGGGCAACCTCACTGTTCTCTACAACTTTCTGAGCAGGGGAAGTGGAGAAGGAGGTGGGACTTCTTCTACCTGGTGTTCAGTTATAGGATGCATGGGAAATGGTTCAAAGCTGTGTCAAGGGAGATCAGACTAGATACAGGAAGCATTTCTTTACCGAGAGGGTGGTCAAAGACTGGAACAGGCTTCCTAGAGAGGTGGTTGGTGCCCCAGGCCTGTCAGTGTCTAGGAGACACTTGGTCAATGCCCTTAACTTTTAGTCAGCCCTGAACTGGTCAGGTAGATGGACTTTGTGATCGTTGTAGGTCCTTTCAATTGAAATATTCAGTTCTGTTCGAATATTTTAAAGTCTGGACACTGGAGTGGAATTCACCTGTGCTAATGATACACAGCAGACCATGAGGTTAGCAAAAACCATGCCCGAGACCATACTTACCTCAGTCACCACTCCTTTTGCTCTGAAGGAGGTTATTTGAGCCCTTTCCTACATGTAAGAAATACATTTCCTAACCTATCCATGCTTATCAATGCAGATCAGGGTAGACAGTTTGTGTCTTAAGTCACACCCTCCATCCAAATTCATAAAGATGTTTAGAGATCTTCTTCTTGATAAAAAATACTCAGGTAGGTTGTCTCACTGTCCATCGGTGTGGATCACTGTGTATGAACTTGCCTCTTTTCCCACATAACCACTGTAGCCTCAGTGGTGGCATTAACTTATGTTTGTACAAGCAGTCTGTGCTTTGTTCCTCAGAAGCCTGGGGCAGATCAGGAACAGTCAGGTTTTTGGGCTGGGTTTCTGAAATGAGGTGAAGAACTACTTTCTGTGGAGCCTCCCTGCATAATTCACAGGTACATCTTGATATCCACCCAGTTACAACCTGTATCACTACTACTTGCTCGATCCTGTTTTCCAGGATGAACTTTTAATCTTAGCTCACATCATACCTTCCGGAAATGCTGTTGTAGTAATGCCATTGCTGGTTTTTGCTGTCTTTTGGTGTTTACCAGCACCGAACAGTAGAGGTGGGACACCATAAACTGTTGAAGTTCTGAGTGTCAAACCTCAAGATCCTGTTACAAAAAAGTTAAGACAGTAGACAGGTTACTCTACAAGATATGATTAAGATGAACATGTTTATTATTTCCTAAATATTTTCTCTGTTTTATTTTAGTATTTATGAAACTTTTCCTGAGTTAAGTAACTTCTGTAAATTTACTTTTCTATTAATACCCTAATATAGCTGTGTGTAATTGGCATGTGATTAATACATTTAATGGAGTTTCAGTCTTGAATGTGACTCCTTTAGCACACTTTCTGACTTTTTTCTGTTTGCTATTCATGTTGGCCACCTGAGACACTTTGATTTTTTTTTTTTTGGCATAACATTAATTTTTGTTTCATAGTTGTTAGCATTATTATTTTATCAAATAACCTGATAAATTGGTACAGCAAGACTGCAGCAGCAGTCAAAGCACTGATGCTTTCTAATGGTGCACTTTACCTCTGCTTTATTATTGCTGCCCATTTCATTATTTGCAAGTTGATTACAGCTGCGTTTCTCAGGGGCTATGAAATATTCAGCAGCCTGGACTAGCTGGGGGAGAATTGCAGTCTTTGCAGCTGAACACCTGCCCTCAAAGGCAAAGAAAAACCAAAAAGTTCTTGTGTTTAAAAGTGATGGGGAAATTCCTTCTTTTCTTTAGCTTTCCCACAGTACTGACTATAGGTAGCTAATTAAAAATTGCCACTTTACTTATGCTTGTTATTGGATGGAGGGGAAGAATAAGAATAAATATACGACTACTGCATTTCTGTCATATTTGCCTGGCCACAGCAGAGAAGGAAAACAAATCTTGGTATAATTGGTTGCCTGTGTGTCAGCGTGAGGTAGTTGACATTCAGGGTGGGGTTGGGGAAAAAAAGCCCTCTGTGTTAAGGGCAAACATGAACACTACTGGTTATGTTCTCACACTGTATCTCTCTGGGGACTTGCCAGCAATGATTGACTGAAATGTGCAATATTTTACCAAGTAGGAAACAGATAAGATTTTTATAAACAGGATACTTCATCTTTAAAGTAAAGAAACAATTGCTTTGACCTTGTCACTGAATGAGTAAGGCCAGCATTGTGATAATTGAGAATGTAGCTAAGCAACAGTTCTCCAGGAGCAGGCACTGCTTTATTTTTAGTAGAGTACACCAGTAAGGTGAGGGGGTGGGACAAACACACATGAGTATGAATGAGTAAAACAACTGGTTAATGATTACTAAAAAGAAAAAGAAATTCTTCGTGCACCAAGTTTGAGTTGTAATATGTGCTTATACCGATTTTAATTTGGATTTACATCAAAAGAAAGTAATTGAATCAATATATCCTTCTGTGGTCTGAAAAAGCAGATAGCCTGACAGTATCTCTGATTTCTTAAGCTGCTTTAGTACCTTGAGTCTCTTCTGAAAATTAATGGTGTAGAAGAAATGGCATGTTCCTTCGGAAACAGTCTATTTTATATCTTTTTCTCCTTACTTTGATGTTAATTATGTTTCCTAATCTTACAGGTTAGTATTGCAGAGCCTGATTTATTTATTGCTCTAACTTCGGTTTAAACTATTCTTAAATACCTTAGTGAGCTAGTCCCCTACAAAGTTAACAGTGTAAGACCCTTTAAATCTGAAATAAATGTCCAAGGAATGAAACGTACTTTTCTTCTAGCTAAGTCAATTTACAAACCAAGTTAGTTAATTTTTCATGTAGGCAGTGGGGAAAAAACAAATTCCAAAGTTAGTCATTTTTATTATGTAGGCATTGCAGGACAAATTGCCACCATATGGCCCCTCTGTTATCCCATAAACAAAAGTATGTGTTCCAAGCCTGGTGCCAAGGGAAAATCTGCAACCACTTTACCTCTCTCTGTTTCTGGTAAATCTCTCATCACTGACCTGGATGCCCTTTCTTTAGATATTAAACCAATTCAATTGCTGAGTGACAATGAGTTTCTACTTATCAAACCCAAGCAGTTACAGAAATCTCTCTAAAGATACTGTCACTGTATGAGTATAAACTACCCCAACTTTACATACAGGAGCCTTTAATTCTGATTTGGTCTATGAAATCTGTATTAGTGGCAACATTGCATAGGTGAGAAAGTAGAAATGTCCTAATTCTCAGCCTAATTGTATCAGATCTTTAAAAGCCAAAAGACAAAAATAATAAAATGGAATTTGAAGACTGTATTAGTTACTCTTGGGTATTTTAAATACAGTAAGAAAACCTTTTCCTAAGGTGCTTTTCTCTGGATATGATTTTAAATTTGATGAACCAGAGAATGTAAGGTATATTGTCATATTCTTAGAGTGTGGCATTGAATTTGGACTTGTGAATATTTTTTTGAATTTTATTTTCTGCCTAGGTGGAAACGTTTGTCAATACTGTATCTCACTTGAACATCAAGCCCTACAGAGACTACAAGGTAATTGTTTCTGCAACTGCTTTCTGTTTCCTGTGGTGGTCAGCTTGGCTTTAACTCATTTTCTGAAGGCCCCTGTAATTTATGAAGGTGCCAGCGCGAAGCAACTGAACTGGTTAGCAGGAAT
>NW_008239535.1:520433-522408 GCF_000691975.1 Corvus brachyrhynchos
GGAATGTTACAAGTAGCTTTTACAGAAACTGTTGCTTACAGCTTCTGATCCATGGTGGGCTGTGTGAGATTGCCAGCGTGTGTGTATAAAATAAAGATGTGATACATTTTGAAAATGCACTTCTTGTTTTTGTGTGTTAAGAAGCAGCAGTACCAGTCCCAGCTGAAAGGTAAAATCTGCTGAATATGGGCTTGTGTGTGGTCATTCAGAAAGTTGTTCTGTACCCATCAGCATCCAGACTTCTAGCTGGTTTTCTTCCTGGAGCTGTGTGAGAGGCATCACGTGTCCTTTCAGTGCTGACACAGGCTTTCCTGCCGCAGGAAGGCAGCTTTGGTCAGTGTAAATGTTTTGGTCAAGCAAAGCGATGACCACCTCATCAGAAATCAGTCTTAGCTCGCTTTGCCAAGTTGATAAAAGCTGTTTCTGCTGTTGCAGTTGTGGTAAATGCTGCAGATCTATACATCAATTTGATTGTCTCAAAGCCTGTTTGAAAGCATAGCAATGAGGTCACCATGGGTGTGGACAGCAACTGAACAAAATAGACTGCTGGGGGTTCGTATTTCATGCTCAAGTGACAAAGCTCTCCCACTGCGCTGGGTGCAGAAAAGAATATTGTGGTTAGGAAGTTGGTGTGGGCATGCAGAGCAGAGTTGGTACCTCTGCATGGAGACCAACCTTCAGTAGGCAGGCTGGTGCTGCTTACATTCATTACTGGAGGTCTGATGAGATTTGAGCAACACCAGGTTTATATTGGGTTGCCTCTTAAATAATGTTTCGCAGCACCTGCCAAAGGGTAAATTTCAAGCACTGAAGTTAATTTTAATTTCAAGTGTCCCAGCCCTTGCTGGGTGGCTGTTACTAGTACGTGACGGTATGGTAGCAGACTGGACTTGACTTGATTGTATGTAATGCACACAATTTGTGCCTGAGCTGAGAAATACTGGCAAGATTTCAAGTCCCTTTCTTAGTGCAGTAAGAGCCTTGAAACATTACAAGGAATCAGTGCTTTGCTACTGCATACCAAGTAGGTGGTCTTTACTTACTGCATATTGGTACTATTGCAAACAAAACCTTTCAGGGTAACCCCACAGTGCTAACTGACCTGCTGCATGTTCCTAGCTTTTCCTAAAGGAAAGTTGGATTGTCAGACAAGCTTAACTTTTTTAACCCTAGACAAGTTTAACTTCTCTTTTGCAAAATGGAGTGCACTTCTCTGATAATATACTTGGTTACCACAGCTTGTCTGACCAGGTACCTCCTAAGCTACAGGGACTGGTTGTATGACTTTGTGTGAATACTCTCCCTCTCTGTCTCTTTTTGTTACCTCTACATAGGACAGAAATGCTTCAGTCCCAGATTTTGAGCTCATGAGAAAGGCATAAATAAATACAACATAAGTATGATTCATACAATCGTTGCTTCTTGGAAATAGTTGTCTTTAAAATGAACATAGAAATCCATGAGCGTGTATAGACACCTTAGAGATGAAATTAATGTAAAATCAATTTATTACCACTCATGCTTCTGGTGTCTTACGTTGTGGAAGCTAGAGGTCTGTGATAGTTGTCTTTAAATCTGTCAAAGATTAAGCATTTTACTTCTGAACTCTCATTTTCTGTGAAAGATACTCAGATCAGGAAATGAAACATCTGAAAGTTGAGGGTTTTCTCTCTCTCTTCTCTGTTGAGTAGCTCATCATTTTGGAAATTCTGTTTGCAATAAAAATGTGTTGATGACTCCGAAGCGTGTCTGACGGACCTGCATAATCTCAACGCTTGCACAGGAAATCAGAACTTGTGAACAGATATTATGATGCCATAATATCCTCCATCAACATTAGACAGCAACACAGTGCCGTCTGAGGGCAACTGTAGGTCCAGAGCATTATCATTTCAGTTAAAAACTGGGAACCTTAGAGCTGGGGAAAAAAAAAAAAAAAAAGTTTATTCTAGGGTCTTTCCCAAAATTTGATTTT
>NW_008239535.1:523509-524103 GCF_000691975.1 Corvus brachyrhynchos
GGTGTGTTTTTTTGGGGGGTTTTTTTTGTTCTTTTTTTTTTTTTTTTTTTTTTTGGACTTAGAAGTCCCCTCTTCTTGTCTTTATCATTTCACTTTCTCTGAGTTGGCAAAAGCATTTTCTATCAGTGCTGGTGTTAATGGGCTCCACCATGTTTGCTGGTGTGAGCTTCAAGATACCTTGTAGCTCCGCCACCATCAGCAGTAGCATCTGCAGGTCTGCGGGTTTCTTTGCCTGGCATGTCAGGTTTTCCCTTTGCTTTCTTTAGGTTGCCCTTCCAGATGGCCGGCTCTCCTGCAGGAGTAAGCACCCCCAGGCAAGGGCACTCAGCTGCAGCTCCTCAGTCTGAAAGGGTCATAAATACATGAAGTTTGTGCTTTTCATTATACTGAATTTAACAGGAGGAGCCACCTTGTCAGCAAGCTCCCATGGGGAGGATTTGCACTAAAAGGTCTGCCTAACAGCAGGGGACTGAAAAAACCCCCTTTGAGAGCAATGTCTCTGAGCTGAATGTTGGTGGCTCGGAGTCAGGGATCTCAGAGGTCATCCGTGGGTCTGACTGCAGCTTGCCAGTTTGTCTTTACCTCTTTGCTTTC
>NW_008239535.1:524128-557253 GCF_000691975.1 Corvus brachyrhynchos
GCCTGTGGCTTTCATGAGGGCTCCTAGGAGCACTGGCAGCTTGCCCCTTGTCCCAGAATAACCTGTCCATCTCCTCATTGCTTTCCAGCATGAGATCTATGTTTTCAAGGAACACGGTGGGAAGGCAACATTTTTGAACAGGCGGTGATGGAGACTTCAGCCCTGCTGGCCATCAGTGAACTGGGAGGGGGGGGATGTGCTGAGGGCGGGTGATGTGCTGTCAGCAGGGGCTGAGTGCTGCTGCCTGGCACAGCCTGAGCTTTCCTGGTGCTGAAGAACACATGGAAGGAAGGAGGTGTACGAGTCAAGCTTGTTCACCTTCAATAAGCTGTGGGAGAGCAAGTGAGCAGCGGTTCCTACAATGCTGCTTGCTGTATGGTACAATTAACATAACCAGCCCCTCTTGGGCATAATACAAAGGAATTTAAGAACTGCCCCGTGGCAGGAGTTAGGCCTGTTTATTTAGACAGGTCCTGTAGAAGTGGAGCGATTCAAATACTCCTGTGACGGGTTTGCATCTGGGCATGGTGGGCGGCTGAACCAGGAACTGCGCCGACTGCAAAAATAGGCTTACGTTGCAGGAACGACTAAGACGATTACAGAGCTGCATGAATGATTAATTTACCCTGCTTTTGTTTCACTTTTGATCCCGGGTCCTCTGGGGAAAAAAAAAAAAAGGCAACTTTGGAAGATGTTTTTAAAATAACAAACAATTCAGTTGTAATAACAGCTTTACTACGCAGATGTGCACCAGCACCACTCTAAGAGGAACAGAATAAAAAATCACTTGCTACATTTCTCTGTAGCATGAATATTTGAAATTTGTAGACAAATAATCACCAAATACTTTGCAATCAGAACATTTATTCACATTTTAGGAGATTAATGTTATTAATCTTCAAATAGGGTACACGGTTATATAGTGCTAGTGCTTTCTTAATAACCCTCTTTTAAGCTCAGTGTAGAAAGAATTTGTTTTGTTATTAAAATTACTCCACATATTTGAGACAGACTTCAGCTGAACAACTGCCTAATACGTGCTAGACACATATTGATTTTTTTGTCTTAGCCCAACATTTCCCCTGGGCATCATATTATTTATTCATAAAGCAGAAATGATGTCTGACAGGCATTTAGAGGGGTGTAGAGCTATAGTCCAGAAACAATGTGAAAAGCTTTGCAAGGACCCCAAGAAATCAATGTGCTGATGCTAAAGAGCAGCCTTTTCATTCTGAGCACATATTCTTGCAATCATTTAGTGTGGAACAGGAAATTTAAATAACAAATAGTTACTATTAAAACTGCAGGCCTAAATTTTCATTCATCTTTATTCCAATTATCCGAGCCAAGGTGGAAGTAGGCACTGAAGGCAGCTCGCCAAGCCCAGACACCTCTTAGCCACAACACAGGCTTGCTGCTCTAGCCCTGGTTTGCACATTTGTATGTAAATTTCTGTTGGAAGTAAGATATTTCCATCAATAAAGATTTAGAACCCCAACGTTGTTCAGAGAGCCAAGACATTCCTAAAATGTGCATGGTTCATTGCCACTTACTCTAATTGAGTGTTAGACTGATGTCTGTACAGCAGAGTAAAATAATAAATAGCTGGTATTTTTAGAATGTGAGTTGAAATATTTTGATAAGTTAGTCATTGTGACAGACCTGTTTGAAAAAAAAAATCAGGCCAAATGAGATTTGTTCTGGTTTTGTTCATTCAAAACTAGATCACAGCATACTATCAAGCAGTATTTGCTGGTGAAAGATATATTTCATTTCCAGTAATGTTTTTTCTACTAAAAAAAAATCAAATGATCAGGTAATCTTAGGAAAATTTTCAACTGACCTTATACCTCTCTCAATAAGATAAATAACTACTGAAGTATTATATTTGAAGTGTGATGAACATCTAAACATCTGGTCCAGTCAGGCCACTATGGAATTTGTTTCTTGTTCTTTAAAACACAGATAATGCAGTCAAAAAATAGCCTGTCATCGTGTAATTAAATATTTCATCTTTATGTATAAGCACAAGGGAGCCAAACTAAATTTGTTCTGGCATTTCTTGACTTTCTAGGACTTGACTTTGAACCTTTTTCTTCTTTGATATATATTGAATTGGGAATTTCAAAATTTGCTTTGCATATTTTGAGGGGGGAGGGGAAATGTAAGAAAATTAATTTCTGTTCTATAGAGATGACAATTGTTGTCTTTCTCTTGGTTAATAAGAAGGTTGTGTTAGTTACAGTGAAACCAGGTCACTCATTAACCTTTGGAAGCTAAGAAGTTCACATGTATTCCTTAAACTGGTCTGCAGAACACCTTATAGTTGTTTTCCCTAGGGAAGGCTTTTACCTCTTCAGTCATGAAGAATCACAATAAATGCAATTTTACGTCACTCAGCTGGGACAGCATAATCTGCATGCATCCAGAACAAGGAAGAGTGCCTGAAACATACACACATTTGTATTTTTTCCCTGGGACAGGGTATGGTTTTGAAAAGAAGGGAAAAGTGGTATCTTCTAGGAAATCAAATGCATGAACTTTAAGATACGGTGTTCTGGCATGTGATGTCATTGGGAAAGCACTACAGTGTTTTACTATGCCTGTCTTTCATGGATTTGAAAACCCAATTTCAGTTGACTCAATCTGAAGAAAGTGTAGCAAACCCAACAGTTTTCTGGGCTGTTGTACACATTGCAGTGGGCATGTTCTTAATGCTTGCTATCTGATGAGAACATGAAGTTGTAAGAATACTTAATTTTCCCCGAATTGATGCATTTTTATTTGCTCTTTCCAGTACTTTTGAATGCTGCCAATAACTTGCAAGAGTTGCTGTGTATTTACAAGTAGGTTTTAAATAACAAATTTGCAGCATAGCATTACAGGTGACAGTGTTATGTAGTGACTTTTAAATGTCACTTTTCCAAACTGTTAAACTACAGCTGTAATAATAATTTTTTTTTATCTATTTGGATAGCTGGTAGCCAGTCAGTTAATGAGGTTTGTTCATCAAAAGCTCAGCTGCATTTCTCTGCCTCTCTGAACTCTTTTCTTAATTTAGTCCTGTCCTTACTGTTGTCAGGAACATAACTCTTGGCTTTTGACAGCAGAAGAGAAACCACCCCAGATAAAGCACTAAAACACGAATACACGCATTTTCTGCTTCACCGGCCTGGAGTGCTCTTCAGGACACTCAGGCAGAGGATGTGTGCACCAGAGCTGTTCACCCAAGGTCCAGCTCTAGTCAGTGCAGAGAAGTGGCTACTCTTAGGACATGGTTCATTTAACATATTTTGCAGGCTTATTTTATTGTACAGTGAGTTGTGTCATACAAAAACCTTTCAGGATGCTGTAGTCTGAGTGTAAGGACCCAGTTGTGGGATGGAGTTCAGTTTCAGGCTGGCACACACATGTCGAGTTCCTCTCTGAGCAGCTGGGTCTTCATGTGAGCACAGCATCTCCCTTGGAGTCAGTGGGGATGTTATCCCTGTGTCCAGCGGAGCCTGGAAAGCACTGCTGGTCTCGCTGAGCCAGGCTCTGCTTGGTGGAATCCCTCACAATGGATGAAAGACTGGGCTGGACATGACACAGTATTCGTGTTATCAGGATGCTGGACTCCAGCTGGTGTGCTTTTCCAATCTGTAGTGATTTGTAACACTGGTACATAGCTAGCTACTATGCTACCTCCTGGCTTTCCTTTTGAGCGTTGATTCTTACTAGTTTTTAAAGGACACGGTGAAGAGTACTAAGCAAAATAATCAAGGATACTCCACATTTTTAACAGGCATTTTGTTGCTAAGGTTTGCATGAATACAGTGCAGCACAGCAGAAAGAACTCTCTTAACTTTGTGATATTGTTGTGTTCCTGAAATTGCTTTCTTCTGATGCTTTGCTGGAACCTTTGATGAAAAGTGGTTGATTTGTAAACCACTGTTAAAAAGGCCTTGTATGGGAAGATGATGTCTGTTGCCATTTTCTATTTCTTATCTTCTTGTTTCAATGATTTACCTAATGTCAGCATATCTTTGGCAAAACACCTAGCCTTACCAAACAAACAGGTATTTTCAGAGGCTTAGTAAGGGGATGGCAAACACTAGTCCATCTCATGGGTCAGTGGGATAAAAGGCTGCACTGCTGTTGAGGCTATCATCTACTGAGAGGCAAATGTGTTTTAAGACCAGGGTGTGCTGCTGAGCTCAAATGGGCCCCTTAGCCACTCCTCTTTCAACATGGTAAATGGCTGAGCTAAGGGGGTGACAAAAAAATACTGCCTTAAATATTTTCCAGCAGAATTGAACAGCAAGTACATTTGTAAATCGGTTTATAAAAGACAAAATTAGTCATGGAATGCAGAAGTTTCCAACTGTCGTGTACAGATATTTTGGGAGTCATTAGAAGATAGTAACTCCTTATAGCAACCAACATAGTTAATGATGTCCTGATCTTAAAAAATGAGCCATGAAAGTTGTTGAATAAGGCATGTTTCTTCCTCCAGAGATGTCTATGACTGAAACATGTTTAGCAGCCAGCCCCAGGGATGCCTGTGGCCATGAAACAATGCCATCCTTCAGTCCATTGTCAAGCGTGGTCCACGTATAGCCTGTGCAGCTTTTACCTTGTTCAAACCTGCTATTAAAAGAGATTTGTTTTCTTGTGAGTGTTTGTGATGTTCATGTATTTATCTCATAATAATGGTAGAAAGAAGCAGTCTGATTTCATATCCAAAGCCCTTCTGGCCCATCCATCCACACAGCCCTCCAGTTTATTTGCAATACCAGCTTTGTCACTGACCTGCTGTGTATTCAAACCAGCATCTGCAGGCTTTATTCATTGCTATGCTGAAGTTAAGGATGAGCTGTGGACAGACATCAACACACTTAACCTCATTTTCTCCTTTTAAATCCCTTCTTAGAGTCTCCTCTGCCATAATCCCTGCAAAAAAAAAAAAAAAAAAAAAAGTAGGTTAGGGATGTGTTACAGCCACTGCCTCTTGTTGACTGATGCGGTCTCTTTGTTTCCTCCTACTTCCTTGTCAACGATCCATATCCACTTATTGGACTTTTTTTTTTTTTTGATGTTTAAATGTGGCTTTCCAGGTGAGAATTATCTTTTTTGTTCTCGCTGAGCACAGCCTCCAGTGTGCTTCTGCCCTGCCTGGGACTGCTAGATGAGGTCCCCAGCACAAAAAGGACATGAACCTGTCGGAGTGAATCCAGAGGAGGGGCTACCAAGTTGATTAGGGAGATGAAGCACCTTTCTTAGGAGGAGAAGCTAAGAGAATTGGGATTGTTCAGCCTGTAAGAGAAGGAATGCTTCAGGGTGACTTAATTCTGACCTTCCAGTACCTTAAGGGAACCTGCAAAAAAGATGGAGAGGGAATTTTACACGAGCGTGTAGTGGCAGGACAAGGGGGAATGGCTTCAAACTGGAAGAGAGTAGGTTTAGATTAGATATCAGGGAAAAATTCTTTCTTGTGAGGGTGGTGAGACAGTGAAACAGGTTGCCCAGAGAAGTTGTCCCATCCCTGGAAGTGTCCTAAGCCATGTTGGATGGGGCTCTGAGCAGCCTGGTATAGTGGAAGGTATCCCTACACATGGCAGGGGAATGGAACTAGATCATCTTTAAGGTTCCTTCCAACCCAGGCCATTCTATGATTCCATGTTACCATAACACAGTGAAGAGAAAATAACTGGGATGGCTCAATGCTTCACAACTGCCATGGACTTTTTTACAGCACCATGTGAGGAAAACAGATGTTATCACATGGTAAAGGTGAAAAATTACGGCATATGTCCTTAATAAGGAGTATTCTTAAAATATTTCTAATAGTTATGAATATCTGAGCTGAAATACAGATGTCTTTTATTTTTTTTTTTTTTTAAGAAAAGAAGGGCTTGTGGCATTCCTTAGTATTTCAGATGTCTTGGAGCTTCCATTTGCAGGTGTATGTTGAGCACTGCTGCACATCAGGAGCTTGTGAAATGGAGGTTTGAGTGTGGATGGGACATTTACTCAGTGTTTTCCCAGGCATGTGTAGGAGCTCTTTGCCAGAACCTGTGTTACCAGTTTAATCCTAACGCTTTCTCATGTCTCCTGTGGTGGTGAGTTTTTGCCTTGCAGATTATGGAAGAAAGGGAACACAATCCTATGGGCTGGCAATACTCAGAAAATTAGTAATATAGGAGCCTTCACCTGCTCCACTGTGTAGACCACCAGCTTTCATGTGAGGGCATGGTGTGTGCTTGGGCTGCAAGGGCAGGCTGAGGCAGGACTGCAGGTATCAGCAGCTGGGCTGTCAGGGCATTGTGGGTTTTGCCACATTCAGGTACGTGTGTGTGGCAGTCATGGGCTCTATGTGTTGCCACACCTCTTGGGAGAGCATCAGCCTGGACAGAGCTGGGTGGTTTTGCACTGGAATCACAAAAGGTTCCTCCTCACCTGCAAGATATATGGAGGATTTTTCACCAGTGGTATTGAAATATAAATAGAAATATACATACGCATGAAATCATGCTAAATCTCAATGTATGCCTTTTATTATGTGTATACGAGCATCATGGTTTTAAATGTCACTGTCTTTGACACTTGTGAAACAAGTATCCCCAGGAGAAACTAAAGTTCCTTTCCAGTGGTGTAAATCCTTTAGAGGAGCTGTTGTTCTCTCTCAGTAAAGCAGGTACTGCTGGAAGCTTGTGTCTTTGGCATGGAGAGTATCTCCATTTTGCATGACAGGCAAGAAGAATGCATCCGTGGCGAGTTCACTCATTTGACGATGGTGGATTGAGGTTGCTGGCTTATGCTGCCAGAAAAGCTAGTGAATGGGAGAGGTACATAAACATTATTTTCATGTCTTCTGTATTTATGGGGTGTTTGTCAATATGTGCATGCATACTACATTTCTAATTGGTGCTTAAACAAGTGTAGAAAGGGCTACACTATGATTCTTTGTATTGGTGTGAAAGAGGATGTAGAATGAAAAAGTACACAAAGCTCAGCCTTTAAAAATAGATTAAATAAGACATTTCTTGCTTATTGAGGGAGTCGTATAATTGGTCTGGAAATTGAAATAATTTAAACCCACAAAATTAGAAGTATTAGGTCAAACTTTCCCAAACTGAATTAAAATATATTTGAAAGGAAGATTTCTAAGATGCAACAAATTTCATTTATTTTCGTTTCTCTGGAGATTCTGAATGGGGCATCCCTGTTCAGGGTTGAAGAGGAGTTCAGTACTTGTGGGGCTCCAGCTGCAGGGGCTCACTTCCCTGCAGACACTGTCAGCAAAGCTGCCCATCACCGTGGCACTTTCTGTAGTGCACACACTGGGCTGCTCTGCTGTGCTCAGAGCATCCGTTCAGTTTAAGCAAACATCACGTCACAGCAGCTTGGGCCAGCAGGGATTTGACCCCTCAGTTATGTTCAGTGCTGTGACTAAAGCCTGCTGTATTCTACTTGAGCTATTTTATACATGGCATAACTGCCACTTGGGAATTTAGATTGACTGTTGTTTATCAGTTTAATCGTGAAATATCCACGTGATATTTACCTAGTTCTTCTAAATAAGTTGAAAATAAGTTGAGCACCCTGCCTTGACACCACCAGGAAAGGATGTGGGCTTCAGCTTTCAGCACTACCTCTGTATGTTCTTACGTCTGCATATTAAGAGACTGTATCTTGTCTGAAGCCATCAAAACCTTTTAACTTTTTAACTTTATGACCATCCATTGAACAGAGAAAGCTGAAAACATCCATTGAATATAAACTTTCTTCAGAGCTAACTGTGGACTTTTTTCAGAGCTACTGAAGCTGTAATCTGCAACTTGTTTTGAGGTAACAGAAAAAGAGAATAGTAAGAATCAGACCTATCAACATGCCACTGCTGTATTTCTATTGAGAGGCCTTGTAAGTATGCATTTGCAAATAATTGCCTTAAAGCTCTTAACATTCTTGCACTGCAAGAAGCTAAGCAACATTTTCAGTGCTGATTCACAGTATATACTCCTGGCATGTATTCCTGCAGTCCCCACCAGGCAGAAATCCCCCTCAAATTAAATGGGCTTTTTGCCCAATACAGTCTCATTCTAACTGAATTAGTAGTAACAGACTTAACTATAAATTATTTTTTACTCTGGGCACATTCTCTATTAATTAACCTCCACTAGTAAATACTTCACTGTATCAGGGAGGTACAAAAGCTTTTGATTTTTTAAACTCAGCAATTGTCTTTTATTTCAGGACTGGCTCTGGTGGAAGAGGAGTTAGGTTGGTTTTTATGATAAGAAAGATCAGTTTTTAAAACAAACCTGAAGGTGTTATTAGGACATTGCTTTATGAAATTACTACTTTATGCTATGTTAAATTTGAAGTTCTTCCCCACTGAACACCTTCTGCTTTAGAGATTGGGGTGGCCAGGTCTAGGAGGGCTAGGTTTGTGGCAGTTTTTAATGCTTTTATTTTCCAGGTATGCATTACTATTGAGAAGAGGTTGATTCATGCTAGACTACATTTTCAGTACGGATTGAATTCCACCTGGAATCAGAGTAGTGAAACGTGCTACATGGCAGCTGGCACAACAACATTTTTAATCAAATAATAGATTCCAGCTGGTGGGGAGTCAGTTGAGTTCTGAAGCAGACATGACTTAATGCAGATCTTCCTTATTTCTGTAATAAAATGGATTACCTTTGCATATGAAATAAGTGTAAGTGGAGGAGGAGAAGTGAAAGAAGACAAGTTCGTAGGTTTGCTTGAAACAAGACTAGCCATTGTAACCTCATAAGTTGACTTAAACAAGGGATAGTACGCGGTTCTGAGGTCAGAGAGACAAATTAACTTGAACTCTTCTCACATACCATGAAATGATTTCTGGTTTGCAGGTGAGCTTGTGATTGCAAGGGTCGTTTTCTAGGCCCTGTCCTTGAATATTGCATTTTGTGCTCTTTAGCTACCTACTCTTGTCACTGTCATGAGGAATCATCCTCACATTAGTTGTCAGCCTCTTCTCCCTACTTACCTGGCTAGGTCACAGTGCAGTGGTGTGGACAATTAACCCCAGCAGCTGAGTGGGGGTCTTTTTGGTGTCACCAAACTGAATATTGTTTCAGACACACCTTTTTCTCTGCTCTCTTGAGAAGTGTAAAGATTTTGATAGAATTCAGATAATGAGGATCTTACTGATACGTAGAGCTGTAACTGTAATTGTGCTGCAAAGCCAAATGTAATAGTACTGGAAAGGTCAGTGCATGCTGTAAAATGTCAACAGATGCTGCATTTTCAATGATTTTTCTTGTTAGTTTATATCCCACTATCTAAGCTCAGTGCTTAGCCAGGACAAGCATCTCATTCTTCACTTGACTCTTACTAGGGCTTAGTTCATGCTATTGAAAGAAATGTCAAATGCTGCAAAATCCCCATACATTGGCTAAGGCTTTTTCTGCTGGTTTTCTCCCTGTCTGAAAGCTGTGAGTGATGGCTAGTTGTCTGTCTGTTATTTTACTTTTGGATGCTCTTCACAGAACCAAAGTGAAGTTGAGCAGCACCCCACCAGACTCAGCAGGTCTCAGTGGGAGCAGGTGTCTTGCTGTCCTGTCCACAGCCGAGAAGTGTGAACCTTTGAGGAGCTGATAACTCCCATCCCATTAGCTGGAGCTGCAGAGATTTGGTACTTCATGCAGTCCAGCCTGGAAGTAAAGAGAGCGTGAAAAAGCATGTCTGATGTGAGGAGACTCTTTCTAAGATGAGTGATCCCCATTCCCTCAGAGTCTCCCCAAGGTCACTTGTTTCAGTCAGGAGCTGCTGTGTGATAGCAAGATCAAAGCCTTTGGAAGCAATCAGACCTTTTCATGACACTTGCTGAAAATGTGCTACAAGGTAAGTTTTTCCTTAAAAAAAAAAAAGATAAAGTAAAAAATTTCTTTTTACTTTATTTGTCTGGTCAGGATTTCGTCCTCAGTAGAAGTCCTATGGAAGAAGATACTAAGAGGTATTTTTAATGTAGATGCCTGCAATTAACATAAATCTATTAATCCAGGCTAGCAAGAGAGAGAGTATTGATTGCAGTGTTTTTACACTTCCTTCTGACAAGTTTGAAAAGTGATGAGAGAAAAACAAGGCCAAATTGATCTCATAATTTCAGGAGTTGTCTTGAAAATAAAAATAAATATTCACATAGCTTCAATTTATTGCCTGTATTATTTCCATGATGTTTCTGTAGTTACTGTCTGTAGCTGACAACATTACAGCATTTTTTAGAGACCTTTTGTGTTACATTTTGGTTTTGTCTGTCTCATTCCTCATGTAGCTTATTGATGCCATAAAAAACCCTAAAACCGTAAAAATGTTTCTGAATGTGGAAAATGCACAGAAAAAGCAAAAATAATCTGAGTATGGCAGACAGTAATCCGAGTTTGGAGGAGATATTTAGGTAAGTTTTTATATTAAATGTTATTAAAATTTCATATTAAGTTTCTGTTGTGCACTGGTAGTCCAGGAGATGCACTGGAAGTCTGGTTGTCTGTGGGTGTGACTGGTCAAACCCCACAATTTATTTTGGTGTAGAGTGAGAGATCTGAAACTTGCAGGGTTGGGGTTTTTTTCCATACAGAAGCAAAACTTTTGGAAACATTAATGAAACAATATGGAGAGAAACTCTTGCCAGAGCAGCCAAGTATTTTGTCCAGGCACTTTCCTGTAGCATCAGGAACCCAGCCTCAGGTCTCTTGTCTGACACATCCTGGGCAAGTGCTGTTTAATGCGGACCATCAGTGGCTTTTGGTCTGGAGCCTGCATCTCCTGCTTTCTCCTGCTCTCTCTACTCATCTGGAAATCGTAACCCACATCTGGGAAATATTTCTAACATCAGCTTTCTTAGGAAGTGACATAGTAGTGCAAAACATTTCAGTCACCTTCAGTTTCAAACTGTATTTGATAAATTTAGAACCAGCTTTTTAGCAAAGCAGTGTGAGCAGTGGATGTGTTCAGATTTTCAGAAGGACCCAACGAGTTAACAGGCTTTATATTTTCTAATGTGTATGCTGAGGCACATCACACAGTTGAGGTTGTGGTGACTGAGTTGCAGGTAGTGGTTTGTCCTCAGCCTTGTTGACTGGAATGGCAGTAGACTGGTTTTCATTTGGATGCGTTGAGTTCCATGTGCAAAGATTTGTTGGTTTTCATGAAGTTGGGTCAGATTTGTAGGATTCATTTAAATGAAAACTGGTAAATGAAGGTTAACAGATTACATATTGGCCATGTAGTTTAAGAAAGCAGCTATTTCAGAAATAACTAGTCTATTTGTGAAATAAGCTAATAATATTTAATGACTTGTTTGATTCTTACAAACAGTTACTTGTGCTTGTAGATCCTAATTGCATGAGCAGAGTTCTGTACTTTGCACGGGCAGAGTTATATTTGTGTTGAAGTGTTTGTTGTATTCATGCCAAAAAAACAACCAAAAAACCTTATTAAGTTCTGATCCTTAAAATGTGCGTGTGCTTAACTTGACTGCTCAAATAATGTTGCTTTGGCAGTGTTGATTACAACACTTTGATCACGAAATACCTCATGTAAGGTGGTGGTGGTGGTGGGGAATTAATACAGCAGTAGTGTTGATCTGTATAAACAGTCATTAATGAGTACACGTTGCACCCTTCCCTGGAGGCAGAAGAACATGTTTCTGCTGAGTTGATGAGTAAAATTAATTTGCTCACTAAATATACTTACTGTCTTGAGATCCAGTTTGCTGCTGCTCTCTTAGCCCAAAGTCAGACTTGAGAGTGACTGTTTCTGTACTTTGCTGGGCAGAGATTTCTCTGGGTGTTGAGGCCTTTAATCCTGTCTGCTGTATGTCAGCTGCACCACCTTCGGCTCAGTTCCCTGAGCTAGACTACGGATAGCACAAAGGCATTTATAAAGGTAAACAAGGGCGTTGTTTGAATGTCTTTACAAAGAACAGAAGATAATTTCTTTGCCCACTGGAAGGGGAATGTTTACTATTTAGCAAGGAAGGAAAAGTACTATCCTTTTAGGCTTTACAGAGTAGAAAAAATTACTGCAGCTTAAAGCTGACTGGAGCCTCTGAACCTCTAATGGTAGATACCAGCAAGTCCTCAGCTGAGATTTTGGGATACCAAAGAAGAACCCGGGGATCTAGCAGGGAATGGACTAAGGTGAGACTAAGAGAGAAATGTGGGAATAAAACAAAAAAGCCACATATTGCATAAATGAAGAGTGGGGAAAGGAGATCAACAAGGAGGTCACAAGGGTAGATTTCTGTGATTGTTGCTCTGAAGAGTGGCTGGCAAACATTCCATCTGACAGGATTTTGTATGGATTTTGCATGGTCAAAATTTCATTTATAATTATAACTAGGTATGTGAATTTTTCTTCACTACTCTTGAGTGAAGTTGTTCGTGCATTGTTTTTCATGTTTATTTTCTCAAAGGAGAAAAAAATTTGCGGACTCCCCAGATACTCTAAGAAGAAAAGCCAGCCGTTTATTTAGGCTGGCTCTCAATATGCAGAAAGTTGCCTCCAGAGGAAAATGCTAATATTTGGCTTTGGACTTTCCTGGGAACACAAATAAACTGTTGGTTTTTTGTCTTTGGAGATTTTGTAGGTGTTTTTATTTCTTTCTTCTTCTTTAAAGTCTTTCTACTTATGTAGCATTTTGCATAACTTTGATATTTATCTTTGCAATACAGTAATTTACATGAAGATATGCAGGGTTTTGAGATTTTTTTTTTTTTTTACCGGTAGACAGAATAGGAAGTTAAAAATCATCTGTTTTCCATGCAGTATCTGTTTTGCAGTGCATGTTGAAAGAGACATATGCTGCTGCATGTATGATGAGGCTAATTCTGTCTTTGCCTTGGTGGAGTCGTTCACACTGCACTTGCATTCTGATGAACTGAATGAGAAATTAGGAGTTCAGGTTCACAGTGATCTCTCAGGAGGTTGCTTTGTTAGAGCACTGACTTTGCTCAAATCTCTGTGAAACTCACCCAGCCTCAGGTCCACCCCAACCTTCTGCTGCCACTGTGCTCTCTTTCCTGAGGGTCATCCGAGGGAAGCTAGGGGTGGTTGAAGGTTTCAGGAGGCTCCAGCATGGGTTTGGGTACGGCCTTGCTGTGAAATTAAAATAGAGTCTTGGTAAAGAGACAAAATCTCTTGTAGGCCAGACTATCCCTGTCTCCCCAGAGTGTTGTTTTCTGAGTCTCGTGATAGCACTCTCAGTAAGTGTGCATCAGAGACTTGTGAAAATTGAACACCTGTAAAGGTGAGAGTTTTTGAGTGGGAAGTTCCTCCTTGACTCCACAGCTTTTACAGGTTATCAAAGTCAGGGTGGGCTCTGGGCAACCACATGGGCATCTGACTCCCTGCATCTGAGCCTCAGTGAATGGCATTGAAGGATTTCCTTTTAATGGGCATGTTAAACATGGGACAAATTCAATTTTAGTATTGTCATTTAAAGTAATTTCTGATACAGATGATTTGCTGGCAAATGAGACATTAGGTCTGCCATAATTTGGGGCTCGTCCAAGTTTCTGTTCCTCTAAACACAGGTGATCTAAGTGATGGTTCAGCTGTGCACAGTGCTCTTCAGAACTTTAATGTAGATGAGCCATTCTGACCATGATGATGACTGCAGTAGCTAAAACTCCTATACAGTAATTACAAAATATTCCTGCCATCACCTCCTTAAAAAAAACCCTGAAATCCCATCATGGTTTGCTGTTGCTTTGATCCACTGTGAGTGGAAACTGCTTAAAACAGACACGTATCTCAGAGGTTCCCATGGGCATTTTTAATGGAGTATATAGTCTTAGTATTGAATATCTGAAAATATCACAAAAAATTTATTTCAAAGAATAATGAAAAATTCACAAAAAATCTGATTTGGTATCAAACAAAAGAAACTTAAGCCTTGAATAAACCCTGCTATAATGAGGCATGTAATACTTTATAGAGTAATCACAGTGTATGAAATATTCTGACAAAATTTTCCAGTTCAGGTAGTTCACCGTGCACTGGTACCTTAACAAAGATACTCGTCCCAGCTTTACTAAAGCAAGGATAGTAAAATTCTTATAGAACCTAAATGTGTTGTGCACGTAGAGTAGAAATGTCTATCATGAGATTACATTGCACTTAGGTTCATGATGACCTGTCTTTTCTCTTCACTTTGATTTCCCCTGACTTGTAGTTACTGAAGTCCCCAAGGATTACAGGAGCAGAATGCCTAAAAGTGCTCTTTAATGCTTGCCAGCATGGCTCTGACAGTGTTAGACACACATTTTAAGTACGCTAACAATTGAAGGATAATGCTGTACGTAGTGTAGTGGGTTTACAGAAGAGGCAAATAGGGATTTTGCAGCTAATAATGGAGAGAGTCTTTGATATAACAGCTTCAAATATTAGATTAGGGTGTATATAATTTAAAACTCCTTTTCAGTTGTGCTGTAAATTTAATGGCAAGATTTGGTTGAAATGAACTCTTGTGGTCTGCAAGGAAGAAAATCAATCAGGATGCACCTTATCATTTTGCTATATCCTTGGTAGGGATGCAATTAAATTCAGTCAGAAAGGTCACAGTGTGGGGTGTGCATTAACCTTACACTACCCCGGTGTATGATACTGCCACTGAGAATGAGTTAATAAAGATATCAGTTGGAGCTGCACATTTGTTCTCTTTTTTTTCCAAACATATCTGTGTTCACACACACTTCTAATTACGTCTTTGTGCATAATATTAGCAGATATCTGGAATATTTGCAGGGCTGTTAATTAGGTTGTAGGCTAGTATACAGTGGAATGTACAGCAGAGCTCCACAGTTGGTGGCCAAACCCACTTAACTCACTTGCTGGAGTTCATGTTAATGCAGGAATATGCCAGTGAGACAAGGCTTTGTTTCATTTCCAGACTGATGATGTTTAAAGCAGCAGCTGCAAAAAGTGGGTTTAGTTTCAAAGTGCAATACAGTTTCTGAATGCCATTTGCATTATACATATTTGCTCCAGATGACAGAAGTTAAATTTCCTATTGAGAATTGGACAAGTACTTTGGTGGTGAAGAGACTCTTGACCTTTTTAACCCATTAAATTAAGTTATGGGGAGGTATTTGATTATAGGTTTGATTTGGGAGGCCCTTTTAAAAGGAACCACGTTTCCCATATTAGCTATTAAAGAAAACATTAGCTATTAGTGCAGCATTAAAACAGCAGCGCAGTTTCAGGGACAAGGCAGAGAAACAATATCCATCACTTCTTTTCCAGAGGCCTGCAGTGAGAGGTCGTCAGATTTTACTTCTAAAAAGCATTTTTGCTCCTCCCTGGGAAGCCATTTTTTGTTACATGAGATTGCAGACTTTCTAATGACTACATTGAACACTGGGGCATGTGAATGAGAAATACAAAATGTAAACTTCAGATTCTGAGATGGTGCCAGGGGAAGTGGATTTGGGAAAATAACAGCCTGTTAGTCCAACCTCTAGAGTACATAATATTTTAAAACAAATGTTGAACGAGATGATAAAGTCAGGCAAGCTAGTGGAAAATGGGATAAAATTAAAAATTATTAATAAATATTTTTGTACTAAGGTTAGCTGTTTCATCTTCTTCAGTTCTGTTGCTGAATAAAAGCAATAGATGTGTTCATCGCAATCTTGATAAAGAATTTGAATGTGGTACCCACATGGAGATCTATCAATATGGCAAGAGAAAAAGAAAATTCATAGATTTTAAATATGTAGAGACATGAATAAAGAGATGTAAATATTCGGCTTAAAATGGGAGTGTTAGGCCAAAGGGAATCTGCTAATTAAATTCCTCAAAGGAGGTGAAATATGTTTAATATTTTCCTATCACTGTCATAAATAAGCAGTAGTATGCTTATGAATTTGACAGGTGACAGAATTCTTACGAATTTATAGGTGACTCAAAGGTAAGAGTCACTGGCATTTCAGAAGAGGATCATAGTATCATACAAGGATGTTTTCTTCTGAGTTGGTGTGATAGATACGACATGAAATGTAATGGTGCAAAGTGCAAGGCCGTGCTTTTTACTCTGAATAAAGTGAGGCCAGGTAATAAAAATCAGTTAATGATTATCTCTGAGGTTCATTAACAGACTTCTCCAGGTGTAGCAGAGGTAAAAATAAAGAGCAGCTTTAGGATGGAGCATCATGGAGTTCATAGAAGGGACTTGTGAGTTGCCTTGCAGTTCTGTGCTCCTGTATTTATTTGAGGTGTTTCTCTTGAGGAATGGGATGTGCGTGTGCCTCTCTGTGTGTGGATGTTTTAATTAAATTGCTAGCTGCTTCCACGTGTTTGAAGCATTTCCCAGTGGTGTCTGTGTCTGTGCACTGTGAGCAGCAGGAAGGATGATGTGTTCTTGTGCATGCAGCTGCAGCACAGCAGGAGAGGGGAAGACTTAAGAGAGAGCAAACTCTGCAGCTTCTGGAGGGGTGGTTGTCAGTCAAATGCGCTTATCCCAGGCCCTTTGCTGCTGTGGGTATGTGCTGAGTTTCTGCTCCTCTTTGGATGATAAACCATCACTGCTCATAAGCACAACCTAAATATTGGCCTGCCTGCGGAGAAATAGAAAAAATCCATTTTTACAGCACGTAAGTTTTGCTCCTGGAAAACAAGAGAGAGCTGTGTCCTGATGGTAAGTGCTGTGTCTCACACTTCTGTAGTTCCCAAAGGCAGGTTGCAGCTCTTCATAAATTGTTCGATCGAGTTGACTTTCCATGCCAGGCACACTACGAGCGAGTATGAGCTCTGCTGTGCCGCCTTCCAGCAGCACACCATGCCAAGGGCAGGCACTTACAGGTACCCTTAGGTACTGTCACTGTGCTCTGGGGAAGGCATGGCTTCTCTGCTGCTTGGATACTGCCATTGGGAGGGGACCTTGGGGCAGTGAGGAGCAGCTTGAGTGTCAGAGGAGGATGTGGTGGGTGCTTTGCTGGGCCCCAGGATCAGCCTGCAGCTGTACGGGCAGCAGCTCTGCGCTGGAGCTTGTGGTGCTTGGTTGGGTCGGAGCAGGTGCTGCTTCCTCCGTGGTCTTGTTGCTGCTCATCTTCCCTCCTTGCATGTGTTCACTTGAGGTTTGTTGGGCTCTGTGGATTTCAGGAGAAAGCATGTGTCACAATTTCTGTTCTCCTTAATCTTGAAAAAGTAGAGTTTAAGATTTCACAGAAGATCCAGCCATTAGTTTCATTTATTCATATGCTAATGCTTGTTTTGCCTTAACTATCACACTGGGAATGAGTGGAGATGACAGTTTACTCCAGTTAGGGCACGTAAAGCTTGCTTTTTGAATTTGACATGACAATGGTTATCGGTAGTGGGATTGTATCCTGAAGCATATGCTGGGTTTTTTTTTCCTCTTCATATTATTCTCACCCAGTTTCCATGCTTGCATTGTTTACCCTTGACATGAATTATTATTTCTTCCAAATATATTAAACACATTAATCAAGTTTCCATGGCTGAAGCAGATTTAATATGCATTTTTAGGAAAGTATTGGACAGATTTCAGTGTTGTTATTCCAAGAATTTTACTTGCTGATTTGCTGTGCTTTGAGAGTAAGATTGTCTTTTGTGTCAGACGTGCAGCATGGCAAGCCAACAAACATGAGAAGCAAGAGTAACTTGATGCTACAGACGAGAATGTGTGATTTTCTTTCCATCATCTAGTTCTGTTTAATAGCAACAGAAATGGCACATCTCCCACTTCCCTGTGAGTACAGCTTCTGCATTTCTGCAGTGAATCCAGAAAAGTTTGATCAGGGCTTTCCCCAAGGGGATAGAGGAAGCTGTGGCACTGTCCAGTGACCACAGTTTCTCTAAGAAAAAGCTGCTTCACAGTCCAAATGAGTGAAAGGATTTTATTTTTCATGGTCTAAAGACCTATGAATGTGCTCAGGGACCATACACTTCACTCTATAATTTTCTACTTGATTATGCCTTAAAATTGCAGAGCAGTTGTATTATTTTTATATAGCAGTATCATCAGGGTTCAAGAATACTTCTTAACTGGCATTGACCTTTAACCTGAACACTGATGTTCATGCATTTATTCACTTAATATCTCTTGATATTCACTGATAATCACTGTCTGCCTTATCATTGCCTCTTCTTGAGGAAGGCAGAAAAAAATACAAACCAGTTGGTTCAAACTCATGAGATGAAGTGATGAAGGTCCTCATAACCTCATTATATGAAAGGAAGAAAACTGGAAGTTCACATCCTAATTATTGCTGCAGTTATAGTGTGGGAACTACTCTGTTCTAGGCGATAAGGGAATACTTGCTCTTTCAGTCAGAGGCCTTATTATTTTTGCATTATTACTATCAGCATCACAATTCTGCCAAATGAAAATATGTATCCAGACATTACATGATCTTCTTGCTTTTCACAGTTCATTTTTCTGCCTGTTGATGTGTGCAAGTTCTTTCACCATGATTTGAAACTTCTTAATGGTGTTGACAAACAATTGTACATTCCCACACCGTTAAACAAGAAATTTGTGGTGGTTCTTACCCTTGGGGTAGGCAAGGACCTAAGAAGATTATATTACAGAAGATTGATTTCTGCTCTTCATGTAAAAAGAAAATATTTTTCTAATCTGGTTTGGGATGAGAATTCATAGTGACCATCTGTGTGAAAATTTTACCCATAGTAATTTAATTTTTAAAAAAATCTAGCTTGAAATACCAGCTTTTCTTTTTTTTTTTTTCCCTTTTTTTTTTTTTAATTTGCTTTTTTTTTTTCCTCTCCCTGATCAAGGTTTCCTAGTCTGGCATCTTAGGGAAGAGCATCTGCTTCAAAGATGTCTTTGGAGGTTCTGAGTTATTACCCCATACCTTTTAAACTAGTTTTTTCATCATGTTGCCTCATACAGCCAGTAAGAAGTCTCCAGCTGTTATGAGCAAGTCTGTAGTATAAACATTCATCTCACTTCGTCAGTGCTTCACTCCTTAATATGAATGTCTTGTTCATCTTTTTCCTTAAAAAAATAAATTTGGCATTGTGGTTTTCATTAATCATTCACAATTTTGACAGAATCTTTTTACTAAAAATGATCATGCCTCATGCTTCAGCCTATTAGAAAGAAAATTACAATGGAGTCAGACAGAAGGCTAATAATAACTTAGAAAGTCCAGTTTGCACATGCATTTTTCATTATGATTGACAACCTGTTTAGAAATTCTATGTTTGTAAGTTCCAGCCCAGATTTTCACTAGCTCTCAGTGAATATTTATTGGAATTCGCAAATGCTTCATAGTTAGGCTGTATTCTATCCCCACAGGAACGTTTTCCCACTGGACATTCAAATAGTTATCCTTTATTCACATAAATACTTCAACAAATATTCAACATTCACGTTACATTAAATAATGTACTTACATTCATGTAATATATTGGCATTAATCTCAATACAAATGTGAAATGTTGATTTCTTGTGCTTGGATATTCTCACTGCAGCACTCTATTAGGTTAAGGATGCTACTGGGTATCAGAGGGGAGTACTGTTCCCAAAACTCTTTGACCTGGTTCACTGCAAGAAAGCAATTAAAAGCCAACATGGAGATGAAAATATCTTTCACAGCTGTGACAGCGCAACATATGTTACTGCTTTGTGTGAAAATGAGCAGAGACAATTTAAACTCTGCATTTGGCCGATTAGTCTTATGGTGTCTCTTCTTTGACAACGAAGATGCCGATGGCAAAACCTATCCAGAAAGGACAGAGTGGGTATTCCTGCAGAGACTGCCTAGTAGATCGGGATGTTTCTGGCATGCAGATAGTTGTAGCAGATGTTTCCAATTAACTGTAATAATTCTGAAAAATAAATGAACTTTCTTCAGGATCTCCTTGATGAATATTGATGTAGTGGCAGTCTCCTCAGCCTGGAAGTACTCTCAGTAGCAGTGCTTGGGGTGGAGAGGATAAAAGCTTGAAAGGTGACGATTTGCCAGAAAAGCTGAAGATTCAGATCTTTGCACAGGGTGGAATGAGAAAAGAACTTTTGTCTCAGTTTCTCTGCATGTTTTGGCTTTACCCCTTCAGCAGGCCCTCCCAGGCAGGCAGCCCCCAGAAGCAGGCCAGGGGATGGTGGGCTGTCCGTGAGACACCGCGCCATGGGGTCACACCCAGGGGGACATCCATTGCTACAGGACAGTGGGGATGGTTTTGTTAAGGCCCTAGGTGAGCTTAGTGCCAAAAGGATTTGTTCCTTGGGTGCTGGGGTTTGTGGGGAGCATGATGTTGGTGGAGACACGCGAGCTCTGCAGGGATCCTGCAACTCTCCACACAGAGCTGCTTGGTTTGCTTGAAACACTTTCAGCGACATACGGAGAGCTGAACTTGGTGTGGCTGTGCTATGGGATACTAGAGTGAGAATGGAGGTTTCCTGGTACAGATTTTTTCAGGGCTTCAAGACTCTTGTTGTGTGCTGTCCACAAACAGATGGTGAGCTCTACTGTTTAGTAAAAAAAAAAAAAAGGGGGGGAGGGGGGGACGGTAAAGACTCTTTCACAACTTGCACAGAATTTAATGTGGCTTCATTTTAGTATAATTTCATTTCTTGTTAAGTCCATTTTGCTTTATTTTCTTCATTGTAGGTGTATTTCTTGTCATACCTGTAACTAAGTCTTAAGTAGCTTTAATTTGAACTTCATGATTTCAATTTTTTTTGAATGTACCAGTATTTTTGCCAGTTCTATTTGTTACTCTCTTCGTAGCTTTGTTGCAAGCACATTTTTGCTCTGATTTCACCTAGTTCTTTCTACACTCCTAAACTCTTGTATTTATAATTTTTCAGCTTTTATAGTAGGTTCCACTTCTTGACAGTGAAGGCAAGCATTGCTAGTGTCATTTCTTCGCTTTTATTTTTGTTCCTTTCAGAAGCTAAAGCCATGAATGAGGTTATTTGAATGAGACATGCTCTGTTACATGTTTTCCACATTAGCTCTCCGAAGCCCCCTCATCTGTATCGTTCACAGGGTGTCCTGCTTGTGGCGTCGCAGAGTCAAGGTTGGTTTGGTGTGGTAACCAGGCTAGCCATAAGGATCAAAACTTCCTGGCTGGTGTTGCTGCCCCAATAATATGCCTCTTAGCTGTAAAACTCACGGGGAATTAATCTTCCCTTTAATTCCTATTTATTGCTCCTGCCCTGTTATGCAACAAGGGTATTAGTTCGGTTGCAATGCAGACCCATTGTGTGGGGTCCTGCCTGCTGCTGTCCTTTGACACAAGCCTTCAGTTACTCCATTCTGCTTCTTTTGGCTTCTAGAAACTCAGCTTCACAGGCTGTAAAGGTCTGTGTAGTGTTTCTTTAGAGAAAGCCCAACTGACTGTGTATAATCTTAAGCCACTTCATTTTCCGGTACTTTACTTAACATTATCTGCTTTCAGTAGAGAATTGCATGTTTAAGGGACAAAAACTTTAATACGACCAAATAGTTCCTTGAAAGGCTTTTTTAAAGGGAATTGTTTGCAAAGCAAACTTCCTTGTTCATTGTCACCATTTGGGAGTGTCTCTAGTTTACTGCCAAGTCAGGAAAACACAGAAGATGGGCTCTCAGCAGTGATAGGAATCTTTCCCCTTGTACTGTGCAGCTCTGTTTTGTTTTCACACGTTTATCCACCCTTCAGACACTATTAGTGAGAACATAAAATTATATGGAGGGGTAGGGCTGTTTCTTTTGTCTTTCTCATGTTAAGGCAAATTGACAATAGGGCATGATGCTGAATCAAAATAATCAACTCTGTAACTTTTAGGGCTAGTGCTAAAACAAGAATGAGATGTGATAAGAGGTCTTGAGCAAATGGAAATTGTGAAGCTGAAAACACAAATGTGAAAGACAAATGGTTCAAATGAACTCCCATCTGTATTGAAAAAGACTATGTCAAGAGCAGGGTTTAAACTTTTTTGGCTGCATGATTGTGTGGGACAGAATGTATTTGAAACAATTCCTGTAAAAGCTTCTTCCTAAGCAGGCGTGTCTGGAGAAATAAAGGACTGACGCGGCACCGCAGGCTCACGGTGGGTGAAGAGGTGTTGCTCTTGCACTCAGGATCAGGTTCTGGCCTTTTCCACCTGCAGAAAGCCAGAGCCTTCCTAATGATTTCAACAGAGCAACTGCACAAAGATTTGTATAGGAAAAAATAGGATTGGAAGTGGCAAACATGATGGGAATACAGTCTTTCAGATTATTTGCTGGGTTCTTTTGCCTTTGTTTTAACCACCTCCTGGCTAGAGTGCTGCAAGAACAAAACCGTGGTCTTCTAAAACAATTTTCTAGGCATTTTAAAAGATGCTCTTGCAGCATAGATGAAGCATTCATGTAGCAGTGCTGTGGTGTACCTGGGGGATTTATGTTGTGTTGATTCAGTGATGAATCAAGCAGGCAATATGCAGTTCTGAGAGGTACTGCTAATGCTGTCAGAGGAGGAGAGGGGCTGGAGCAGCAGGCAGGGGGAGGACAGGGATGCAGCTGCAGCAAAGAGGTAGTTGAAGAACAGGAGCACGGAGCAGAATTTGGAGAAGGTAGGTCACAGGTAACAGCAGACCTTGACTGGTCTTGTCTTTGTATCCATGAACAGTGGTTTTGCACATAGTTTATAGTGGGTGGTAAATATGTACTTTGCCTGGAGGCATGACTTCAGGCCCTTATCCTTTTATGCTCTCCCCTCTGTTAAATTTTTGTAAACTCCCAAATAGCATGGTGAGTGTGTTTTGGTTTTGGTGGGGTTTTTTTAAAGGAGCTAGTGGCAATTATTATTATATCAGTAAGGAGCAACATAAAAGCCAAAGCATTTGACGCCTCCCATGCTTACTTGATGACATTAAATTAGTGCAAAGAATGCCCCCTATTTAAATGAGCAAATATCTAAATGACTCCCTAACTTATTCACATTTTTGCATTAAGCTCTTCTTCTGTTTTATGAGCTTATGACCAAGGAAAATAAACTTAGTTTTATCAGGATTTGGAATTGATTGAACTTAAAAAACACCAGCTAACCAAGCAGTAAAAGCTGCCTGATGGAGAGAGGCGAGGAGATTTCTCTGTTTGTACAAGACCTGTAATTTTTGAAAGTGTATCTGCCAGCCCAATTATATCTCTGTCCTAATAGGATCACTTGGAGAATATCTGTATATGTCTGGTATTTCACATTCTTAACATCTGGGGTTTAGTTTTGAAGTGTATGCGCATGTGAAATGCCAGACGTGCACATGTGAAATACCCTTATTTGAGTGTCCTTTCTTTGTGTTCTATAAAATTAGGAAAGTAAAACAGTGAAGAAATCCACATTAGTTGGCCTGATTGGGATTATCAGCTGAGATGCTTCACGTGTCAGGAAGTACTGATTTGTTTCCCAGGGCATGCTTTCCAGGCTGATGTTCTAGGAGATTGGTCCAAGCAAAGATAATCAGGCTTTGACTCATGGTGAAATCTGGTATTTAATGCAGAGAGGATGCTAACAGCCACCCAAAAATTGGATTTTAAAAATGATGGAAAAGGACAATGAATGTTTTGTCTTTCCCTTCGTCAGTTAGAAAAAACAAAGATGGGGAGGGTACAATTACCATTTTTTGAACATTATTCCTGAAACACTTCAGAGGGGGTGAGGCTTTCCTAAACATTCTATGTGATGAATTTGTTTCTTCTGCCCCACTGAATTCAAATGAAGTGCTTCTCCTTCTTGCAGTATGTAAGGCACACTCATCTTGTCCCTGGCTGGAATGTGAGCAGCGCTTTGCTGCCCGGATTCCCATGGCAGCAGCAAACAATCTTGTCTGCAGTTAAGATGCTCTCCATCATCACAGGACTGTCACTGGTGTCTCAGAGGCAGCAGTCAGGGTCCCAGTGGGGAAGCCACAGCTGGCTGCAGCTGCTCCAAAGCCTTCTTCATGGAGGGAGGAATGTACATGAAAGAGGAGAAAAACTGTAATGAAATCCATTAACAACTGTTAGGAAGGAAGCAAGCTCGTGTAAATGAATTTTAGTGGAACAAAAGCTATTTATACAAAGCCACCTTCTGTGTTGCAAGAATCGATGGCTGTGCTGCAGGGTGACCCCTCTTCCCAGGGCCTTGCTGGGTGGCAGGGCAGTGAAGGTGGGGAAGCCCAGGCTTTTTCCTGCTCTGACACAGCACAGAGCACCCCAGGTGCACTTCCTGGCTGTGGTTGAGGTGCTGGCAGGAGTACTGCCCACTGGCTGCCAGGCCACTGCTTTCTCCACAGTCAAAAGAAGGAAGCTCTGTGAAAACCAGGCTCACAGTATGGGGGGTGGAATGTATGCACTGGACTTGGGGGGAAGCACATGGGGGCTTCTTTTCTTGTTCATCTCCCCTCAGGCTTAGCAGAAAATATTTTTCTCACATCCCTGGCTGTCCATCTGGCTGCTTTGGTGTGGGAGAAAACACATGCTGAAGCCCATACCATTTGCATGGATTTAATGCAAATACCAAAGCAGAATTTCAGGAGTTGGTTAAGTGTGGGTTTTTTTCTAAAAGGCTAATGTAATCTTCTGCGGTGTGTGATTACATCTTCTGGCAAAGCTTGCTTGATTAAGCAAATCCCATTTCTGGGATTTAGGGTTTTATGCTAGCATCTCTCCCAGCTCAGTGAGTTGGCATAGGAAATTCTGTTTACTGTCTTCTCCAGTACATTTTGTCCAGCATGGAGTCTGGAGGTGGTGAATATGCACACTAACACTCTGACTGTCTCAGCCACTCATGTAAATGAAGAAGCCACATTCAAAGAGTTAAAAAAAATCTTATCATCCACAAGTTACTGCAGGTTTCCTTTGAACATCACATTCAGTTTTCACTGGCAAAGTGATTTAAAAGGTCATTTTCAAAAAGGAGAGACATACAAATGTTCTGGGAAGTCCTTGTTGGGACACTGGTCAGAGCAGTGATGCTCTGCATTCTCCGTCCATCAGTCCAGTCCACATGTCACCTCCCGTGCACAGGAGGAGCGTGGTAGGTGGTGGCAGCCAAAAGACAGCTACCTGCAAAACTCACCCACTGAAATGCAGGGGAAGGCTGGCCAGTGGTGGTCTGCCTCAGCACCCCCCATTTGGCAGTGCCTGCTTTACTGAGCCATGCTCCTGTAGAGCCTTGATGTTACAGGGTCAAGTCTCCCTTGCAGGTGGCTTTCATGTACCAAAGGCTGGTGGAGTAGGGGCATGCCAGGGCCTCTACTTGCTAGCTGGAATTTATTCTTTATGCTCAGGATAGCTTTCACTATGTTGATATTAGTTATTTAAAAAAACCTAAGCCAATCAGCTTCTGTCACAGCCTTGCCGTGTGACCAGGGCAAAGCCTTTATTAGCAGATACTTTGAGAGCTTTTACGGCACTCCCCTGGTGGGCAGATACCTCTGGCTTATTGGGCCACTTCACTCTCAGAAGTGATTGTTTAAGGTGTGCTTTAAAGTCAGGGCAGGGCCCGGTTTTGCAGCACCCTTGCTTAAGACTGGCATTATCAGACACTTGAAAGATTTGCTCTTTTAAGTTCCTTTTTAATTAGTCTCTAAATTCTTTCAGTTCAGCCTTGTGAACTAAGCTTGGGTGAGGCTTTCAGATATGTGCCAGTCCATCCACAACACGTATCTCCAAGGGAGAACAAAGTATTGAAGGACAGTATTAGATAAAAAACCAGGTCTGATCTCTCACAGGTAGTGTGGAGTCCTGGCAAAAAGCATAAAATCCCACAACAATAGCAGAAAAAAGGTGGAAACACCATCTCTTACTGATCTGTTGTTCACCTGCTTCAAAAGCTGTGTGAATCTGAGAGGCCAGCAGATCCTTTCAGATTTTTTTTCTTTTATACCAGAAACATAGGTCAAACTCTGGGCAATACTGATAGATTTCAGTCTAGTGTCACATGAAGCAGGTGCAGGGGCAGCCAGCTCACTGTTCTGTCCTGTGGGTACTTAGGAGGAGAGCACAAAGAGCTTTAGTTGCATTAAGAAATGTTTGATGTCATTAACCAGCTTCTTGTTTGGAATGGGTCTAAGGTTGTCCATCTTGTTTTTCCTGATTTTTAAACCAGTTTTCACTGTGAAAGATACAGTGATAATCAGAGACCTAGAACTGTGAGCTGACAGTCTACATCCCATCCTGTTTTTCCTGAAATTAAACTTTGAATATTAACACTATCTCAATTCAATTCACTGTACTTATACAAAGGTTTCTAAGAGTGGGGATTTTTTCTTTTTTTCTTTTCTTTTTTTTTTTTTTCATGTTCCTTCTTTTATGAATAAATAAATGGTGTGGACACTTTTATCACTGATACAATACTTAAATGTGCTTCCACAGTTTCTACATGGCAGTGGCTGTGGTAAGAGGACTTGTATAGTTTGTGCAAATGCTTGTACAGAGAAAATCACATCTTAATAATTACTTTTCATGTAATGCAATTTCCTGAGCACCAACATTTTTATCTGGTATGCTTTTGCTGAGTAGGATGCCACCACTCATGGCAGGAAAAACTGGGATAATTCGAACAGGTCTGACAGGATCAGGACTCAGAAATGCAAGTCAGGCATTGGAGGCAAGATGCAGAGCAGTTGAGGATGGTGATGAAGTAGTGACAAAGCTTCTCTCTATCACAGCTTGTCAGCAAATGACAGGAGAATGTCATTATTTGTCTCTTGCACTTATAATCTCAAAATTAAACCCTCATAAATAGATGTATATCTTCTGGTGGCTGTTTTCCTGATTAGAGTGGTGTCACTTCCATTCCCAGAACCTCTGCCCACTAGTATCTTATAGTCTGATTGATTATTTTGAGCATACTATAATCATATTTGACTTTTTTTAAGAAAAATATATTCCCTTGTGCATTAGAGATTAGCAATTTGATTTAGATAATCAGATCTTGTCCATATATTCAAATAATTCAGGGGAGTTTCTCCTGGTTGGATATGACAATATAGGATAATGGATTTGCACAATTTTTTAACGAAATCTGAAAACATTTGGATATATTGAGTCAGAAAGATCTCTGACCTGAAATTTAATTAAGGAGTGGAAAATAGGAAAAGTGGGTGGATGTAGGAGAGGAAAATCGGAAAACAAAAAAGACAATCTCTGTTCATTCAAGATTTTGGTCCTGTTAAATGGTGTAAAAAGCTCTTGTCACAGAATAGTTGAGCCTTATAAATGACATAAATTTGAAAATTAGGAAGAGTAGAAAATGAAAACTCAGTAATTTGACTTCTTTCTTCATTTTTAAGAAAAATGAGCAAGCTGCAGGGAAGAATAAAAGACAGCTGAAGTCGAAGGAAGCACATTTGTAGCCATCTATGTCCTAATGAGTAACATTAGGAAACCATATGTAAGTATTTAGTCTTGACTGTAATGGATTGAATACATTTGGTCTTGTCTGGACAAAACAAGCCCAAATCTATCAAGTACATGGGTGAAAAAGCAGTTGGAAATTCTGTTTGCTACAAACGGAAACCAAAGAGCCATGCTCAAATGCTTTCACCTCAGATGAGGTGAAAGTTTCAGTTCCACTATCAGTGCTTACCAGACAGGTGAGAAATAAATCTGCAAATGACATCCGTTATTCTTAAATACTTTGCCGGATGTGCAGTAGTTCATCATTACTGTAATGTTGCAAACCAACTTCCATAAGAAAAAATATTTAAGAAAATTATTTGCATTCTTGTAGTACAGAATATGAGATTGTATTGGTATACTTCAGATCTTTGTAAGGCTTTGACTTGACTGCTCTGAGAAGGGGCTTTGGACACGTGCAAATTATGCCAAGTTAAAAATCCACATGACCTGAGTTAGTCAAGAGTTAAAGAGCTTTTAGCAGAGAACAGAGCATTGACCCAAATGATCTGTATCCAAGTAAAATACTAGAGTTTGATCAGTAGCTCAAGGTGAAATACAGACCTCTTAGCAGTGGGGGCAGTCTGGTGTGTGTTTGTCTTCAGCATGCATAGGAGATATGCACTTTCCAGCTCTGACAGGCTCCCAGCCAGAGCAAGAGGTGATGCTGGATTAAGTGTAATTTTGTGTTTAGTCTCCCATAGATGGAGAGGACCTGCTATGATCCAGCATTTGTCTCAGGCAAGTGGAAGGACCTGATGAGGTGCATGTGCCAACGCCATGTAACACTACAAACAAAACTGCGACTGAAAGTAATGCTCTTAGAAAGAAGTAATAGCAGTGACAAGTTTAATTGGAAAAACTGTAATTGAGGGAGGTCTAGAATAAGCAGTGTTATCAAATTGGTTTTCATCAACAGCTAATCCAAATTTAACTAAGATCTCTCGGGTTCAGGCTTCATTATCACCTAATGCAGGCTGAACACATCAATCCTAGACTCGGTGGAGATTTGATATAACACCTATTTAGAGAAGTAATTTACAAGTGTAAGTCTTATCTGTATGGCCAGAGATGTTCATAATTTGCTTAAAGATGTTTGCTTTGTATTTGTAAAGATTGAATTTGCTATCAGGGTATTAGACTGGCAGTGACTAAGTCTTGGCATACTTCTTTGGAGAAAGAATCTCTTGGCCTTGTGTTTTCAGAAAACTGAATGTTGTGTCCTTCTTTCTCTTAGTTGTAGATATAAAGTGGGAGTCTGAACATGTGTGTGTTTTACAATCCTGTAAGCAAACCAGATTTTTCAGAATAGCATCTTACTAAGAAATCTAATAGTTTTTCTACACCTCCAAAGACACACATATGGCATCTTCCTGTCCCTGCCAGAGCATGTGTGCTGTGCTCCTTCCTCTTGCATGATTTTATGGAAAAGATCTTCTCTGAAACTTTCATTCTGTGGTTCGTTAATCCATCCCTCCACTGAATGACAAAATTCTTCTGGCACCCAAACTGCCCTGAGTAATATCCTTGTGGTTTTATACACTTTGAGAGCTAAGGATGGGTGAGATAGAGGTGAGGGCTGTCTCAGATGGATGGTGTACATCCAAAGATACTGCAAGTTAATGGAATTGCTGTGAAATTACACCAGTGAAAGTGAGGTTTTCTTCTGTACTTCTAAAATATTTGTGAGAATAGTCTGAAAGTATTCATTTTTCATGTGGCCCTGACAAATAATGTTCGGATCTTTACTTGCCGTAGATGTGGGAAAAAAAGACAGTAAGGCCTTTAAAAAATGAAAATCAAGTAGGATCACAAAGATTCAGAAAGAGAAGGATCTCCAAGGAAAAAAATCAATAAACTGTGTCATATAAACCACTTACATGTAAGTGATAAATCTCTCTACATCTGTTGACCAGTGTACAGACTATGAGTTTCGGCCTTCACATTTGAGTTTGTGTACGCTAAGTACATGATCCCCTAAGTAAAATCTAAAGGTATGACTTGTTAGAGATGAAGTGAGATGGCACAGGCAGGCTCCTCCACCGCAGACTCAAGATTTCCAAGAGAAATAACTATCTTGTGTTCTTAACTACCTCTAAGCCAAAATACACCATTTTTTAGGCATCTATTGATGTTATTTTGTGGTTTCTAAATGTTGTACAATAAAAGAGAAAAGTGATATGAGAAGAGTAATGCCAAGGATTTATGTGGACTGGAAACTTACGAGAAGTAGAAAAGGGAGGAGGAATAAAGCTAGCCTGTTGGACATTGCTCTTGATTATACTTGACCTGTTTTGTCAAAGTAGTTCTGCTTGCCTCTGGCCACAAGCATTTCCTAATGTATTTTACCATTAGATGTTCCATCTTGTACTAGATCTTGAATGGCATGTGTAGGCTGACCCCTGCACAGTTCTCTTTTCAGGCATCCTTTTGACCCTGAATAACCACCTCAGCGCTGGTTTTTAAAGAATAGTGGTATATGGACTTTTGAGATGACTTACGTAATTCTGCAAAAAGAGGTTCATACTGTGATACTGGCCCTGGAAGCTACTCTGAAATATGTTCTAGATGTTTACAATGTTCAGTCAAAAACATCCGATTTTATTTATTGCCATGGAGTTGTGGGTCTCTGCTGATACAAAGCACTCTTGATCCTGCTTAAGTCCATTTGACAAGATGCCTAAGACAAATTTTATCTTATTATTAGATAAAAGGAAATAGTATCCTTAAGAATTGTTATTAAAAGAAGAGGTGATGGCTCATTTATAGCTTTCTTATATCAGCTTAATTTTGAGTACAAAATAAAGAGTTTTACTGGTCTGTTACTATCCAGACACTGAACTGAGCACTGATGTTCAGTTCTTCTGAAAATTATTTCGGGGTTTAGCTTCAGTTGAAATGCTTTGAAACAACGTATTTTCTAAAAATGCTTATAAATTCCCTCTAGAAGTCACCCTCTTACTTTGCTGTTTCATGTTACAAACTCAAATATGTCAATTTGGAAGAGGTGTGTCTTTGATTGTTCATTACTCAAGATAACCTTTGCCAAAGTCCCCAAAAATTTAAGAGCAAGAAAGAGCCCTGAGAGGTGGGGCAACAGGATGACTGTCTAGCCCTGATGATCATCTCAAGGCTGACCTGGTAGGACTGGCTAAAAGGGTGAGATAGGGCTCCTGGGAGATTGCCAGTAAGTCACCAATTAATACTAATTGCATGGGAAAATACTGTAAGGCTGCGATGGTTCATTCAGGGACTGGAATGGATTCACAGCTGTGCTGCACCCAAGGGCTGTGTGTCCCTTGGTATTTACTTCAAGAAGAAAACACAATGTTGCTTGCTGCTCCATTCAGTTGCAGTGTTTTAAGATCTGAACTATAATTAATGTGGAGGAACATGAAACATCTCACATCTATCAAACAGCTTGGCTTGGGAATATTGGAGTTAAATTGTAGTATTCTAATTGGTTTCAGCAGGGTTCATCACTGTCTCATCTTGAGCCAGACATTGCTTCTCATTTTCTCATAGGAAAGAAAACAAATCTGAAGTTGCATGAAATATATGCACATGACAGTACTTTCAAAACAAGAAAACTATGGCCATCTGATTTTAAAAGGGCTTTTGCCTCTCTGATTTCCAAGGAAAGCTTTGCAGAAAACTGAGATTTAAGCTGCTGCTGTCTTCTCCTCTGCCTACTGACAGCTGTAAACATCTGCTGAGGATGTAGTTTATTGTCTCATCCTCTTTGTTGCTCATGAAGATCGTGAAGCATCGTGCCTCCTTGAAAATTAAACTGGTGATGCTGAGGGACAGGAGCGAAGAGCCAGCATGCTCAGAGGCTCTTGAGTGCGGTTACCGGGGGGTCGAGAGCAGCTGCTGTATCTGTGCTCCGTCCCGGGAATCACGCCCAGGCAGGCAGAGGCGCTTTCCTGGGAAGTTTGGAGAGGCAGGTGGCAGCAGGCGGGGTGGGAAGGGCATGTTGCTCTGTCAGCGCACTGCGATTTCGCCTCTTCGTCTTGCTCTCGGAAAGGCAGACAAGGCTTCCAAGTCCTAAATTGCATTTTGTCTAACTCCTCCCCTATTCCGGCTGCTTGCTCATGCAACCACCCACGGATCCGAAACAAAAATGTGTGAAGCGACGCAGGGAGTGCTCTTACCAGTGCAGATTCCATCTCCCCTCCAGGCGCCCGGGTGCCCGTCGTGCGCTGACACTGTCTCACTCCTGGACACAGCGGAGCTTTGGCTAATCATAAAGACATAAGCGTTTTTCTCCCATTCGTTCTCGTCACCCTGTACTCCAAGAAGAAGAAGAACAAAAAAAGAGAAGTGCGGATGAGCGTGCCTTTGTGGCACTGCTCGTTCGGCGGGCTGACAGAGGCGGCATTGTTCGCAGGCTGTGCCCGGCCTGGCAGCCGGGGAAGGTGGGATCTGCGCCCTGCATACGGAATCGGGGAGCGGCCGGACAGGGCCGGAGCGCCCGGAGCTGCTGCATTAACACCCGGAGGGAGTTTCAGAGCCCTACTAAAACAGCTTCTCCTGGTATCTTCTGCACAATGCAAAGAGGGTCTAGGATGAGGAGTCCTTGTTAATCAAAGGTAATATTTTTATCTTTAGAGTAGCATAAGATAGTGGCAATTGCTGCTATTGGTTGGTTGTTAAAATAAGAGTGATACAACAGGGAGGAAAGTTACGAAGTCCTCTGTACTCCTTGGGAGAATAAAGCTTCATGGCGGCATCGTGCTGAGGGTTATTGAAGTTCGTCTGTTCTCCTTTATGTGGGCTTAGTTTGCATTACCAGTAATAAGAAAATCTCTATGTATTCCCATCAGAGGAAGAAAAGACTATTTAGTTTCCTTCTCCATCTTACTTTTTAAGCCAAAAGTTACTATTTATATGCAATATTAAATTAGTTCTGCTAATAGAAATACATTGACATATAGCCATTAGGCAAGGTAAATACTTCTTCCTATTATCAGAGACAGTTCATCACCCCTCAGGGTACTCCCTGGAGTAAAAAGCATCCTGTACAGTGGTAAAAAAATTAACATTTGTTCCATATATCTCAGCAGAAAGAAAAATCATTGTTGCATTTGTTTTTCCAGCCACTTCGCAATAGCTATGATTACACAGACTGTGCCAAACAGATTTACATTGTTGTGCTGGTATTTCTCATGTGCTCTTAGTACTTCGATCCTATTTTTAGTGGGTTTTAAATGTCTATTTTTTTGTAGTTTCTAAGTAAAGATATATTTTGTCCGAGTGTGTGCCGTTCATATTGCTGTCTGTTCTTTGTGGTTGTTAAGTCTGTTTTTGAGAATGTGTACGACTATTTGGGGATGATAACGAACATGGTCTTAAAAGCACAAGCCTTGTGGCTGTTGCTCATTTTGTGTGCCCAGGCTGACAAGTTTTTGGGGCTAACGGGCTCAGCTGCATTGAAGACCACACAGAACTCTAGATCTGGAGCTCTTAATGACACAAGTGGTGTTTGAAAGGTTTTTGCTAAGAAGAGGTTGAAAGGAGGAGAGTGCAGTTTGTTTGAACTGAAGAACTTTACTCAGTTCTGCCTGTGCAGCACTGTTTTTTCTGTGCAATTTGGGAGAACACAGCTTGTACCTCCTGTTTGCCCAATGGCACGTAGCAGCCCCAAAGGACACATGCTGCTTTTGTGCTCCTGTTCAGTTTTAATCTTTAGGGAGCAACTGTTTCAAAGAATAAACACATTGCCTTGTAGGAGAAGCTCCAGGAAACATCCTGGCAGTGGCA
>NW_008239535.1:557629-568420 GCF_000691975.1 Corvus brachyrhynchos
CGCGAGCCGCTGCCCATCATCCTGGACGTTCCTCTGCCAAAAGTGGTGGGGCTTTGTGAGCTTGCCAGCCAAAGGCTGGGAGCTGCAAACTCTGTATTCCCTAGGATGGCCAAAGGAAATCACGTTTCAAAGTGCTGAATTAAAGCTGTGATGCTGCTAGCTGCTGGCTCAAAATGCAGAATCTGTGTTTATCCTGGCCCGCTCAAGCCAGGGATTTGGGGCATCTCCTTTCTGCAGGAGTGTCCTGCCCACTAATCCCTACGCACCCCTCAGGCTGCTTGGCAGTGGGGCTGGGTCGGCCCCAGGCGGGCAGGTAATGAGCCTGCTCACTCCCTCCATGCAGGCTTTCTCTGCCTCTCCTCACTGAGGGAGAGGGAAACTGAGGGTTCCCAGTGTCCCCAGTCCTCAGCTTCCTTGGTTGGGCAGCAGGCTTGGATGATGCTGGATTCCAGATCCTGCCATTTGGGCATCAGCATTTTAATGGTACCCTTTGCATCAGGGAGACAAGTTCCAGACAACACCTGCTACAGTAAAGAAGGACATTTTAAAGTAATAGTAAGCATATTTAGACATGCCTAATAGGTTTTTAACCTATTGAATGAGGGATATTTATGGGCATTGCCTCCATGAGAGAAACAAGTGAGACCCTATATTAGATCCTCTGTCTTTCAATGATTTTCTTAAGCTTGTCGGGGACAAGCAAGTGTGGAAATCCCAAGTCAGAGCTTGTCTGCGTAAGCAAAAACATGAAACCAGAATAATTAGGAGGGTTTCAATTTCCAACAGTTTTTCAGTGGATGCTTTACTAAAGGCAAGTATCAGGAAATAAAAATAAATATGGATAAATGTGGTTTAGGTTAAATCAAAATTGGTTGTTTATTATTTTTAATACACTGCTGCTTTAAACTGGTGTAGAGCCTGTTATTTTTCTTTTACTGGTGGGTTTTAACTGGCAAAAAAAGTTTCAATTGCTGTTAGTTTAGAAAAGTAGAGTAAATACTTGTCCCACACAAAATAATCCCGCATAATATTTATTTGCTAGATGTTGCATGCCTCACACAGAGACTTCTATAACCCATTTCCTCCAGAGTATATGACACTAAGGGGGCAGGGTCAATTTAAAATAAATAGCTTTTGCTTGCAAAGTCGACTTCAGTCTATTGTATATGTTTCTGTAAACAAAACGATGCAGCAGAGTTTGGGATGGATAAGCACAGGCAGGGGTTTTGAGACAATGTCTTAACCAGTGCTTCATTGTTTTTTCAACCCAGAAGCTTTTGCTTCCTCAGTGGGAGAGCCTGTATGAAGACCTGTGCGGGGGATGTTATAAGGTAAGGAATACACCTTAAGTGTGTTTAGTTCTTAATTTTGCATTGCTACAGAGTTTCTGTGTGAGAAGTTGCTACACTCTGTATCTAATTTCTTCTCAGAGAGACTTGTGTGTGGTCCTCTGTTGTTCGGTAGTAACAAATAAATGAGGAAGACTAACCATTTACTGTGTAGATGATGGTAAGTCTTAAATGATGTTGAATTTCAGTTTCTCTCCTACGAGCCTCAAACTGTCCCTCTGGGGAAAGGCTCATGCTGTGTGGCTGGAGGACCTCTTGGTGCAGCATCACTCGCTCTGTTTTATTCATGTTGGTAGTGTTACATTAAAACAGGAGCGTGCGGTGTGTTTTCTGATTCCCAGAAATACCGTCACTCCATGGCCTTTCCCTGCCAGCTTCAGTGTCACCTTTTCTTCCCCACTCTTCTCTGTCTGGTAGCAGCCCCCATCTTCTCTGTTCCCCTGCAGACACGGTGCACTCGAGGCTTTTATCCACAGGCAGACTGATGATCAACAAACAGCACTATTCCTACCTCCACTCACAGGGCATGTGTTTCACTCTACCTCACGCACTGAGTGACCAAATAAATTGTCAATAAATGAAGAATCTATTTGAAATATATTGGTGAGAAAATGTGGAACTCTTCTGATTTGGAGTCCTAAAAGACAGGCTTTCATGCAGTGCTAGGCAGTTCACACAGCCTGCATGCATATTACAAAGTCCAGCAATGTTAGTATAGTATAGCTGTGCTGCATGTTTCCTTAATCTGCTTGTTTAGAGACACCCAGAATATTCATCTTAATCATTTCCGCTGCATAGTAGGTAGAGGAGGAAATACCACGGAGAGCCCTGTCACTGGGAAAATGCATCATTTGAATGTGTAATGTAAATATTTTAACTAACCAAATGTAAACACTGTTTTGCCTTTAGGATGGGAAAAGGCTGTCACAGTCAGAAATGAGCTGACATAAGAGTGACCCTGTATAGATGAGATACAAAATTGTGTTCACACATTTTGGTAATCAAAACAGAGCCCTTAATGAATTGCCTAGTGTGAAAGGAATTACAAACACAAATGTGCTTGACACAAGGCATTCGGAAGTTGCTGCTGTATTAATCTTAGAATGAAGGACTTTTCAGGATTCATGGGGATCCGAGGTCTGTGGGGAGGATGATGGGAGATGAGAGATAAGATGATGTGCTATGGTGAGGGCTAAACAAAGGCTGGAGACTCTCTGGAGGGAAGCGTAAACTTGTAAATGTGGTCTGAATATCGATGCTTCTCCATGCCCCTGACTATGAGTTGTGTTCACCATGCCAGGGCAGTCAATTCAGAAGTTTTTCAAGGGTCAGAAGATGGTAGAAGCAACAAATATACTAGATACAGCAAGAAGCACCTTATTGCATTCACAGATGTCCTGTGGTTTTTCAGCTGGTAGATGAAAGGAAAGCAGAGTTCTTAGGGAGCTCAGAGTGGTTGCTCATTAGGTCTGCCTAAACTGGATTCATAAGTACGTGAAGACTTATGTTCAAGTGGTGCTTGATAGAAACCAAGCACGTGGCTTAACTTTTGGTACTGAATGTGGTCCTGAAAAGCAGCATAGAATCCAGAATCCTCCCAGATTCCACTTGACTTCATTGTGCAGTAAATGGTCTTTGGGTGATCATCAGATTGTTAAGCAGAAGAAACATCTGGAGAGGATTTCATTGGCTGTATGTTCTAGTCCATGAATTGTTAATGTCAGAAGAGGAAGAAACGACACAGAGGACTTGTCTAGACTCTGTGGATTGCAAGAAACTAGTTAGATCTTATTTCTGAAGCCACAGGTACGTGTAAATGCCCAAGCAAGTAAGCTTTCATTACTGGAATAGCTGGGGGATTTTTCAAAGTTGATTTTTGCTTGTATTACCAACAATGGATAATATATTAACATCTGCCTCACATTTGCTATTTCTTTGTTCTAACAGCTGGAAATTTACATTTACACATAGGCCTTAGAGCTAAAAATGTCATTCCCTAGGTTAAAAACCCAAAATTATTTTTGTTGTTCTCCTTGATAGGAAAGGAGAACTGAAAACACAAGGAAAAGACAAAGGGGAAGGGTAGCCCCCAGATGATAAATGCTCTCAGTTGGAGCAAAGATTAATCATGTATAGTGTAGCCTTAAAAGTGTCATTGTCTGCCACTACTACAGCAATTTAACTATAGCCAAATGAGCAAATCTATTAAATTATCTAAAGAAAGTAGGAGAAGCCAAATATTAAATGTCATCAGTGAAGAGAAAATGCAATGGGATTTTTTTCAGTACAGAGGAAATTAAGAGCCCTTCTTGTGTGGATGAGAAGTGTTTTGCATTGATGAGAATAACTTTAACACTATCACAGAATCAAACTTGTGTTGCTAGAAAATCTAATAATTTTGTGCAATAACTTCTTGTAATTATTCTCTTGAATACAGATAATCCAAATCTCCTTTATCTCCCAGATAGATGTATCAATTTTCATGGGAAAGCATGAATACAGTCAAAAGTAAGAACTTCATTTTTTTTTCCTTTATGAGCAGGAAGCTCATATACTTTTGCTAAAGGGTTGTATTGCACCCTTTAAAAAAAAAAAAAAAAAAAAAAAAAAAAAAAAAAAAAAAAAAAAAAAAAAAAAAAAAGCATCTAAAATTAGATTTTATGTTTTAGCACAGGGGAAAAGGTAGGAACAGATTGCTCTGTAGTGCTGAATTCACAGCATCATTTTTCTAAGATAAAGTCACATTATTTGAAAGCTGATAGAGATGGAATTTAAGAGAAGGGAAGTGCAGTTGAAAAATTTTTGGACGGAGATTGTCAACTTCAGGGCGGAAGGGAATTAGATAAAAGAATCTATGAGAGTGGGAATAATAATGTGAAGAGGAACAGACTGTGCTGGTGATATCTTTTGGCCAAGGTTTTGAAAAGAATTCAGAATATGATCTGTGATCTCTCTCTTTGAGGAGGGGAATGGGAATTTTTCCATTTACAGTAAAGTCAAGTAAGAATGTCATTGCTCCAGCTGTTAAAATATTTTGAAATCTACTTCAAACTGATTATTTATTGCAGTGTTAAAATATAGACTATTGTGGACAGAGAAAAAGAGAAATTGGAATCAATCCCAAAAAGTGGGTCGAAACATAATTTATGCTTCCCTGGGAGGGAATGGCACTGTTAGTCCAGTTCAGTTCATTCCAACCCAGTTCTCTGAGAGACTGGTTTTTAGGAAGCCTCTTTGGATACATATAGCTGGAAGTGAACAAATCTTAAGGTTCGAATCTGCAAGGGAAACTTGGAAGGTCAAAGCCAGGGGTAAATAGGATGCATATTTTGAGGCTGAAAGTGCTGCCTGAGTGTGACTTTACAAAGCACGTGGGGGCCGTGGCATCCCAAGCACCTCTGGCATACACTTGAGAACAGACTTGTGTAAGGCAGAGTTTCTGCAGAAGGTGGGTGGGCTACATGGGCTGCTCCTGTGCCTGCAGCTTTGTCAGAAACCACTTTTTCATTGTGGTACAGAGCAGTCACTCTCTTTGCCTATTCAGTCATTTCTATGTAACACAGTCTTCACATACATATCTACATATAACCAGTTCCAGATGAACAGCAATAACTTTCAGCATTAGGTAAATGTCTGTGAAATGAATTTACACTTGTGCTGTTTGGACTATCAGTAGCCTTGGACAATCTGCTGTCATCACACTGACTTGGGTTCTTAGTTTTGCCTTGTGGCACAGCCAATTCCCTTCCAGTGTATGTGAATTAAAGAGAGTATGCTCTAATAATATTTTATATTTACACAGCACATCTCATCCCAGAGTACTTTATAAATCATGTATATTCAACACCTCTGACCTTTCACAGTCCCTTCAGAGCCAAGTAAAGTATTTTACAAAAGCAATAAAACTATTGGAATTTTTTCTCTGTAACACTGGGGGGAACTCATTAATTACAGAATGAATTTTATGTTCCCTAAGCTACAGCTTCAGTTTGTAAAGACCTTTATTGAAAATTTCTTCAAGATAAGATGCATGATCCTATATTTTGTGTATACCATGAACAAAGAGCTAATCCATCCTTTTAAGACTGGACCCCTGGAAGTATTTCACTCTTGCATCTAAATGAACATAATAGTGTCACTACCTCTGTACCTTGGCTGTCATTTTATCACTAAATTGTCACCTCTTCCTGAAGGATCTGCCCAAAATGCTATAATCTGCATTCCCCTTCAGCTGTTGTGGATCCTCTCATCGCAGTGTGAGAAATACAGCAAAATAGATGCATCAGAAAACCTATTTACTTGCTTTTGAGGAATTCAAATGTAACTGATCCTTGCGGTATCAAGCTGAAGAAATTCAGTATGTCTGTGCATTGGGTCAGCATATGCAGAGGAGGGATGAGCAAGGCCAAAGGAACAAGGAGGGAGGAGGAGGGTGGCAATGAATTCATCTTCCTGGCATTCAGTGCCTCTTCCTGTAAATATTAGGAGGATGACCCAAAGCCTGTGGATATCAGTTACTGTCTGTCCCTGCAGCACTGGGTCAAGGAGGGAGAGTGTGGGATCCTTTGTCTTCCCAGGGCATCCTTTGTGCACAGAGGCTCAGCTTATGTGCAGAACTGCCTCTACCTTGGTGGGGTCAGATTCCCTCTACTTTGAGAAAAAGCTCCAGAGGAGTTGCTTTCCTGGATTTTAAAGAAGAAAATTGATATAGATAGATATAGATATATATATAGACTGTTCTAGTACAGTCTTTGCCAGGCCATTTTGTGGGTTAATTTGGGCCTTATTTAATCTGTTGTTTTAAACAGAAGGACAGCAGCATTTTTATTTTAGTTGTACAGTTCAGCAAATGGATTACAAAACCACAGTTAACTGTGACTGTCATGGATGGTAACTCAGTTAATAATAGATTAAAATAATCTTTAAGTTTTCAGTGTATTGTTTTGCCATTTGTCTCTCTTTGTAGCTTGGCTGGATTTAATGTAGTTTATTCCATTTAGGAGCATTACTGAGACAAACCCCATTAAAGCAGGCATTATAGTCCTTGTTTTGATTAGCACTCAAGGCCACTAGATAATGATGCTTAAAAAAAAAATCTTGTATTTTTCTCATGGTCATTAGCACTGTGATCATTGCCAACCTTCATACAACAGTGTAAGTCTTTTCTTTTTTTCTGAATCTCGGAACCAATTGTGAATGTCTCTAATATAGTCTGTGACATTTGAACTGTAACATTTATCTCAAAAATAACGGTTCTTGCTCTTTCAGTGCTCATACTTGCAGGAAACTGGATCTTTATATGACAGTCAAAAACTGTCATTAACTAGCTAATATTTTTCAAAGCTATTTTATTGAGGTGATTTTTTGGTTTTTAGTTTTATTTTGTGGTCAGGCTTTCTAGACATTCAGGTATGTACATGTTCTTCTCAAACAACACCCTGACCAGAGAAAGACATTTGCACCACTCCTAACAATACCAGACCATTTCAGCCCTGGACTAATATGGGCAATTAAAATAATTTCCACACATCATGTTTAAACCAGTGACATGTAATTCTGGGACAAAGCCTCTCAGCACCTCTTTCCAATATTCGTCTGCACTCAGAGGATAAGCAGCTGCTATTACATGCTAATGTCTTTTGAGGGTGAATGGCCATTTTAGGGTATGTTTTTAACTCTGTGCAAATCAGTGCATTTTCCATCTTGGTGTACAGAGTTGACTTCACATGCTGTTCCCTTTGCAGGTTTTATTTCTGTTAACCAAAAAAAAAAAAAAAAAAAGAAAAAAAAAGAAAAATCATGCATTTGATGAGTTTGGGTTAGCATCTTGAAGGATGGGGAATGTCCACCTGTAATTACATGCTTAGGCTGTGGGGACCAGACCTCTCACCTTACAGGCTTGTGAAGTTGCAGGTCTTTAAGGGCAGAAGGCCAGCCAGGACAATTAACATTTTTAATAACACAGCTGACTTATTTTACTTCATTGCTGTCTTTTACCTACTGTAGGTGTGCACTGGGGTACCTGGAAAGAGGCACTCACTCTAGTGTTTGTCTTTTATTCTTACAGACCCAAGTCACCCTGTGTTCTCACTAACTTGCCAGGTCCAGGTGTGGGAGCCCAGCAGACTCCTGAGGTCCTTTGAGTTGCTCAGTGAATCCTCAGAGCAGGCTCAATGCTTGTTTGCATGAACATACTTCTTAATTGAAATAAAAATTCTCGCTTTTCCCACCCTCCTCTTCCTTCTTGAAAGGAAAAGAATGAGTGCACACACACACACACACAAAATGGTATACCATGCAGAGCTTTAGCATGGACTTGCTTTGGCTTAAGACTGGCTTGTTACTGCCAACAGTGTGTTTCTTGCTATGGCCATGATCCCCCAGCCCCTGCTCCAGCATTTAGGGGACTCATGTGGGATGAGTAGCTAGCAGTGCCAAATGTATAAAATACTAATTTTTGTTGAACTGTTTCATGATTCTCCAAACCTTCTAAGCACAGAAGCTTTTTTTATCTTATTGCAGCCCAAGCCACCTACTCTGTACTCTTCTGGTTTGGGCATTTTTAAATTAATTTTGCTCACTAAGGCATTGAGTTCTGTTCTATTCCTACTATTTGTTTTGTCTAGCCTTGCTCAGAGTAGATAATTAATGCAGTAGTTAAAATACCATCATCTTAATGCTCTTTACCATGGATGAAAAACCTGCTTGTCTCAGAAGCAGTTATACATGAACCATGCAGAAGAATGAGCTCCAGAGTGGAATAATCCTGAATTCAACCAGTCACCACACCAAACTGATTTTCCCTGTTATTATTTTTACCTAAATAGTTACTGCAGTTGAAAGGCATCTTCTAATTTCTAAAACAGAGGAGAGAACCAGATCTCTGGAAGATCTTTTAAAAAAATCCATTTTAAAAATATGTAAATCCTCACTTGTGAATTCCTGATAAATGCAGAATAAATTCCCACAGTTCATAATTTCTCATTATTTATTTAATTTATACACCATTATAACTGTGAATGAGGCTTTACAAAACCACAGGGACACAATCTTTGCCCTAAAGAGATTGTAGCTGAAATTAGACACAACATATAACCAATTATTTCAATAGACAAAGCAGGATTACACCAAATAAAAATGGTTCACGTTGCATATCTTGTGTACATTGTAAGCTTGTAGTAATACAGTTGTTTGGAAAAGACCTCTTAGTGCCTCTGAATGTGGTGATTCGTAACAAAGCTCTAGAATAAAGCCATCATTAGTGTTTGCTGGTTTAAACCAGAAAACCTGAGGCACTAATGACTAATTGTTGCTTTCCTACAGGCAATTTAATTAAAGAGCTGGATTTAATGGAGGATGTATTCAGTATTTATTTCTAGCTGCTGTGGTCTCCAAGGATCTTCAGTCCATTTTTAGACCTACCTTGAAGATATTGTCTGCCTGGTGTGTTTTATTGTATGGTGAAGGTAGAGCCTCTTGGAGGCTCTAAAAGGACACCACACTTTCTTCCCCCTAATCTTGGGCACACAGTGAATAATAAGATTTCTCTGAATTTTAGGTAAAGAAGTATCTTACTCCATACATATAGAGTTCTTTTCCTACTATTTAGTTACAAGTACCAGTGTAATATTTTGTTTCCAGGAATAAGCCATAATTGTGCAGTACATCATTGTTTAAGTGTTCCTTGGCAGAAGAGGCTAACATCCTCATGTAAATACTGCATGTGCTTGTATCAAATCCTCAGGCTTTATTTTGACATTTGAATATCTAGACCTTATGCTTGACAGGACTTTAGCTAATGAACTGAGGTTCATCCACTATTTCCAGAGCTCTGCTAGTATAGAGCTCATCTCATCCCCTCTCTAGAGGAGGTAAAATGTCAGTGGTGGGAGCAGTGTGGGCTGGGTGAGGGGAATGGGGCTGGAAACCTCCCCATCTTCTCATCCCCTGCAGCAGGCGAGGGTTGGGGTTTTATTCCCCAGGAATTTGCACAGATAAAAAGAGGATTAGGGTACCTGCTTGCCTACCCCACAGGATTCTGGTGTGGCTAATTAGTCAATATTTGCACAGCTCGGAGAAAACGCTTTAAAGTGCCAATTATGAATTATAATTATCTTCTGAAGATGATTGGGAGTCCACGTTTGCATGTTGATTCAGGCCACAGGAGCGAGTCTTTCAAATAACGGCTCTTATTTAAATGCCTTACTTATTCCTTATCTCATGTTGAGTGTTGTTTTTTTAAGGATGATGAGAAACATTAGTTTACCCTCAGGAAAGACCAGGTCTGACTGTTTTTAATAACGAGTTATGTACTTAGTCACAGTAGGTAAATTTACAAACCAAGGAGGACACACTTGGAGATCGATTCTGTCTGTTCAGCAGATGATTTTACATAAAACATTCAGCAGGACAAGCCTGCTGAAAAGAAATACTGCTAAGTAACATTGCCATAAGCCTGTTAATATGGTGGCAATGCCTGTTTTACACTCTGCAGAGCTCCTACTTTATTTATATCTCATCTATTTACTGACATATAATAGATTTACTCTGGGAAGAGACTCGATCATGGCAGATTTACTTTGAAGGCTGACATTTTCAGTTGCAACTTACTTTCAGAAAATAGTGATTAATCCTCAGCACTAACTGCAGGACACCTAGCTATTTTATTAATAACAGCACACCAATATTAAAGACAAAGCAAGAATAGCCTACAAAAGAAGTCCATGACTGGACTTCAAATTTTTGAGATTCCTGGAAACTTTCTGATGCGGCAAAATATTTTTTTATTTTTCTTAACATCTCTGCATTTTCTTGTAGCTTTAGAAATGTTGCTGGTCTCTTTAACTGGATAGTAAGAGGCTTTATTATTTATTCTACTTTTATATGAGCTAATTGGAGAAGTGTTGCCTGTAATTCAGTTTTAATATTTGAGTCTGTATATCTGTATGTTAATGTTGCATTAAATAAAAGGAAATCTGCAGTTGTACATAATTCTACAGAGAGAAGAAAATTCTGCCTCCAGTTACTATACAAGAGCCATTGGGAACCAAATTGGGCCAGAAGTTCCCTGCCTGCTATCTCTTTGCAGTAACATAGAATTTTAATGGGGAAAAATTACAGGAAATAAGAACACTTTGTTTAAAAATGTTCATAAAGGGAGAATAGAGGTCTTTTGATAGTTGTTTGATAATTTTATGCTTACACGTGTTCAGTAGCTGCATAGGGACATTAAACACAACATTGATATGAGCCCACACATGGATGCTCCAGCAGAGGGGGCTTAAATATTCATATGATGACTAGATTTCTGTTGTTTTATTTGCTTCTTTTCTTTTCTACCCAGAGTCCTAAGCACCATCAGATAGTTAACATTACAAGGTCTGTGATAGTGAACGTTTCTGAAAGTCTGGACACTAATTTTTTTTCCTGCCAGCTGGAAAGA
>NW_008239535.1:568732-576559 GCF_000691975.1 Corvus brachyrhynchos
AGAGTGTGATACTCTGGCATGGTTTTACTTGGAGAAAAGTGTTTTTCTGATACTAGACTAAAACCTTTCATGCCTGCATAAATCCTTAAGGCTTTCTGAGAAGGATTGAGTGCTAAGAGCATTCAGCCTTGTGTAGGAAATTATTTTAGAGGAAGATGTTTTTACCTGTGTAATAGTGAAGCATGGCGTTACTGGTGTGAGATTCAAGTGCAAGTGAAATCTCCTAAATTTAAGCAAGTATCTGCAAGGCACCTTCAGGCCCCATTATAGTCAGTGGCAATCAGAGCCCCCTTCAGTTGCTCATGCAGAAGCAGTTGCTGCCATTTGAGGTGCCCTGGTACATTTTTCATAGTTTCTTAATAGCTATCTGAGAAGTGTGAGAGTCGGTCCCGTGCCATGTCTGCTGACCACATCCAGGTGCAGGTTTCATCTGCCTAAAGAGAGGGAATTGAATGGTGTTTGAAATGCCATAAACTGTGCCCTTTGGCCTCCATCTGCCACTCCAGAAGGGCACAAATCTCCTGCAGTTCATGCATCAAGTTGTTCATCTCTGTGGACGTATCTGCATAAATATGCAGACATCCTGGATGCCTTTAGGCAGCTCCAGTGGTTCTAGCTGCCAGTGTTTAGGCAACTAAATGGCAGCCCCCTGGGTTGGTTATCTGCATCCTTGATGAGGCTCCATTGCCTGGTACCCCTGGAAACACAGGAGGCTCAGACACGTCACTCATGCACAGACACACTTGGGCATCTCACGCACCTCATGATGGGTGGCTGACTCCCACGCATCCTGTCACAAGCGTGACTCCTCACTGAGCCTGCAGAGCTGCCTGGGACTTGGTCGGGAGAAAATGAAAAAACTGTGGAAGGGCTGAGGATGGAAGGAGAGAAAACTAGTTCTGCACATGTTACTGCTGTGCTATGCTCTGTAACTCAGCTGGTGAGACATGCTGTGGATTTGATCTGTGGTCTCCCAGTCCTTCTGCCTTATCTGCATAGCCACAAAAAGGCCACTGGGCAATCAAGCCAAGTCAGAAAGCTGCACTAGAGGGACGTCAGTGGCCCCGAGGCTTGATCACTGGGCAGCACCATCACAGTGGAATCAACTGTGTATCCTGAAATGGCTCAGATTACTGCCTTTCTGAGACAGCAGTAGGTACCCTATGTAACTGGCTTGTTTTCTTCATCTCTCTGGGCCGACATAATTTCCCAACATCATATTGCCTTTTCCTTTCCTTCGCTTCACCTGCGTTTGCCAGCAGTGCTGTCTTTGCCTATTAGCAGTTGTGTACCAGCTGCTGTGCTTTTTCTTTTTTTGGCAGTTTCCGTGCAGATTGTGCTTGCTTTTTTTTGCCCCAAACCTTTTTGGTGCATGTCAGCATTTTATCTGTTTGCATGCACTAGGGAATGATAGGAGCCATGATCTATTTGGGTCAGGGCATGTCTGTAACAATTCCAAAAGGAGGGATTTTCTAAGAATAAATTCTCCAGTGCCAATCTAGTTCTCATTCTTACCCACATAATATCTGTTAGCACCTTCTGCTATTTTTATACTTGTGAAACTGGGGTAGCATGATGAGTCTTTCTGTTGTTTTTGCTTTCTTCCAGATGAACTAAGTCTTGCAATTCTCCTGTTGGTTGAATAACTCATGGAAATACATAGCAAAGCAAGTAGTTTACCATCTGCCCCAAACTAAGGTCTGCAATCATATGTTTCAAGTCAGCTGAAAATTCAAAAAGGACTCTCTAAAAGGATGACATGGTTGTTTTCCTGAAAGTAGCACATAAATTTGATATTGAACCTAAGTAAATGCAGAGCTGGATGACCTTTGTTTTTCAGGCAGTTTGCCAGGTGTTCATTGTAGTCAAGAAAAATTTTCAACAAAAGGAAAAATTAATTTAGTATCACTGCCATCAAATCAACCTGTAAATGTTTCCGCTTTCAATAACTAATGGTCATTCTCTTGACTTATAAATGGTTTCTTTGAAAACTGTTTCCTTCTGCAGAATCTGATTGCTTTGCAATAAAACTATGTCCCTACTAAGTGATGAAAAAAGGATAAAAAAGGTTTTTTCACCATATAGCATTAGGTTATCCTTTAAAATGAGCCATGTTCAGGAGATATTACAAGAGGCCTGAGCATGGCACATTTCTCAAAAAATAAAGCAGATGAAATCCAGACTGCTTGGTTCAGGAAAATCGGACCTGAACAGGGTGTTAAAACAGTGGTGTAATGGTAAATATTAATTCCTGTTATTAATTTTCTCTTTTACCATTTCTTTTCTTCTTTGCCTCTGTTTTGTGAGTTCTTTTACTCAGAGTTCAAATTAAAATGCAGGAGACAGGGAGTTTATCTTTGGACTTAGATGGTTATTATTTTCTTATCTATAGCACAGCTGCACGGGATGTGCCTCTTAGTTAACAAGGTGGAAAAATGGCCCTGAGTTCTAACTTTCAAGGTCTTTCAAGGTCCAAATCACCCAATTATGAAATACCAATTAATTTGGTTTTACTTATAATCCAATAACTATTCGTGATCTGCACTGCGGGTTTTTTGACCTAATACCAGAACACCCAGACTTGTGAAGAAGAAGGAGAAAAGAACAAGAACAAATCCACACCCAAAATCCTCCATATTGTTACATATATCGCATAAACCTAATTTTTCTACATATTTACATATTCCACCCAGTGATATAACTTTTAATTACACAGCAACAACTGCAGTGTTATCACACAATTTAGGAAGCCTTTCCCAAGGCCTCAGGTCAAATGCAGTGTGCTTCTGAGGATCACTGTCTGTCAGCACTGAAAGGCTGAAATTCTCAGAGCTCAGGGTTCCAACAGTAAATTGTAAAAAGTAAGTAGCTGTTGGAATGACTGGGTGGGATGTGGTGTGTTGTAGCTGTGTATGTTCTTCAGCTGACTTCTCATTATCATGTATGTTTGTGTCTGGTATAGTGCTTAAGGTTATTCAGCATATTTTAGGTGAGCACTTCTATTGCCTAATTCCTATAATTTCATTCTTTCTCTGAGAGAATATTTCCATATATTTCTCAGCATCTGCCCTATCTTTATTCACTACTTGGGCATCCTGATACTAATAGGCCATAACCAAAGTAATTAATATATGTTGTTATCAGCACTGGTAGTTTTATAAGGAGTTTGTAGGGGTGTTTGATCAGTACATTATGACAGAAAAATAATTCAAAGGAGAAGTGCTGAACCAAAAAGGCTGCCCAGGGTGGGAAATACTCAGTGAATAGCCAGAATGGCTGTGCTCTCTGCTGGAAGCACCAAGCCTCAAGGTGTATGCAGAGCCAGTGGCAGTTTGTGGAGCTGTGGCACTGTGGCAACACTGGCATGGCCTTTAGAAAGGAGGAAGAGGCAGCTGTGGAAAGAAGAACAAGGTCCCATGTGTTGCAGAGCGTGGGTGAAGGTGCCAAGAGGCGGCAAGACAACAGGGATGGAGGCTTCCTGGCTATGCAGGAGCAGAGGCAGGACCTGCTTTTGTGGTGAGCATGCATGTGGATGTGAGCCCAGGCCTCCAGTGCATGTGCATGTCCCTGCTGTAGTCACACCTACCCAGCTGGAAGACTCTTCTCAGTTGCTGTGGGAATGACACGTGCTTACTGCTGATCAGTCGTACAAAGGTTTTGAGCTTGTTATCTGTTCTTCCCTCATACATCACTAGTGAAAGACTGTTCTTACCTGGTCTGTCTTGACTGTCTCTCCTGTCCCTGGAGAGCAGTTTTCCTGTATCCTGACAGGCTTTCATCAAATCTCAGCCTTACTCTTCTCTTTCAAAACCTTAACAAGACTATGTTCTGTGAGGAAAAAGTAATGATTTGGGTCAGCACAGCAGAGAAACCTGAAAGAAGCAAAGCCCAGCTGGTTATTGATTGCATGAAGTGATGTGATGCTCTGCTTATCCTGCCTACCAGCCATTGCTTCTCTGTCCTCATGCTTTGGCAGCTTGTAACTCAAAGTAGTAGCAAAACTTTTTGCAGGAGGCATGATGTATTTATCTTTCTCTCTGCAGTGCTGCCCATATTGTAGAGCTTCTTGCAAAAACAATGCTAATGATAGTAACATGGGGAAGCACAGAGGCAGGGGAAGTCTTGAAGCATTAGTGATGCTTAAACTGCATAAAAACTGATGCCAACAGGCAACAAGAAGAACACCCTGAAGGAAGGGGGGAAAAGGTATTTTTTTTTTTAGTCATTGGTTATTTAACAAATTTGAGTTTACAAGCTATAGGCCAAATTCTGTCTTCTGATTCTTGCTTTAATGCAAGAGGAGGGATCATGATTTATTCATGTTAAGGAAATGGGGGTTTTTATGCCAAGTTCAGACTACAAAGTGGTAGTTATTAGATGACATTCAGACTGGAGATTTCCCTTGAAACAACGTGAGAAAGTATTTATTTTCTGTAGTCCGTTTCCCTTCACAGATAGTTTCCTACCATGCAATATCCAACAGTCAGGAAAAAGAGCCCAATACTGTGACAGGCTGGATATGTAAATGCAGTATTCATACATAGCTTTACGGAGGGTTTCTTTTCCACGGTGTATGAACCAAACATCTCAATTAGATCAAGAAGGGGAAGACCTGGTTTTCATTAGCTGTGAAGACTTTCAGAATTACATTAGTTGCAGTTGATTAGATCCTATAATTGTATTTGCCGTGTGTCAGGATGAGGGAGTAAGGGGTTTGGGTGTGTTGAGGGGGGTGGTACCCAGCTCGTAGATCACTCCTGCAGGACTCGTGATTAGTTTCTGCTGCCTCAGTCTGTTGGGATCAAGCCCAGGGTTTTTATATTTCCCTCTCCAGAGCAGGAGAGAAGGTAGATAAAATGCACCACATGTCACAATGTTGGTGTGGGGGGCAGGACGGAGTGGGTGGGTTTATTTTGCCTCCCTACTCCATGCTGCTGCAGGTGCCAAGCAGGACCCGTGGCTCAGTGGGGAGGTGAATCCAGAGGATATTCTGGACTGTCAAAAGCAAGTGGCATTTTCATTTATCCCAGCTCTGCTTCCAAGTGAAAGGGCAGAATGATGTCATTATGCTGGTCTCGGGGAGAAGTTGCAATGAAATTGTGCCACAGTGTGAGGCTGTGAAAAGGTGTGGTCTGTCAGTGCTGCTCCTGCTGCCCACATGCCCACATTGTCTGGTCTGATGGGTCAGCCAAGGAGGTCAGCTCCAAAGAGTGCATCTGAGGCCCTTCCCAGTGGGTCAGCACACATTCATCCCCCTGGTTTTGTCCATGATTTATAGATATCTCCTCTCCTAATTCTAGGTGTCTGAAAGTTCACTGGTCTATCAGAGGAGATGAGGTATGACCTTCTCAGCTAACTTTGAAGGTACCCTTCTCTCCACAGGCAGAAGTGAGTCTTTACTGACCATGCAGAGCATACAGGCAGCCAGTTTAGATTATTTGTACATGAGTGAAGTTAAGGTGGCACCTTCCCTCGAGGAACACGTGGCTGTGTTTCCAACTCGGAGAAAACAAAGATCACAGGTGGCACGGAATGGGGACACCAGGCATCTGGATAAGTTGCAAAAACCCTTCAAAAACCACCAAATCCTTCCTTATCTCAAACATCTTTTCATGAAAAGGAAGTTCTTTAGACAGGGATTCTCTTGTGTGCTGTGTTGGTCTTATCTTGACAAAAAGTAAACTCTTCAAGACAGGGACAATCTCCAGCAATGAAGAAGGCTCTGCATGTATGTGCCAAATACTTAAGAAAAGCTGACATTCCTAATGAGATACAAATGCTAAAAGGTTAAAAATTATTTTATTGAATAAGTTAAAGTGAAATGAAATTTGAGCTTGAAATAGCTTTTTACCTTTACAAAGCACATTGTAAGGTGAACGCTGTTTTCTTCAAATTGGTCTGTCACCAAGTTCAGTCACTGCTGCCTCTCTTGCTGTGGGCTTTTGTTTCAAGATTACTTAATCTTAAATATAACAGGCCCTTCCAATTTAATTTGTATTCTACCTCCAAGGACCATCACTTTGCATCCCTGGAACACTCCTGTCTTCCAGACATTTATATCCATAGATTTTATGATAGTATTGGCACTCAGTAATCTGGACTGTTTAGATTTTAAATTATTTTGATTAAATTTTTTTTAAATTGGGATGATCTTCGTGTGCTTCATTTTGCAGGGGGGCATCTCACTCGAGGCACATTAAAAGCTTGTACTGTCCTGACAGTTGGATACAAGACATTTTATTAATTTCTCATTTTAGGTAGAGTTATTCTCACTATAAGTAATAAAATTTGAGCAATCTAAAAATTCAGTACTAGTGAAAGTCATTTAGTCTTCTCCTGTGATGAGAACAGAGGTGAGATCTCTCAGGTGGGACCCTGTACATAGCATCTGAGTGAATGAAAGTCTGGGTTTAGAAATGTAAACATACAGAAGTGGAATCTCATTTTAAGTAGAAGTCTCTTTTTTTTTTTTTAGAAAAAAAAAGGCAATATTTCATTGGGGACAATCAAAGCATTGTGTTTTGCTGCTGCATATTTCGCAATCTTTTTGTAATTTTATATGGTTGGGGTCCTTTGGAAATTGGAAGTAGCCTCTGGAAAAGTACCATCTATTTGTTGTATTTCATGGGCCTGATTCAAACACCAGTTTGAGAACAAGAATGATTGCCATGGATTTTAGAGGTCTTTTAGGTCAGATGACTGAGGCAAACTCTGTGTGTGCCTACTTCCTAGGCTAGGGGGAATTTCTCAGTTTCCATTATTATTACCTGAGTTCGCAAGAGGGTTGCTCAAAATGAAGTTGCACTGCAAAAACTGGAAGGGGACTTGGCATGGTAGAATTACATAAACAGCAAAGTGCAATTATAAACAAGCCTTGTTTAATATGAAAGAGCATCTAGTTCCAGGAAAAGCAAAGCTATCAGAAGTAGTTGTGTCAGAGCTGGAAAACACTTCACAAAGACAGCTTTCATTTCTATATGCTCTAAAGTATGCAGTAATCGTGGTCTAATTACCTCACTGCAGCCAGAAAGCAATATGGGATATTGTGGGGGTGTGGGAAAGAGCATAATAATGCTACAATTAAGCTGTAATCTTTGGCATGGTCACTCAGCAGATAAAGCTTTTCTGCTGTCGCTTTTGAGACAGTCATTATTTGGCTGCTAAAGCCTGGGGAAAATATGTGGTGCTGTTCCTAGGAACTGTTGCACAGAGGCTTCATTATGGGTTTCTTCCTCAGCAGCTGGCCAAGCCCAGCCAGTGCTCTGCATTTGAGAGCTGTGGCCTCAGCACTCCCCTTCTCCCTTTTTGTGCTTGGGGAAGTTTGTGCTGCTGGTAGTGGGATGGGGGAGCCCTATTAGCCACTGTGGAATGAATATGTGAGCTTTAAGTTACTGGTTAAAAACCTGTCTGCTCAGGGCCTGATTTATAATGGAAGCTGCCTTTGGCAGAGATTTGTGAGCGTATGATTTATACACAGAAAGACCTTGTGAATGTGGGAAATAAATGTGATGGCTCTGTGACAAGTTAGGTGCACAATTATGCATGTGTATTAAGCCCAGGATGCAGACTGTTTCACAGGGACATGACCACATTCACATGCAATTATGCTCACCTTCCTTTGAAAATCTAGTTTCACAGCCTGCTGGGAAACCTTGCTAGTGACATCTCTTATTTTCTGAAATTCTCCACCATTTTAAGAAAAGTATTCCACTGTCTTGAAGCAAGCTCTTGAATTCACACACTTAATTGTTCATAAAACTTTTCTGATTCTTTATACTTTCCCAAATTCCTTCCTTTCTGAGGAGAGGCTGCCTGCACTGCAGACTC
>NW_008239535.1:576569-585761 GCF_000691975.1 Corvus brachyrhynchos
GGCAGGAGAAGTCAGGTCAACTTTGAATACATTAACCTTGAGGTGACGTGGTCTGACAAGGCATGAATGAGTTGCTTGGAGAATGAATGCAGATTGTGGCATAGATCAGCTTTTACTGCTGCAAGAAGCTTTTTAATTTTTCTGCAGTGCCACAGATAGATGGGTTCAGAGAGACTTGGTTTCCCTCTAGAAGATGTTAAGACTTAGAAGGGGTTAAAAGTGACCAGTGGTTTGAGACTGTTCAGTTTTGCATTATAGAGCACACACATCCTTTGATAAACCAGCCATGATTTCTGAAGAAGTAGGTACAGAGGGGAATTAGATCAGAACCTCATTATTCTGCTGCTTCGCAAAGCAGAAACATGAACTATTTTGAAGGCTTATGGTGTGCACAGTCTCTGCAAGGCTCATCTGAAAGCCTGCAAGAGCAGTTCAGACCATGTCAGTAATTCCTTCCAGCATTAGGCTTTCAGGACCAGGCCTTAATTATGTGCACATCTGGTCTTCACTGCTTGGAGTAAGATGTGTCTGTCTTGGACTGTTCTCGTTCAATGGGTGCTGCCAAGCCAAGCAGCTCAAAACACAACTGCACCAAGAGCTTTAACCTGTTGTAGGAGAGGATTTGTCCTGATTTAGTGCATAGGAACCCCAAAAGCAAAATGCACTAGGTACTGTGTGAGAAAGGCAATCTTGGTCTTAAGGTTTGTGTAGTTGAGTACATTTAAACAGCTAGAGGCCAAAAGAAGGCATTGCAGATGCAGAAGCAGCAATTTGACCAATTACAAATACGTTTTACTACTTTTTTATAGTACATTTGAAGAAACTTCACAATCTTGGCTCCAGTGACAGTGTGGTGTTAGGAGAGGTTCTGCCAGGCAGCACTTCAGTCCCAACAGCAATCCTGTCGCCTACTGTCTCCAGAAGCATTTAATTGCTCTTATTCACTTAATACCAATATAAAGCAAGGATTGTGTTTGTGTATTCAGGCTGTTCCATAGTATCATCTGTTTTAATGTGGCAATGCCTGAGAATTATCTGAAATGTGTCTTTTTGATGAAATTTTGACATCTTTGTATTTATTTTACTAGTTCTCATGCACACTTATTCCTGTTTTGATATCTTAATGTAGTCTTTGTCACCTATAGCAGAGATGGTTGCCTCAGAGAGCAAAGAGAACTGGGAACTGAGAGAGAAAGAGGAGCTGGAGTGGCTAGAAAGTTGGATATGTCCTGTGGTGGAGAAGTACGGAGAGCAGGATCTGTAGCACAGGGGGATTAAGGTCCAAAGGACCCACTGTTATCAGATGCCCACTCTGAAACACAAAAGATGGGGTTTTACCAAGTTAGAACAGCCTGAAGCATAATTTTGGTTGCAGTCAAAAGGCTCTTTCTCAAAACCAATCCCATGCACCACTCAGGAGTTAGCTCTGGTCAGGAACCACTCCTGGAAGATAATACAACCACCATTCTGTGGAGAATAAGAAAGTATAAGATTGTGGGCTTGGGCTGTACAAGACAATTATCTCCAGCATGTTTAACTTAATGCAGGGGGCCCAACATTAATGTTCAAAGCACAACTCCCACTGGTTTCTGCAGACAGGCTCCAAACCAGGACTTGCAGTAGGAGATACCTATGAAAAGTTTGACCCAAGTATTTTGCCCACACAAGAACAAATGCAGCCCTGTTGATGTCATAAAATGTGTGTGTAATGCCATATCAGGTTATGCTGTCAGGAATCCTCCAACTGTGGCAAGTTACAGAAAGGAGGCACTCAGGAGCTGCCTCCAGCTTCTCTGCTGTTAAAGCTCGGTTAGGCCACATAGCAGAAAAGGTCAGAAAACACATTCAGTTTAAAATCAATAGGTTTGAAGGAAGGTTGTTTGGGTGAAGGAAGGGTGCTTTATTTTCATCTTAACACAGTTTAGCATAGTGGTACACATAAGGTTGTATAGGAGCACAAATGGTGTTTTCCTGCCAGCGCCATGGTATTTACATACAGAGAACAGTTCTGACATGGAAATGGCTCTGGACTGAGCAAAGTGCATCTGCCATGTCCTCCCCCATCTCTAAATGAGGTGTGTAGTTCGGTGTGAGCTTTTGTGGGTGCAGGAGTGGTGGATTGCTTGCCTTCAGATGTTTTCTTTCTTTCCTTCTTGAGGGTGTCACATACCTCAGGTCTCCAGTGGGATGCTAACTTCATAGAGAAAGTGTGTTTTCAGGATTTGGAGGAACAGAAGAGGAAAGGTTCTTGCGAGGTGTTAGTCACGTGCAGGACAATTTCTGCTGTTGCCTGGTTGTTGTAGCCCAGGTTTCTGGTCTGGTTCTGTGGTTGAATAACAGCATTTGCAGCTGGACGTCGACAAGGCGACATTAGCTTCATACTTCTCAGCCCCTGTCTCAGTTTGTGGGTCCACATATCTTGTACTTCCCCATTTTCTGGTTTAATGCAGCTCTCCGGGGGCTTGCTACCAGAGTAATAAAAATATAATATAAAAATTCCAACCTTCTTTCCCACTCTCCTTGCCCTGTCTCTGCTGTGGAGTGGAGGGGATCTTCCAAATCATGTCATCTCCCTGATCTGTTTTGCAGTTTAGTAGTGGATAACTGAAAGCACTGTTAGCCAGAGGGGTGGCAAGGGGAAGAGAGCAGTAGGAGACTGAGCAGTTCACAAGGGAGCCCTATAACAAAGCTCGGGGGTGAGCCCATGAAGCACCTGGGCAGTGCCCCTGTTAGCCGAACACAGCCTGACAGCCCGGGACAGGGAGCCGCAATCCCCGCAGCCTCCACGAGTCTCTCCTGTCCTGTCGCGTTTGGCTTCTCACATTCGAAGGCACTCAGTTGTCAGAACAATTTAGTCTCTTGCCTACGCTCCATCTATAATTCATTAAGAAACCCAGAGAGGTGAAGCTGTTGACATTTCCCACTCTTCTCCCTCTGGAAGGCGTGGGCTGAGCGTTGTTTGCAGCAGGACATGAATGAAACTGCTCTAAACCCAGAAGCCAAGGGGGGAAGGTGGTGGGAGAGGGACACGCTGGCATCTCCTGCCAGGACACCGGAGCATGGCATCTGCCTCTCGCAAGCACACCCTGTACGTGCACCACCATAAACTCAGGCAGGACATTGCTCAGAAAATCCTGGCCAGATCGTGCTCCTGAAGTGCACTGGGTCTTTTGGATGCTAGTCTTCAAAGGTGTTCGGGTCTCACTCCAAACTTCTGCAGCAGCTTCCCCACCAGTTAAAATTCACACTTCATGTGCTCCCCAAATTTGCAGCCTGTGTATCTGCTTCACTACAGATACAGGCTTTTTGGAACCAAAATTGCATTCTCCTCATCAAGTCAGGCTGAACTGCCTCAGCTCTGCTTTATCGCTGCAACAGCCACAAGCAAAAATAGCACATTATTCACCATAAAAGTGTGGGTTATGTAACAAAGTACCTGTAATTCTGAAACCACAAATATAATTGGGCATTTAAGTGCAATTTTGAGGAATGGCTACAGGCATCATTTATCATATGGGTTCCAATAATGGCAAATATTGATGTCTGAAAAGCAAGAAGTTCCCACAAGAAAAATAAATTGTATCAATATAGTGTAAAGATTAGTGTTCTGAACTGGTAGTGACTTTGAAATGGGAATGCAGACTATTGTTTAAATTTTGCCATTTAAATTTTGCCATAGATGAAATAACTGGGTTTCTTACCCAGGTGTTCCAGGCCTGTCACTGTTACTCTCTTTTAAAGTTCAGTATCCCCAACAACTTCTGTGGAGAGTTCTGTGGAAAGGGCACAGTGAAAGAAATCTTCATCTTTAAAGGATTGTCACACAGGAAAATCATTTTAACAAGCCCAAACAGTTCAACTGACCATTATTCTGTCTCAGCAATGTCTCTCTGCAAGGTTGAACTACTGGAGTCTGACAGCCTTCCAAGGGTGGACTGTTTTGAGCCCGAGAGATGAAGAGCCCCATGTGAACTCGATCTGTAGCAGCAGAGTTTGTACCGAGCTCTGAAGCACCCTCATAAGAGCCACAACTCCCAGTCCCCGAACGGAGAGCTTCACCAGAGGGCAGCACAATATAATTTTCTATTGTAAAAGCAGGAGTTAAACATTTCAGCAGTCAGAGAGCTCTTAGAAATTAGCTGCTTGTTGTTCCATCATTATGATTTCAAAAAAATTTCTCTTTAAAGCTAGCCTCTGGAGCAGCTCCTAAATTCAAGGTATTAGGCATTGATGTTTTAGTGTCCAGGCATTCACCTAGTGGAAGCAGAGGGAGTTCAGGCAGTTGTGTTTTCAGTGTATGTCTTTGCCAAGTTTCTGTCCAGGGCTGGTTGGGGCAGTTGATGGGGGCTGGTCCAGCCTCAGGCATTTCAGAAACTCTCCTGTGTTAAAAGCACCAGCCTGGGTGAATATTATTTCAGCCTCATCTTTTGGGAGGCATTAAACAGAAGGAGCAAGCCCTCTGATGTCACTATATGATAAGGGTTCACAGAGGGTGAATCTAGAACCATAGAATCATATAATGGCCTGGGTTGGAAGGGACATTAAAGATCATCCAGTTCCAACCCACCTGCCAGGGCAGGGACACTTTTCACTACATGAGGTTGCTCAAAGTCCCATCCACCTGAACTGGAGCACTTCCAGGGATGGAGCATCCACAGCTTCTCTGGGCAACCTGTTCCAGTGCCTCACTACCCTCACTGTAAAAAATTTCTTTCTAATAGCTAATCTAAACCTACTCTCAGTTTAAAGCCACTCCCCCTTGTTCTATCACTACATGCCCTTTTAAAAAGTCCCTCACAAGTTTTCTTGTAGGTCCCCTTTAGGTACTGGAAGGCTGGGACGTTTTTGTGTTACAATTGTATTTACTTCTGATTGTTCTGTGTGCTGAGCAGCTTCTAGGTCCTTTAGCACTTTCGTCAAACTCTTGCCATTCAAGGAGCTACTGGTCACATGTTGCCTGCTCAGCTTCCTTCATTCAGGGCATCACCTGTCATCAGTCTGTTCCTAGTTATCACTCTGTTCTGCTTGCACAGGTGTCTCCAGCAGTCTCTTCCCCTGGTTCAAGTGCCACTGTGTTTTTCTGTCCGTTTCTGACCTCTTTCTCTCAACATACAGTCAAAGCATTTCGTGCTTTTTTCTTGTAAATTAACTACATCTTCTGCCCTTGGTCATTCCCTTTGCTATTTCAACTTCTGCCTGGTGGGATGCCTCGTGTGTAGCATCAGTCTTGTGCTTCACTCCTGACATCACACGTAGGTCTTCCTTGACTGACTGTTTCTGATCTCACTGCTTTTGAAGTTCAGTCTGAACTCCATCTGCTCCAGCTCATCCCAACACTTCCTAACTCTGTACTAAAGCCTTCAAAGACGCAGCTTTTCCATGGGGCTGCTCTCCATGTGTCCTTAGCTTTCCTTAGCTCAAATATTATCTTTAAATAAAGTCCTGGAGCCTTAAGAATATATCTTTAGAAAAAAAAAAAAAAGGCTTTTTTTACAGTATTAGCTTAAGTTACGTTACTTAGTCTTCTGAGAAGAGTATAGTACCATTCTTCAGAGTAGGTACAAAATTATGAACTTCGTAGTAGAAATAATTTACATATCTTTCAAGACAGCTCTGTGTCTGCTCTAAAAGAGAATAAAAATGTGTTTCTGTTTTAAGAAAAAGATTTTTAAATCCCCGTTCTTTTTCTTAAATTTTTCTTTGACCAATATTTGGGGGGAAAAAAAAAAAGAGTTTCTTTTTTTCATTTGCTTTCTTTTTATTTCTTGGGAAAACCAAGGAAGAAAAGACAACAAAAATGCTGAAAAGATACTTGGTTCAATTTCCTTTGTTTTTACATTCCATTTTCATTTCATCATTTTTTTCCAAGAAAAAAAAAGAAAATTAGGGGGTTTTGAAGGCAAAAGTAATGGACAAAAGAAATGAAAAGATTTTTTTAAGAATTTTTTTTGAGTTTTAGCGGGCAGGAAGTGTCTTTGAAAATTCACCAAAAAAAAAAAGTTTAAAAGGGAAGGACTTTCTATTCAACCCTCTTAACAATGGTTTGGAGCTAGTTAAGGCAGCCAGCACAGTGTGCCTTGTAATGTTTTCTAAATGAGGACAGTCCACCACCTTTACAGGAATCCATATCAATGCACAGTGCCCTTGCATGTCATCACAGAGCTCTTTGCGGGCATTACACCAAGTTTTCTTCTGACTAAATCTGATTCAGCTTCTCTTAAGGTCTCTCCATTTCACAGTCAGTGAAATGACTATGACTCAGCATAGAAATAACCCAACTTTGCTTTAAAATAAGGATGAGGCAGGGCTGTATCATCTGCCATATACATAATTTTAGAGTGATCTGCCACTGCTTTTAAATGTTTAATTTCACAGGCTCTGCCAAGATAACCAGAGAGGCACATTGTTTGGCAGTGGTCATCCCTGAAGAGCAGTGGCTCTTGGGTGTCAGGGGACAAGACTAACAGTAAGATGTATGTGCTCTGCCAAGGTGTGTGGCACCTATTCTCCCTTTGTATTTAGGGGTTTGGAGAAGTTACAGATTGTCTGCCTTTCTTGTTACTTGTCCAAACTAAAAATATTTAACTACACCTTGAAGTTTGTCTTTTCAGGATAAGCAACTTTTTCCATCTTGGGTTTGTTTCTTCCCATTTCAATTTCAATGCCATTATTATCTAAAAGAATTTTTTTTTCAACAAAAAAAAAAGAAGCTTTTATCCACTGTAGATAGCATAGTAAGGTTCTTCTTGGAAGGCGTTCAGAAGTCTGACCCTCCATGGTTGAAATCAATGAGCCCATTTTAGGCAGGGACAGAAATGTTGCTTGTAAGAGCTACCCAGTCACATAACTTAGTTGTTAAGTATCTTCTCTGATTCACCAGATTTTCTTTGATCTCAAGGCCTTTTTCTGAAAATAAATCTTTTTTTCTCATGAGATTTTAATAACAGGATGGTGATATGTTTTTATATACAAGTACAATATTAGTACCTAATTGAATTTGTTTTTACAAAGAATGCTTCTGCTGCAAAGAAATAAATGTATGTACATACATATTTCCTACACAAAACATATATCTATGAAAATATATGCATTAAAGTAAGTCATTAGCGGCTTTAGACATTTTTCAATCTTATATTTGTGCTACTTTTTCATTCCCAAAATATATCTGCTCATTTCTTAGCCATAGTATTCTATTTCAGTTTTTATCAATCTTGAAGTCAGGCTGAAAACCTGTAAGTAGGCTTTGCATAACCTGTTCCCAAATTATGGAGAAATTGATACCTTCATCAGTGAAGAATTAGTAACTTCTTTTTAATTTTGTCACATCAACAATGTATTACATTAAAAATATGTACAGAATTTTAGAATATATTGTATACCAAAACTTATATGTCATAAATAGGGTTTACCCAGGATGTGTCCCCATGGGCTGCTGTGCTGTAGCGAAAGTTGTGTGTATTCAAGTTCTCAAAAAACACCCTGTTTACTTTGCTCTGTTGTTTGCTCAGACTCAGGTGGGGAGAAGCTAAAAAAGAAAGTTCAATATTGTTACTGTCCAGACATACTATTAAGAAAATAAGCATATCACACAGAAATAAGACTAGATCTTACCTGCTGTGAGAAAGGTTTTTGGGGTATTCCTTTCAGACACTTAGCTAGCTTATTTGTCACTGCGCTTCAAGCCTTGAATCATGTGCAAGCAGGATAGACTGAGAGGGAATGAGGTGAACACCTGCTGCTGCTCTCTTTTTGGCTTGTTAACTTGGCAGAAGTTGTAGATGGTTTCGAAAGCTCACTTTTCAATGAAATTTACAAATATAACCACAAAATAGATTACTCTGTCCCTCAAAGTGGATTTATAAATCTTTTCCTGAAAATACAAGTACAGAGATGCTGTACTACCTTTTATTCACGTTGAGATTGTAGATAGGTAACAGCTTCCATTAATATTTGACAAATCTGTTCTATGTTGCTGTCAGAAATGTAACTGCAAATCTCTTTGGCTGGCTGGCTGGCTTGTACTTGAAACTGGTTTTCGTAAGATCTGGATTTGAAAATCTCTCCTGCCAGACTTGTAGCTGTCAGATTCATTGTCTTCAAAATTTCTCTTAACCTCTGATGGTGTTTTTCTTTCTGCAGAAACAGAAGGTGCATGCAGCACAGATGTCAGTCTTCTTCAAGGAGTAACCTCTTCAACCCCAAGTGATACCAGCTCCTGCTAGTACCATGGGGCCAGAGGGTGGTTTCTTAGGCAGTGGACAGATGCACATGATCCTGTGGGGAAGTTTGGCAGCCATGACAACACTGTTGTTCCTCACCTTCCTCATCTTCCTTTGCTCCAGCTGCAATGGGTAAGGCTCCAGGGCTTAATGGTTCTTGATTTACTTTGTACATAGCTTCATGTATAAATAGTTAGCAGGAAATACTGAGGACTTAGGTACAGAAATAAAAAAAAAGGTACAGTTTTCAGAGCAAACCTGAGTTTGAACAGTTCCATTAATTCTAAAGTTGATTTTTTTTTTCTTTTGCTGTGAAGGAAATACACCATTGTGCTTGTTCAGTGGTTTCCCCTAAACAAAAGCCTGGAGCACAGGTGGACACTGAGGGTTAGCAGATCACACCCCTAAGCTGAAACTGAGAACATTAGGTGGGCTGAGCAGGACAAAGAAAAGTGTAGGTAAAAAGGAAAGGGAAGTGATTATGTACTTCAGCTTTGCTTTGGCCATTCCTGAAGTATAGAGAATTGATCCTGCCTTTCCAACAAAAATGAGTAAGGATCAAATAGTGATACTAATTAATGTCTTACACCTTATCCTTATTTTCCTCTCCATGAGAGGATTCAATTTCACCAATACAGGCACTTCTACTGACTTTGTATATGCATGTTTCATGCTCCTTCATGACATGTAAGCTGAGCCCTGCTGACTGCACAGGGAAGGTGTCCATGGTGCCCTTCCACTGGCCAGACCAGTCAGACCCTTCACTGTGAGGAGTGGGACTGCTGTGGTCCATATTGCCATGTTTTGATAGCATAGCTGAATCAGCCAAGTATATGGGGGGAAAAAATATCCAGTACAGCAGCAAAATCTTCAGTTTGGATGCATATGCCTATAAGGAGCATGTGCTTTCACCCCTTCAGCTTTGAGAGCACTGAGGAAACTGTGCAGCAATAAAATGCACTGTATTGGCACA
>NW_008239535.1:585795-621659 GCF_000691975.1 Corvus brachyrhynchos
CAGCAGGATTTATCTAATGCCCACCATGCAAAAAGCAGTTGTGGGCAAAAACAGGCCCCAGAAGTTGGTTGAAACCCTAAAAAGCCTAAGTTGGACCTTGTCATTTCATGTGATTCAGCAGAAACACTTTCATAAACTGTAAGTTGACACTTCAGTATCTTCTTATTGTCACAGTTTCCTGTGATATCTGTATAAAAAATAGTAGAAATAGTTACATTTTAAATTGATTTAAAAATAGAAAGACTATTTTAAATATTCATTGGCCCACAAATACTGCATTTAGGTACTGTGTATCGTCTTTAAGGCCTTTTCCAACCCAAATGATTCTATAATTCTGTGTGGTTTTTTGTAACATACCACTCCTTGAAACATCTCTAGAAAGGTGAGTCAAACCACTGAGTAGTCTTTGCAGTTACAGAGATACATTGCCTGAAACATTGGTGATGCTTTTTAATAAATTCATGTGTTGCTAGTTTGGATATAGTATCTTTTGTTTCAGGTCATTCTGTAGGGCAGGTTGTTCATGCATAAATGCAATTATGCAGAATTTCTTCCTGGCTTACTTTTCAAAAATGGATAAGGACATAGAAAACTGAATAATAATTGCTCTTTATAAAATACCAGAATCGGAAAAACTTCCAGAGAGAAAATTCAGCTTTTAACTTTCTCTGCTCTGCATTGGTGCAGGCTCACTTGCTGTTTTGTTATTTCCCAATTAGGTAGAAGTTTAAGTGTGCTAATGTCTACAGTTCCCTGCAGACTTTACAAGACGTAAAAAATTCATATTGTCAATATTTTCTCACCTATTAACTTGACTTTTCATCTAGGGGAAGGACTAACATTATTTTAAGCTCATACTTTATTGCAGTATTCTGAATAAGAGCTGTATTTCCCAGATGGTAAAAACTGGAAACGTGATCCCTACTTAGACTCCTGTGAAGGACCCAGGGAAGCAGGATTCCTTTAAAAATGTAGGCCTCTGCTGCTATCACATTTGTAGGCCTTTTTGAACTGCTCATGCTTATTATCAATTTGACTAGCATTTTTAGTGGAAGTTGGCCTGGATTTTGTTGGCCTTTTCTAATTCCTCATGACACAGTTTAAGGGACTTCCCAAGTGGTCTGTCACCAGAATGTGTATCTGAGAATTTCAGATATGATTAAATTGAAGATAATAATATTTTTATCATCACAGAATGGCCTGGGTTGGCAGGGACTTTAAAGATCATCTAGTTCCCTGTCATGGGCAGGGACACCTTTCACTAGACCAAGTTGCTCAGAGCCCCATCCAGCCTGTCCTTGAACACTTCCAGGGATGGGGCAGCCACAAGTAGTCGCTTCTCTGAGCAACTTGTTCCAGTGTCTCACCACCCTTACAGTAAAGAATTTTTTCCTAATACTTAATCTAAACCTACTCCCTTTCAGTTGGAAGCCATTCCCCCTTGTCCTATCTCTACATAATTATTTACATTATATTGTAATTATCATCAGTCAGTCCTCACTGTGATCTTACACTGAGTGAGAAGAAGGGTTGTGTGTGTTTGTTGTACCTCTTCAGTTATGTTTATCTCCATTCTGCCTCAATGGTGTCCTTACACAGAGGTCATACCAGTTCCTGTAATAAGTTTCAGTTATTCCATTTTCAATATTATTGTGAAACATAGTTCTGTTCCCTGCAGGAGTGTAAAGTCTGTTAATGATTGGCATTTGTATATTAGCATAATTTGTAGTAAAAATTCATGTGCCTTTTTCATTAAGGGAAAAGAAGGCCAAAAATCAGAATGGAGATCATGAAAATCTGATGAATGTGGTAAGTATTTATTTCTGGCAGCTTGTGTCTGTCTTGTGGTTGGTTTGTACCAAGCTCCTTGCAAAATACCACAAATTAGAAAACAGCTCAGGAATTTCGAGGTGGTTGAGCATGGGAAACTTTAAAAGTTGCAGAACAGGAAGAGGAGGAAAACTTGTGTAGATCCTGATAATCTGCACTTTCTCAGTGCCCTTTCTGACACCACTGTTCTCCAGCTCTCCTGCCTGTCCTTCGCTCCGTTTGCAGCCCAAGGGCAGCGTACCCTTTGTCAGCTGCTGTCTTCTCACGGGTTAAAGCCACAGTAATGTCTGTTAGCATAAAGCTTGGAAAGGACATCACTCTGGACATCTTTGCATTCATCTTTTTTAACATCTGTAAACACAGGCACTTAAATCTTTGAATCTAGTTGGCATGGTTTGGCTCTCCTGCCAATAATACCTGCTAGTCAGAGCTCTGGAGATGAGAATGAAATTCCTTGCATGTTTATTCATTATTCTGATCCAGTGGTCACTGATTTGTGTTGCAGCCTTCCGACAAGGAGGTTTTCAGCCATTCCATCACAAGTTCGGCTACGGAGCCTCCCCCAAACAGCGAACAGAACGGAGCACTCAGCAATGGGGAGGGTGAGTAGTGGCAGCCCCTGCGGGTGGGATGAGCCACCAGCACCACCCCAGTGCTCACAGCTCCCACCTTAGCTGCACCTGGTGATCCCTCAGGTTTCAGGTTTCTAGCCATCAGCTTTCCCAGCACACAGGCAAGTCATTTGTCTGAATACTCTGCGCACCTCTGCAGGTCTGACACCAGATCACATAGAACGTACAACCAAGTTAAAAAATGCCATGAAGTCATTTGCCTTGCTGGAAAGTCAATGAAGGTGATCACCTCATGGACATTCTGGTGGTTTAGGCTGCATCTCCACTTCCCTACTGGGCATGCTCTGGCACAGCCCTACTCCCCTGCTCCCATTCCTCCGTGCCAGCCAATGCTAGGAGGTGCTGAGCTCTTCTCCTGGGCCACCAGGTCTGGGCCACCAAGCCATACCTGCAGATCGACAAGGCCATCAGGCAGAGAATGGGACATTCCCTAATCTTGGTAACCTATGGAACAGGGATAAAGCCAGAAGATGAAGTTGCACCTCAGAGCTTCAGAAGTGCTCCAGGAGGCTGTGGAAATATTTCAGGTCCTCCTTCAGGGATTGCAGCTTTGGATCACAGTCCTGTAGTGTGCTGTCACTTATATTTTTATATTTTAGAAAACAGGCAACATAAATAGGCTTCCTTTTTTTTCCTTAGTCTTTGCTTTGCTGAACACTCAAAATGATTCACCCTGGAGTATCCCTGGAAAATATTTTACTCAGCTGAACCTAAAAATAAACTCACCCTCAGCTCAGAGCCACTGGGAGCCAACTGTTGTCTTCACACTAACACCAACACCAGGGGCTGCACTCCAACTTTCAGCTCTCTCCTTGTCTCCTGCACACAGAGGCTAAGCTATCAGACTTCACTCCTTAGAGACAAGTATCCAAAGTAATTTTTAAACTTTGTTTTTGCAGCTAATTGCTGCTGCCATCCGTTGGCTTGCTGTGTATGTAGGTGTGTGGTTCCCTGAGGGACTTGATGTGCAGAGCAAAGCCCTGCAGAATGGAAGTATTTCTCTCTGCCATGAGTCACCACATGTGCAGCTGTCAGAGCTGCTGCTAAAACGTGTGCTGTCAACCAGCAGACAGTTTTCAGACTGTCTGATATTATACTCAGCTGACACTGTGCATAACAGCCCTTCTGAATAACAGAAACCCCTGTGCTTTGATTTCTTACTTATACTTTATGCACTTTTTTGTTAATAGTTCTTTTTATTACTGTTTCTGCTAGCTTTTTGAGCAGGGGCAGGGCTATGGAAGCAGAACCATCAAATGCTGTGGTTTTTTCCCTTACCCAACTTGCCAGCATTGTCAACCTATGCCAACCCTTCAGCTACACAAACCCCTTCTGTGTTGCTACCCATAACCACAGAAGCACAGAAACTTGAGCTCTCATTGCTTTTGATTATCCCTTGCAGGCTGAATGGGGTGTGTGCTCTCTGGGTTCTGTAAAGGTGCTCAGCACAGCACAGAAATCCCTAGAATGAAGGACCAGAAAGGGAAAACTCCCATCTCCCATTCAGACAGTGATTACCATCTTACACCTCCAGTTCTGGCCTGAATTATGCAGTCAGGGTATGGCTCCCTGCAGGTGCTGACTGCATCTGCATGCCCTGAACACAAGAGAAGGTAATGTCCATGGCAACCACCAAATCAAGGGCACTGATTGCTTTGGCAACACTTTTGTCACCATGTCAAACACACTGAAGGACACAGAAGAATGGGTTGTTTTTGTTGAGATAGTGCCATAGGAACTGTACTAAGAATAGTAAAGCTGTTCAGAAGTGATTTTTTTAAGAAATAGTGTGAGGTAAAGTTATGTACCATGCACTACATGAAACGTGCTTGTATATCCCCATGAATGCATGCAAATATCACACGTGTGGTGTAAGATGAGAAGCCCCATAGATTCAGTCCCTAATACTCTCTAGTGACAGTGACATGTGGCCTGCTTCTGGGACCTAAAACAACATGTTCCGCCTAACACTACCTTCTGAAGTCTAGTCTTCTCTCTTGTGCATATGGCCAGCTTGTTAGTAGGTTGTCAACCTACATTATGTGCTGTGAGACTAAGAGAAGTATGGCACAGCCTTTGGTGGGGAGCTTCTGGTGTAGCATGCAGGGAGGGCTGAGCAAAGTGCAGTTCCAACGAGAATTTGGCCAGCATGTTAAACAAGCTGAGGGATGGTAGGGAGGAAGTAGGAATGCTTTCCTTTGGATTCCAAAGAATGGGGAAATGCAAAGAGGAAAATATAACAAGGATTTTTTTATCTTGGTTTGAGGCCTCACACCTTTTTCCCTTCTGAGACTACTGAGCACTCTGTAATCATTCAGTGAAACTGAGTACAAGGCAGCTGAATATCCATGCACAGTGAATGCTGTTGCCATATAATGTGATTTGGGGGTGTACAGATTATTTTAGATGTTGCGAGAAAGATATTTTAACAGTAGAGTGCAGAACTGTCTGTAACTGAAACCTTTTGATAAGCAAAAAGCATGCTGATCACTAAGCATTTCTAGGCATTAGTATCATTTATCCTTTCCAGCATGTCACAAAAACAAGGTGATGTAGAGAGTACCAAATCACACCTTTCAGTTATGCATTTGTTTGTAATACTTCTCTGTAATTTTCTTTAGTTCTTTCTGAGGACAGTACAGCCGCCTGTATTCAGCCTTATGAAGAAGTACAGACATCTGACCTACTAGATCAACAAGATAGTCTTGGAAAGTCTATAAAATGTCACCAGAGCCGGGAACTACCCAGTATTCCTCCTAACAACCCCATGGAACCTATCATCTCATCTAGAAATGCAGAAAATGATCAAGGTCTTGGAATGGAAGGGCCTTATGAAGTCTTGAAAGACAGCTCCTCTCAGGAGAACATAGTTGAAGACTGCTTGTATGAAACTGTGAAGGAAATTAAAGATGTTGGAGCAGTAGTCAGCATGGATGGGAACTCTAAAAGCAAATCAAAGGCTTCATTGACAGTTTCTGAAGGTCAGAATCAGATTCCTGAGTGCAGAATTGAGTCAGCAGAATATGCATCTGTTGACCGAAATAAGAAGAGTCGCCAAAGTGCAAATTCAGACAGTCCTCTCGACAATATACCAGATGTAGAGGATGAGCTTCCCCCTCCAGTACCCATGAAACTTCTTGATGAAAATGAGAATGTGCAAGAAAAAGAAGTGGAAGAAGAAGTGACAGAAGGAGCAAGTAAACCAGAAAAGGTAAATACTGCAAATACTTGTCCTCATCAAACAGCCAAATAATGATAGCGAACATATGGGTGGGAGAGGATTTTATTTTTCAGTAACAAAAAATAATAAGAAAAGAACCCCGCTCAAGATGAAGCAAGACTGTAAATGGAAATATGATATTGTACAGTGTAGTCTTTGTATTAGGGGCATATGCTCATTCTGTTGCAGCCCATATTTTTGATTGTTGCAGTTATGCTCTACCTAAGGCTTTTCCCAAATATTATCCAGGAATTGCATAGGAGGCCTCTGCTTCTTTGTTTGATGGTATTATACTTGTGGAAGCTACAAGGGGTGTCGAGTATCTCTGTCAGCATCTATTATTTCCTTCAGAAGCCCTCTCTTCTTTTTTTTCTAATGAAACTAACAAAAAGGACAGGGGGGCAGCCTTGGCGGATATCCTAACTTTAGATGTGCCTCCTTCATTGGGACACCTTGACTTAGCCGTGCAAGTGTTAGGCACCTGCTCGAAGTGACTCACCTTGTCTTTTGCTGTAGGAGAGAGGGATAGAGAGAGAGAGATCACAGCTGTACGCTTTTATATTTGTCAAATTCTGTGTGTCACATACAGACAGAGTAGGGAATTTCTAAGTGCTGGAATCAGAGCCAAAAGTTACGTTTTCTCAGCAGTTTATGCTTCCTCCCTAGGAACGAGTTGTGGTGAATTCCTTGAAAAATAGAATTACGACATTTTCAACAGTTTGTTTTCCCATTTGTCTTTTTTATTGGAAGTCATTTTAAGGATCCTTTAAGATCATAGCAGAGACTTTTCATAAACTGTTGAGTTTGCATTTTCCAGAATGTTTACATATCTTTTTATTAATTGTGAGTCAAAGAACTGTAGGTTTAGCAGATTCTTGGTGTCTGAGTCATCAAATAATATTAGGTAGGTATTGATGAAAACTTTAAAAAAATTCTCAAGATGCAATGTGACTTTTTAATGTAAACATATACCTGAAAAATCACTGCAGAGCTGAGGTATTGTTACTTGGTTTTGGTTGTTCTCTTATTTGAAGAATTTCAGTAATCCATGAAGAAGGCAGAAGAATCTCCTGTTAAATAAATAACTAACCATGTAACTTGTAAAGCACAGTAGAGTCCAAATGAATAAAATGAAGACCACTCACAATATAAAAATTGTTTAGCTGGACTCTTCAGTGCACATTTTTACAAATAATGAGCTTGTTACGTAAAAAATTAGGATGTGATTGTCAACAATAATCCAGTAACACTCCCTCCTCCCACATTCAGGCCATAAGTAATTTCTAGTTAAACTTTTAGATAAACAGCTTTGCATAACAGTGACATTTTTCCTACCAGGTGTGAAAAGCCTTGCAGACAGTAATTGTATTTCCCAGGCACCGATACAAAGGAAAAGCCTGTGCTGCTCTGTAGCTCCCCAGCACACCATGTATGCAGTGTCAGTAACTGCAAGGAGTGGGAATTGATTAAAATGGTTCAGGTTTTGAAGGATTAATCAGGAGATGACACATGCAGTCCCCTAAGTGCCAGAAAAAAGGTGTTTGTCTAATTAAAATTTATTCAGAGCTGAAGCCACCCCGAGTTAAATCTTCGGCAGCATCAGATCATTCCCGTGCTCGCTGACGGGTATATGCATTATGCATTGAGGCGTGCGCCTGTCCTGTCCTTGAGAGCTACAGCTGCAGCAGAGTTGGAGATGGTAATTGATGGAATATATAAATGTCATTATTGTTGGCATTGTGTGGGGAGGTGGTTGTGGGATTGTTTTTCTGTTGTGATGATGATAATTTTTCCCTTTATTTTGCTGCCTGAAGCAATGCAGAGCAATGCCTGGCTTTTTTAATGTGGCAACCAAAACCAAGATGTTTATGGAAATGTATGTTTATATTGATAACTCTTTTAGTTAGACCCCATAGGTGTTTCTGGTTTTGCTTCCTCTCCTGTGAGTCTACTTAGCTGCTTTGTTTAGCATGACATCTGTATCCCAAACTCTTCAACCTTCTGCCCTGACCCTGATGAAGACAGAGGTTGTGTGTAAGTCGTGCAAGTCTCCCTCACTACAATGAGGGTACAAAGGAGGGACAGGCAGGGAGGCCACCTGTGTAACCAAGGCTTGTACCTGCCAACTGAAAGAATAGACTGTGTCTAAGCTGTTTCAATCTCACCATCTAAAAGAGTGCACCCAGTTCCTGAAGCACAAAAATCTGGGAGAGAACTAGGTGGACCAAGCCAGAGACCATTCCCATATATAACAGCATGAAAAGGACAAAGCATCCTTTTAAGAGCAATAAATGGATGAAAATTTACATAAACTGGTTATTGGCTGTGACCCAGCCAAATCCTTTGGAAGGACTTGGTGAAGAAAGACACCTTTAATAGCATGAGGCCTCTTACAGGCCTCTATCCCCTGCAAAAATTTGAGCATAGTTCTTCTAATAATATTGGAAAAGCAGAATAGATTTTCTTTAGTTCCTTCTTTTATTTAAAAAGGAAGCATGGATCTCCTTTTTCACCCAGGTCTTTCCAGAGTGAACACTGGTAGAAATGCTCTCTGTGTGTCCATCTGACTGCTGCCATCTGATTTCAGCCTTGCACAGCCTGAGGATAGGCAAAGCATCTCTTACAAATGCACCAGAGGAGAATGTTCTTCTTGTTCTGGTGCCCAAGTCAGGAGCAGCAGCTGAGCCAAAGAGCAAAAAATCAAGTGCTGTCGAGGAATGAAAGGAAAGTGGAAGGCAAATAAGGACACATGTTGTTTGTGTTGCTGCTGTTGAGATTTCAGCATAGTTTATAATGTTGCTAGGTACAAAATGTTTCAGAGCAAGTGGGACTTTTTTAAGTTTCCAATATAATAATATCTTCCAAAACTGATGTGTCACAAGCTTCACATTTAGAAGAAAGAATGCTATATCCAGGGGAACAGCACAGGATGGCAAACACTGTCGGGTATTTATCATACTTGAGTGGGAAACTGTAGAAGGGGTCCTGACACATGATGCTTGTAGACACACTCAATAACAGAAAAATCGCTGAAGAATTTTATGAGTACATGCTTGTCTTAATGTGTGAGGATGAAATTAGTAGCTTATTCCTCAGCACAAAAAATAATGCTGCAGATAGGAAAGACTAAAGTAAGTTGCTGTAGTGAAGCAGATCTAATACAAGGCCAAAATATATTTGAACTTTTCCTTGTTCTTTTTCTTTTTTTTAAGAGTAAACAAACCACAGGTTAAAGAGCACTGTTCTCCCATCAGAAAGAAGCAAGGGAGTTAGTCTGTGTGAGGGAAGCTCTTCGGGAGCAGCAGGCAGAACTTCAGTGTGCTGTGGGCCGGGGTCTGTCAGAAGTGGCCAGGAACCTGAGGTTTGGTATTTACCAGAAGTAAAAACAACAAGAAAATGGAAGGAGGAAAGAATCTATCATAATGAGCCTCTGTTAAAAAAAAAAAAACAAACAGAAAACAAGTTCTGTGTGCCTGGAAGTGGTATTTTATTGACTGTGCTAAAAATAGGTCTAGTCTTTACATGTTGGCTTGTACTGGAGGTGGTATGAAGTATTTTAGTTGGAGAAGTTGTGTGAAAGTCCAAAATATGGCCTTTTACAGTGCTGGAAGGCTCCCTCTGAATCACTGTGGAGCAGGAGTCCAGGAAAGCTTTCTTGCCCCAGAGAGGAGGCATCCCATGGCTGCTGTGTAGCTGCAGGATCTTTCTTGTTGTAAAGGTCTGAAGGCATTTTTCATAAGAGCAAAATGCTTTCCCCCTGATGTTTCATGACCTGTTTTACACAGAACACTTTAGGTGCTTGAAATTAGACTTGATACCAAACCAAGCCCTCCATCCTTCAGTGTCTCTGCTGCATGACCTGGCTCCAGCTCAGGGTGGGCTACAGCAGGTCTGAGTGGTTGTGAGGCCAGGCTTCTGAGCACCTCTGCACAGGGGCTGCATTCCAGGGGTAGGGAGGACACAGAGCTCCTGGGCAGCACTTCCAGGGTCTACAGAATGAAGGATAATAATCATCAGGAAGGTGTCAGCTGAGTGTTGTTCGTCATCTAAAAGTGTATCTGAAAATCCTGTGAAAGGACAACTGGTGTATCCCAACAGCTGAGTTCTAATTGTTCAGAAGCCTCTGCAGACGCTTCATAAGAAGTGTAAAGGCATGGATACACTGGTGCAGAGTTTGTTTTAACCATTATATTATTTTTACCCTTTCCAGGTCAGAACAAGAGCAGATACATTAAAAAGCTTTACTAACCTCAGGGCTGTTATCTCCAGAAAAGTACTCTGAATAGTGGGGATATTAGCTATGTATAATGGAACTTGAGAGCAAATGACCATAAAATACAATGTATTGATTGTAGTCGGAGGATTTTGTTACAGATTTCACACTGTTGATGGGTAATGAGCCTTTTCTTTCTTTCTTTTTCCTTCTTTACAGAGGCTTAGTTCAGTGTCTTATAAGTCTCGAGAGGAAGATCCATCTCTTACAGAAGATGAGGTAGGTTTCTTGCATGAAATTCAGTAACTAACTAGAGACCAGTTTTTAGGCAGAAATTAGTATCAGGTCTGCATGATTAAGCAGAATCTAATAAAGGTGAAACTTGTGTGAAGGGAAAATGAAAGCCCAAGATTCTCTGCACAGAGTTTCTATTGCCATATTCCTAAAATCAGAAGTACTCTAACATATGGCTGTATCAGGCCCATAGGTTAAAAATGGTGTCAGAAAATAATAGGAGGCCACTAGGAGGCCACAATTAGTTGATTGTTAGGGTAATTTCTTGATTTGGATGACAGGATCTTCGCAAGAAGAATAACCAGTCGCCTTTTGAAACATATGCTCCACCGTCCCCATGCAAAGTATTTAGGGCTCTGGGAAGTAAACTGAAGCACAGTAAAAGCACTGGAATATAAACTGTTCTTTAAAATGTCTGTTGGTCAGATAAATGGAGGAGAGTTAAACAAAGAGAAAAGTTAAACATAAATAAGGCTGTTTGTGATCATCTCCAGTACACCCATGCCATTTATAAATATGTTCTCTGGACCAAAAAGTAAACACAAACTTGGCAATGAGCTAAGTGAGCTAATGCCTTCTGCTGGGAGAAGCATTCCCAGACATTAATGAATAAACTGATCTTGAACTGGGTTAATGTAATCTAATACTGAGAAGAGTTGAAGTATAGATGAGCAGAAAAGCCATTTTTTGTTTCGTCAGCTGAAATCAGTAAAAAGTAAGAAGTATTGCCATTTCCAAGTTGATGTCCCTCTAAAACGAACAAATAAACAAAAACCAACCAGCCCCAAAAACCCCAACCCAAACAAAAAACAAACAAAAAAAACCCCAAAACCAACCAGCCAAATCCCCCCCCCAACACACACACACACACAAAAAATAAATCCCATAATTATCAGAAGTGTTCTGGTTCATCTGCATCAGTCTGCGTTGCCCAATGGTAATGGACATTTTCATGCCAATCCACTCTTTCAGTTGGATTGATACAAACCCAGAGTGGCCTTGCATGCTTGGGAAAGACTTTAAATGTAAGAGAAGAGCTATGTTGCATTGTGATGTTGAGTACCAGAGAAGCAGTGCAGGGAATTTCAGCCATCTGTCCTGTGCAAGGGCTAGTATCCATTTGGCCTGGGAGAGGGAATCAAGACTGGTAACTGTGCTTGGCACCAGCCCAGGTAAGCCCTGAGCAGAAGGACACGTGTGGATGTGGGCTTCTCCTCACCTTTTCATGAAGGGCCACTTTTCATGCACTTGTTGAAGTGTATCACCTCACCAGAGGGGATTTTCAGAGTTAGGAATGAAATGCTGGCTCCCTTTCTGGTGTTTACAGCTGAGAGGTTTCAGTCTCCAGGCTAAAGTTCAGATACTCAGTGCCTGAGAAGCAGCTCTTCTTGCCAACAGAGAAGACCTTGCGTATCAGTATTGGCACTATTTGCTGTTATCTGGTGTAAGTAATTTATCTACAGATTTTTAATGTTGTCTTCACGTGTGTTCGTGCCTATTTAGTCCTGCCTATAGAGACAATCATTAACTAGTCTTCTATTGCAGTGTCTCTAAAAGCAGAAAAGTAGCCACTGCCATTAGAAATAGTAACAATAATAATTTTAAAAGCCCTAAGGATCAGACAGCATCCTTCTCCTGCATTACAGCAGTTCAACCTGATCCTCCCTTTGATGCCTCTCCCCCTCCTGAGTCCAAACTGACTCCAGGACCATAGCAAAACTTACAAGAGCTCCTGCTCACAAAGCTATTCCCTTTCACCCAGGTTAAATTTTCTTGTCACGGATTTATATTCAAGGAAGTTTTACATTTATAAACTTACTTTATAAAACATTCTTTTTTTGAAAGAAGATCGATTTATAAATGCATGCCAGAAAAGGAAGGATTTGTAAGAAATAATTTCTATATTTTTTCAAGGAAAAAAACATACCGTTTTAGAAAGGATATGTTTTTATCAGAAGATCCCGTCTTTTCTTAAGTAACCAACATCCTTGTAGTACAAGACTGGTGCACAAGCTTTATGCCATGCTTGGATATTCAGCTGGTATCTCCTTTTCCTAGATCTCAGCCATGTACTCGTCGGTGAGTAAGCCGGGACAAGCCATCAAGGCACTGGATTCTCCTTATACCTGTATTCAAGAAATTGCATCTCAGAGGTCCCCGTCTATTTGCAGTGGCCTCTATGCAAGTGTGAAGGACTTTGAAAACACCCTAAATTCTACCACTGTGCCTCAGTCAGCGGACAGACCAAACGGGGAGCTGGAGCCAGACTATGAAGCTATCCAGTCAGTGAGCCAAGAGGAAGACAGGACCTTGTCCGTGCCTAACACAAACCACACTGCTCTTTCAGGAGAGAATGACTATGAGAGCATAGGGGACTTGCAGCACCACAGGGAATTCACCAGACTTTAACTACTCCGGCAGCAGATTTCCCCACTGTTACTTTCAAATGACAAGTGAGACGTGGAGAGGGAAGTGCTTTTCCTTTTGAGGAACAAAGCTACATTTAGAACACGAGTTGTGAAGAAACAATGTACATTTCAGCCAGGGTGTGATACCTGCTGGCTTTTTTGGGTGGTGGATCAACGCTCATGGGAAAGGGTACGTCAGGTCAGAAAGATGACCAGGACAACATAAAGGTTTCTTTATTATTATTAGCTCCAAGGCAAACGTAATTCGGGAAGGAGTGCCATGCTTGTCGTTCTGATAGGATTATGTACCAAAAAGACTGCCTTCACACAAAACTAGCTTCTCATTTTAAGAGATTATTTTATGTAATTTTTTTCAAAGTGTTTTTCAAGCATAATTTTTCATTCAAGTTTTGGCATCCGCAATGTTGAGCAAACCACAGATAATTGTACCTCAACTCAGACTTTGCAGGGCTGGGGAAGATGCACTCACTTCTGTGTCTTTTGGGGAGCTCTGTCCACATTCACTGCAACTAAAGTGCAAACAACAGTAGTTCACAAGGGACCGACTCCAAATGTACTTGAATTAATTGTGCTGGCTTTTTCTTTTTTCTTTTTTTTTAATGTCAAGGGCTGTAGAATGTGACTTGCAGTATTTGAGATGTGTACTGGTATTTGTAGGGGTTTTGTTTGATTATTTGTGAAATATCCCTTTAAAATGGCAACGGTCACCCTTAGCATTCTTGCACTGTTTCCCTCAAATGGACATAAACACCTACACATACACACCCCAGACCACTGTCATGTTGAAAAAAGTTGTGCAAATGAATGCATTGGCATAATGTGTAGTCTAACCTTAGTAGTGTGGAGTAATTTTTTTGCAGAATTTTGCCCTTTTTAAAGACTTAAATATTTTAGTATGTTTGTCTAGTTTCCTATATAGAAAAAATTAGGTACTGTGTTGAGTGGATAGTATTTTTATTTTTTACAACATATTTTTCATCTTTGAAGTTTTTGTAGATTAACTTACTGGGGTTTGTAACAGGAGGAATCCCATTCTTTATTTGGCCCTTATTTGGTTTCTTTTTAATTTTTTTTTCCTATTTCAAAAGTAGATAAATGAAAATTGCTTTGGGGTTGTTTTGTTGGCTTTTTCTGTCTCCTTGAGCAGGGATATGGAACATGCCTTGCTGTTTTTAAGCTAAAATCATGGAGTCTATGTAAAAGAACACTGCCAAAGGGCAAAAAAGAGGAAAAAGAGATAGTGGGATTTAGTCAGTCATAGCCACTGGTCCTCCTTGTTCTTCTGCTAAAAGGAGCAGGAGGGCAACCAAGACCTTCTTGGGCCTCTGACAAGCAGTTTGAAAGCCACTGGCTTTTCAAAAATGCCAAATTATTCTGTTACTGTGAAAAACAAAGTACAGTGCTTGGATGAAATAAGCAAGTACTAGATTGGTACGTTTTTTCTTCAAGAATAGTACAATAAATAGTACAATGGTACAAGAATAGTCCAACAGTAGAGAACCAGCATTGTGTGACATGCATGTGCACATATCCCCATGTATATAAGCATACCCTTGTAATTTGGACACAAGTACAAGTTATAGTCCAAGCCTGGCAACATTCACATATGTAATACCTGGCATGTGCTTGAAGAGCAGTTTATTTTTAATTCAAAATAAGCAGTACATAAACTGAGGTTGGCTTATTCTGTAGTAAACAAAACAGGTTTACTTTCAGCTCATTTGGTGCTGGGTTTTGATATACCAGGTTGAGCCCTTCTTGGATCCTTGGTCAGGGCTCAACATGACTTGGTACTATAAGGAGCAAACACAGGTCTGGTTACACACATTTATTAGAAATCGCTTCATAACTGAAAGAAGTGTGCTGATTTAGCAGCCTCTCCTGTTAGGAGAGCTCTGAGGAGCAGTGCAAGTGTGCAGGCAGCCTCTGCCCACAGGGTGGTTCAAACTTCATGGATCCTGACCTTGTGCGACAGTGCAGCACACTTGGTCTATGACTCTCTTCCTTGGAGGAGAAGCAGTTCAGACCAATCTACATCCATCCTGTTCTTGACCATGCTGCCATGTTTTGACAGCTCCAGTAAACCCTTTGCTTCCACTTCAGTGCTTTTTAAGGATGACTTCGGTTTTGCTTTCTGGAGTTTTTCCCTTTATAAAAGTTTTTGTTCCTGTTTCCTTGAATGTGAATTCATTAAGTTCACCTTTGACTGTTCTCTCCTTCTACTTCACCCTGTTTAAGGCCAAAGATAAGATGCACCATGTTTCAGAAGATCTGTTGTGCTAAGTCTTGAGAATTTCTTTAGTCTTTAACTATGTGTTTGCTGTCTGTTCCTTGCTCAGGGGTACCAGTTTATATATATATATATATATATATGTAGTCCTCAGTCTGACTCCTGCAGCTTAGTGGCAGGCATACCTCAGCTCCTGAAATTCCCAAATACATCTCAAGATGTAGTAGTTATCCCTTTACATGGACGACTGCTTTTGGAGAAACAGCAGGAACATGAGGTTTGCCATGTTCACTAGTTTCAATTTCAAGACCAATTCAAAGATAGAGATATGTCAGGCGATAGCAAAGAACAGCACTGAACTCTTGATTGTAAAATTTTAAGGTGCAAAAGAAGAAAAGCAAACATCACTCTAGAAGTGCTTCCATTGAGACCAGCAGGTCAAAGGATGGTGGAGGACTGTCCAGTCATTCTGTTGTCTTTCACAGCCAGATTAAGAATGTTGGTTTGTAGGAAGGGACACAAGTCCTTCTGTCCTTTCTTTCCTCTGTTCTGACAGCTGCTGTTGAGATCCCCCAGACATCCCTCTTTCCAACATGAAAGAATTTTCCTCCCCCTCTCTTTTTTCTTTGGTTTCTGTTTTTAACCTGCCTCATACAGCCTTGCACTGGGAGCTGGTACCATGTCTGCAGTCCTGTAGCAGTGGCACAATCCTTCCTGTTTAAATGTCTCTCAGGCTGGTCACAACCTTTTAATGGTCCATCAGACCTTAGTCTCATGGAGAAGCAGTTCACATTTTGGACTTCTGCTTTTGGGATGCCCTCACCCTTGAGACCCACACACACTGGACTTAAGAGCTGCAAAAGAGAATTACCCTCCTGAATAAGGATGTACAGGGGAGTCCATAACTCCCCTGCAATCTCCATTATGTAGTCTAATGCTAAAGGAAAATGGTTCAGAATTCAGTCCAAGGTTGTTAAGTGAATGTTTACATTTCTTGACAAAGAATTGAGCTTCTGGTTTAGTTCCCTCTTCCAATAAGTAAAATCTGTTCCTTTATGGCTGTTGTCAATGCTTTCTCTTCATTAATATATTCGATGGAAAGATATTTCCAGCAGTAATCCCCAAAGAGATTAATCTGACTGTAAAGAAAAGGGAGTCTCTTCTACTTGTCTCTTTACTGCTCTTTTTAACTCTTTCACCATATCCCTAAATAAAATGTCAACATCCAAAATGAAGTATTTGTTACCTGGTGATGTTTTCTGGGGAAGCTTTACAGTCTATTTCTTTGCCTCCTTTTTTTGGCACAACTGTATAATAAGATCTCACATCAAATTGCCACGGTAAGGCCAAGGGAAGCTGTAATGTGTATGTAACTAGTGAAAAGGTCTTTTTGATTTCTCTCTGGGAACTGGTAGAAAATAGGAAATGCAGTTCAGACATTTCATGAATTTGTGTCTCCTGTGAGAGTTGTTCTTACCACATACCTAAACCAGTGCTAATCCAATATGTAAACCAGTCATCCTTTTCTACCATGACTGTAGAGTAACTTTCTCAGTCACAGAGAAATAATTTCTTTGCAGATACCTGTAGCACAGGCATGTACCTAATTACCACAGTTAGATCAGTTATAGTGCCTTTTCTACAAAGTAGCTAGTACTTCCATACTCTTTTCCATACTGTAAGTGTTTAACTCAAAAGTACAAAGGGACAACCCCAACGTTTACTTGTCCCAAGTTGGAAACATCTTTATAGAGACACATTTAATGTACTGGACCTCAGTTAGCCCTACAATAGCAATAGTCATTCAAACATCCACTAAAAAGCCCAGTTATGTAGCTACGATGACTAAGCTTTGCAATAAGAATTATCAGTCTTCTTTTGAAGAACCTAAGTTTTACAATAGTGAGCATTCAGGGAGGTGGTGTTCATGCCAGCTGTGAACAATTAGTTGCTTCAGTCTTTCTATTAATATAAATTGCAGGCTTGCTTACATGTAGCAGGATCCATGGAGTGAGGGATGAGTAGGTGTGGGGATTCATGAGTAGCCCAGAGCTGGGCCATCCCCATAGTTTCAACTGGCTGATGACCAGCTGCCTTGTTCTCCAAGCCTTCATCTATCGTGCCTTCAAGGAATCCATCCTGCAGGGATGCTTCTGGGCTGCATGCTTCTCCATGGCTCCCTGAACAGCTCCTGTCTGCTGTTTTGAACACAATTCCGTATACACGGTGCTCTCTGTTCAACCTTTCAATGGTGCTTTTATAAGATGCTGGATAAATGGTTTGCATGTGCTTTCTGAAAAGTGATGTGTAAAGCTGTGACACAGAGTGCTCTCTCTGGTACTGTCTGCTTCCCAGAACTTAGCGTTAACTGTGCAACTCTTGACTACAAAAGCTGACAGTGCTGCCCTGTCTCTTGTTCATCTCACTGCAGCCAGAGTGGAGTCACCACGTGTGACAGGCCTGCCTAGGCTGGGACACAGGTGTTTAAAAGCAGCCATTCAGGCCAGGCAGCTTGGCTTGGAAGCAGCTAGAGACACGACTCTCATCTGTGCGCTGCGGGACTGGAAACATCATAGCCCAGCTCAAGGACTTCTATTCTGTCTCCTATTGTGCATTACATTTGTTTGCCATGTGACTGTAAGAAATCTGCTTCTGCAACAAACATTTTAATTTGGACCACACTCCAATGAGGGACTTTTGCTTTCAGGCAAACAACCAGTTATTTCAGATGACTTTTATTTACTGAGGTTGGAGTATGCCTGAATAAGGCTTTTACGTGCCTCACGAGTAATTTGGTGTGGTAGTCTGCTGCAAAACAGAAGAATGCAGAAAGATGATTGGCCTGACAGATGCTCCTTTGGTGGTGTGCTGAAGACTTTCAAGGGCAGGTCTCTTCCTGGGAGCAGGGAACATAATTACTGTTAATATGATTTCATACCCTGGTGCTGAAGTTGATTTGTAGCATCTCTTCTGGGATGGTTGTGGCTGAAGACATTGCCAGAGCAAATCTCAGCCTCAGAAAAGAAAAAATATATAAAAATATAAAATATATATCCCTTGCTAGCAAGCAACATGTGTTCAGGGTTATGCTAAAGATAAATGCTGCCAATGGAACATCACAGAGCTAAAAATACAGGGTTCCCTTTCTTCAAGGAGAGAGAAACCCCTTGGTTGGGTCAGCATGAAATATCCAAGGCTTACAAGAAGTATTAAACAAATTAATTGCCTATGTGGTGATTTTCCAGGAGTGCATTAGGATATCACATACAGTAGACACTGTTCTTTTCTCCTGAACAGCAGAAAGATGAGAACTTATTTGTAATACAAGGTTCCCACTGATTAATTGATAAAACTTTATTTACATATAATCCAAAGGTCAGCAAGTGTCTACACAATGTAGATATATTTTGGCTCCAGCACCCCAATTTCCATAGCAAATGCACAGATTATCTTTGCATTACATACCCATTGGTCTGTGCCCAGTCTGTGGATAATATAAATCTTACAGTTCTGTTTTTTCAAGCTGCGAGGTTTTGTTTCTGGAGGTCTTCTGTTTTAAACTGGCCAGAAGGACAGTCATACAAACATGATAGCAAAGTGCCTAAAAATACAGATGATTCTGTAAAGGTAAACATGCTCACTGTTATTGCACAGCCACTTGACTACTGTATGTGGTACTCTCTTGCCATACACATTCCTAAATATTGGCTTTCATTTGTGATGTTCATTTATTGTTATAATAGCACAGTCTGACAAGGACTTTGTCTCTGCAAATTCATTGGCTAATCTTAACTGGCATGTGTTTGTACAGAAAATACAAAATGAAATTTTGTTTTGCTTAGAAAGCAGCCATGTTATTTCTTATAGTTTATGATAATGCAACAACCGGCTTAGATTATTTATAAAGTATGTAAGTATCGCTTGACTTCAAAATGCTTCATTTGAGATTTCAGAATGCCTCCTGTTCACTACAAGACAATATAACCAACTCTTGTCCTTTAAATCTTGTTATATTGGGGAGGGGGGCTTAAACCTTACAAATCCTATTGCTAAAAAAAAAAAAGAGACAGTGCTGATGTTTTCAATTCCTAATGTCTACAAAAAGAACAATTTTAACTCATAGTTTAACTTTCAGCATAGGTTGGATGTGGACTACCCTCTTATTTATGAAACTGCTCTTCCCCACTATGTTCAGCTGTCAGCATCTGAGTATCTCTTTTGTCCTTAGTGAAATATGACAATTGTACAGAGGGCACAGAAACTGCATCACATAACACCTCTGAATGGGACCTTTTAAATGTGCCTGTGAGATTTAGGAGCCTGGAGTTCAGTCAGATGTTTTGGGGCAATCACAATCTCCTGATGGAGAGCATCTGTGGAGGTCTTCACTTTCAAGGCAAGAAATTCTGTAGCTTGCAAGCACTCACATGACATTCAAAGACACATATATGATGTGAATTGTCACAATGTTTAAATGTATTGTTGAAAAAACACCTAAGAGCACAAGAACCTTCCTTCTCACGTGTCTGAGGATACTGGAATTTGCTCTTTACATCTGAGACTGAGAAAGGTCACATAACCAGTCTCCTCAGAACATCCTACCAGCAGACAGGTCTTTGAATGAGCCACTGTGGTGGCTCCTGACTTTCTACATGATTTCCAGCAGGGCCTATCTCATCTCATCTCATCTCATCTCATCTCATCTCATCTCATCTCATCTCATCTCATCTATCTCATCTCTGTGGCGATGACTACTTAGGAATGGCCCTTTGCTTTACAGTCCCAACCCCTTTAACTTAAGGAAGGGGATGTGAGCTGCTTCTCCTCAGTCTGACTGGTCTTTCTAGATGAAGGTGTGCTAAGAGCCCACCTTCAGACCCACAAAAGAGCATTCACTGTCAAGGCAAGACAGGTACAGCCCACTGCAGCAGCTAGGAAGAAAGAGGTAAAGGAACAACAGCTAAGTTTCATTTGCACTTCCCCCATCTCACAGACGACCTGTTACAAAAGATTTTTAAAGTAGAAAAGGTTACAGTAAACAAGTTGCTGAGAGTCTCACGGGAGATGTTTATTCTTCTCAGTATTCCCTATACATAGAGAGGCGAGGGCAAGTCATCTCCACCCAACCATGATGCAGCTGGATTATCTTTTATCAAGTCTCTATATCAACAGAACTGAAATGAATAAATAAATCCTAAATACATGTTTTTGTTCAATTACAAACCCAGCATGGACAAATGTAAATGCACTAAAATAAGTACCATATGTAGATCTGGACTTGCATGATGGGGGTTGATTGGGTTTTTAGCAAATCCCAAACAAACAAAAAAACCCAACTCTAACTGGATTATTTTATTTAAATAGCATTCTTTGCATGAGCCAAGGCTGCAGGATTGGGCCCTAAGAGTTTAGAAGTTTGGTTTAGTGATAGGTACTTTTGTTTGTATTTTCAGTGAAGTGTATTTTCTTTCTTTTATATTAGTGAATTGATATGACTTCCAACAAAGTCATATCAACAAAGAATAAAGAATAACAAAAAAGTCGTATCAACAAAGAACAACAAAAAATAGTTATATGGATAATTATGTCTAATAGCTAATTATTAAAATCATGCCTCAGTAACAGTCACTTAAAATTGGGTGCTATATGAGCTTCAGCATAAAATTGCTTTACATATGGAACACTGCATACTAAGAACATAGTGGATAATAATTTGTAAATACAGACACTTTTGTTTATTTTATCCATTGTTTTATAATGGAAAAAATATGTATTACTGGAATATCTCCAAGCAAAGTTCTCTTACACAGTGTTCTAGCAACAAAAAGTGTTTTCTGGACAACAATTTGAGTCTCTGATCACTGACACAGAACTGCAAAACATCCTCAAACCAGTATGAGCTGTGAAAAGAGAGGCTTAGAACTGTCCCAGCTATCTTAGAGTGGATACAGTTAAATACACTCAGTTCAGACCTGTAGGCAGTGAGAGCAGCTCAGTGATTCAGTGACTGTGCCCTATACACCTGAAGTCAATGTATGCAGACTTTGGAGATGGCATTAGCTAAGGTTTGTTTGCTACATGAAGGGTTATTTGGCTTGCTACCTGTTTGAAATCGATACGCTTTTATCAACACCACTGCAAACACTGAATTACTGTAGTTTTGCAGAATGTACATTCCATAAATTGTAGTTTAACTGTAATTGCAGGGCTTATCCTACTGTTAGAGCAGTTCAGATCCAACACTAAATTGTATTTTGTAAATTAACAAATGCTATTCAATTCCTCTCAACATTTTGTAATAGTATACACAAGTTGATGTCATTTAGTCATACCTTTGTTCCAAGAATCTTCATCAGATGTTTCTATAGCCAATTCAGCTTTTGGCTGCTGAAAGCACAGTAGGCAATTATGGTTATTTACTGTAAATGTAGACAAGTTTATGTAAATATTTTTTGGGTTAAAAATGCTACATAAACATATGAAGCAGTTATATAAAAGTAAGGACATAGGTCAATAATAAAAAATACAGGTTTTATTTATGTACAGTAGTATCCTAATATTTACTTGTTTATATGCAAAAAAAAAATCATAAGATTCTGTACTGTATTCTCTGAAAGCATTTAAAAGAGGTTCTGCCGTTTTCTCTGGTTATTATATTTGCAAATAATTTCTGAATTTATTGGAAATCCATGTAAATAAATGATGTTTAATGGGAAACATGTTACATTGCAATGAAATTAATTTAATTCAAAAATCCTGGAAAAATTAATTGGATTGAAATCTATATATAAATTCAATAGCCAGACAGAATAAACCACATTAAATAAGGTTTGTCTTTTGTTTTAGTGGTTGGTTGGTTGGTTGGTTGGTTGGTTATTTTTACCTGTGCCTCTTCTGTTGTTTTCTTCACAAATATATTATTCAGTCCTTGCAGTCACTTCATCCTGCAGATGTTAAAACCTGCATAATTTTATAGAATTTTGTTTGTTCTGGGCATTTTGTGCTGATTTCATCATCTGACAAGAACTACTAAGACTTCTTTGTGATATATAGCACCTTAGTCCTCCTCCCAAAGGCACAATCCTGTCAAGATTCAAGCATGCACACAACAGCACCAATTTTAAATTGTCTCTGACTAAAGCAGGGACTCCCATGAATATAGTGGCACTACGCTCTGTAATGCAGGTAAGAATACTGGGTTTGAGCCTTTGAAAGTTGTGCAGCTTTCAGCATTTTTAAAGTTGCAATTACCAGCCCTATAGATTATCCTCTGAAATTGCCATGGCATTTGATTCCTTTTCCTTTGTTAGAGATGCTCTCTAGGTAATGTTCCCCATCCATTTCCTGCACTGCTCTGCCAATAGCAAGACTCTCATTTGTGTAGAAGTACTTTAAGAGCACCCTGAAGCCTTTCAGGAGGCAGGTGACTTAGGACCACTGCTGAATATGTAACACAGATTCTGCATGTAAGTCTAACACAAAGAAATGTCATTTTTTAAGCATGTCACTGGAACAAGGCTTCTTTGTACACTAGAGCATGAGGCTAAAATAGTACCTAACCTTTTGGGGCTTGCATTCTCCATGACTTGCACTTTCCTCCTCATTATCTTTAATTACAGATAGGAAAAGAGCAGTTTTACCCATTTAATACTAAGTAGTTACTGATGAACAGGTTCCTGGAAAATTCACAGTGCAGACAGGGATTAGTTATGCCAAGCTGGGAGGCTGAGGAAATCAGACAGAGACAGACAAGTAGTATCTGTTCACTGTCGAAGTGATGCCTCTTTTATGTTTAATCTAGGTAAGTATATTTTAATACTCAGAAGATACAAGATTATAGGACAAATAGAGATTTTGTAAAAATAAGGAATATTTCGTGTGCAAAATCATTCAGGATCTGACAAGTGTAAAAGAAGATTGCTTTTTACTGAACATTTGCTCATGGGCCAAGAAGCTGCAAAATATGCAATTTGATACAAATTTTTTATTAAGTAACTGCTGAATATTATCCAATACGGGCTGCTCTTCTGAAAAAAATGTATGCAGCATTATTATCAAGAGAACTGTTTCACAGATTTTTATAATTTTTTTGATTCTTCATTCTGAACAGTTGCTATCAGCCATAAAATCACTCTATTACTATGGTTAGTTTCAGCTTTGAGGCCAACCACACAGAACTATAAAGTGGTGGCTGAAATATTGAATAATTTGCCCAGATTCTGGCTAATCGTTTAGCTGCATGCACACACTTGGGAACAAAGTACAAGCATCTTTGTTCTCCATGAGCTTTGACATCACTTAAACGTAAAGCTTTAACCTAATGGGAGCTCGGTGTGGAATCAGGAGTATCCTGCAGTGACACCTGGTGTTTAAAACAGAATTAGTCCTGTGAAGTGTGGCTGATAATTCATTTTAATTGGGTACATATTCACTCAAAGGCTCACAGTTCATCCTGTGTCCATGGAGCATAGCATTATATTGAACTAGAAAGCATTGGAGCTAAAGAGTGGCTTGACATTGCTTTGTAGAAAATGAGTCTGACAGATTTGTTTCAAAAGCCCAAAACCACAGTGACATGATCTTCCTAGCACTGTCGCTGGCAAGATACTTTAGCTCTACTTCTTCTCAGTTGGCTATTACATAAATGAGATTGACCTTTCATATAACTCACACAACTGGAATTTCTGTGCAGCCTTTGTGGAAGGACTGATACGCAAGAACAGAAAACTGTCAGTTCAGGCAGAAAACAGGGATCCTGTGTGTGTCGTGGTGCTAGAAAGCATATTACAGCTACAATAGATTCTTCTGAAACAGCTCCTGCTAAAGAGCTTATTGACCAAAGAAGTCAAGATCTGCGTATTTACAGATGTGACTGAAATGGCATGTAAATCCCATCATCAGTTACTGTAATTAAGGATTATTAGGATAATATCAGATAATAATAACGAGGATCATTACTATTATTAAGGATTTCAGTTTGCCACATGATGAAATAAAAATAAGAAGATCTGGTAGCAATCTCTAATTTGGACTGATGAACTATTTCCATTATGCAAAAGGTTTGTGTCACCTCTTTTGAAAAACCACATACATGCTCCACATTTATGTAGTTAATCCTTGATTCTGGCAAGGACAAAACTCAAAGGCTAGCATTCTGTTTTTCCTTTCTGTCACAAAATTCTGTTAAGGGGTTGGCTGAGCTACAAAAGATTATCCTAAAAGTCACTGGTTTTTCTTTCCTTAATTCTTCTGGAAAATTATGGGAGCCTGTAAAAACAAACAAATAAGCATGAACCTGAACTTTCTAAGGCTGCACCTATTTTGCATGTCAACCAGCAGAGAGCCAAACCTTGTCCAGCAAATACTTGAAGGTTGCACTCAAGCTAGCATTCAGAGGTCTTTCCACTTTCTCACCTGCAGCTTATTTTCAGCAGCAAAGTACAAAGGAAAAAAAGGATCTGGGCAAAATGAAGTCTGGACGGGTTCTGAAGGAATCAAACAGCTGCTGCTCCAAGTAATATAATGAATCTTGCAAGCCAGCAGCAGAACCAGCATTGTGCTGTTCCTGGGTTAGAGGGTTGAGGCTGTCACAGGCTGGAGAAGAGAGTTATCAGTAGCTTGTCTTTGAAACACATTAGTTCCTTGGGTACTCCTTCAGGTTATTTTGGAAGATAGGAGTGACATTAGCTTTTCCCCAGTTTTCACGCACCCCTCCAAGTCATCATGATCATTCAAAGATAATCAAAATGCGATGACATGAGCCAGTTCCCTCAGCATTTTTGGGTGCATCCCACTGGGGTCCATGTCCAGTTTGCTTAAGTATTCTGATCCTCTTCCACCACAGATACATGTTCCTTGCTTCAAGCTTTCCCTCTGTCTCCAGGTCCTTGGATTGCTGAAGGCAGGTTTTCCTGGTAGAGACTGAGGTGAAGAAGCCATTCAGTACCTCAGCCTTTTCTATGTCCTGTGTCACCAGGGCCTCTGCCACTTTCAACAGCAGCAAGCTCACATTTTCCCTAGTTCTTGTTTTGTGACTGATACAATTACAGAAAGCCTTCTTGTTGCTTTGACACCCCTCACCAGATTTAATTCTGGTTGGTCTTTGGCTTTCCTGCGTCTTGCCTGCTTGGACAGTGTCTCTAGATCCTTCACAGGTCTCCTGTCCCTGCTTTCACCTTCTATATGCTTCATTTTTGTGTTTTCATTTTGCCAGGTGCTCCTTGTTCATCCATGCAGGTCTCCCAGCATTTTTGCCTGACTTCCTGCGCCTTAAGATGGACCCTGTTGACCTTGGAGGAGGTGAAGATTGAATATCAATCAGCTTTCTTGAATCCCACCAAAGCCTTATCCCTTTGGACTCTTTCAAGCAGATCCCATCCAGCCACCTCATTCACCAAATAAGAGGATTTTTGTGGAAAAGTAGTATTGTGACCTTACTTGCAATGACTTTAATTGCTTGGTCAGGTGTGGGGTTTTTTGGCCACAGAAACTGTCTCAGTAGTTGTGAGCATAAAAAATAGCACAGAACTGTATGAAGTATGTGAAGATGTTTGTAAATCTGAGGTTTCTTTCCGTCCAGCTTTTGCAGCTTAGATAACACTTGAAGGTTTGGTACATGATTGAAAGATGCTGATTGCCACTTGTCTGTGACGCATCTGTAGGTGACACTGTAAAGACTGGTAAGTGGAAAGATAAGACGACAAGGATCCTGTCCTTTATAATTGGGCAGAAGAGTGCAAAGAGATGAGTGGGAGTCAAGTCCATTCTCTGTAGTTCATTGTAATATGTTTTTTGTGAAACTCTGAACAGTGAGATTACTTTTTTTCATGGCTCCCAAATTCCCAGTAGGGTCCTCCTGGGTTCACCTACAGTGCTCTCCAATACACGTGGTGTCTGGCAAGCCTCCGAGCCCAGGCACAGCCTGCTTCTGCAGCCCATGTTACCAGAATATACAGTCAGCTCTGACATATAGGGTAACATCCCCTAAGCTGCCTCAGCACAGCTCCAGCCTTGGCGCTGCAGGTCCGGCTCCAAGCCTCAGCTAATGAGCCTGCACAGAACCAAGCAAACCCGTGCAGACAAAGCTCGTGTGTCTCTGCACCAGCGCTGTGGTTTGGCCACACCCTAGGTAATTACCCCACATAAGGGAGATAAATAGGTGGGTGTATTTCTTTAGCTATGTGTTTGCATGGCTGTCAAGCGGAGAGGAGAAGACAGAGAATCGCTGGTTTGAGATCATGTAACTCCCCTTTTCAAAGCTCTTCTTATGCACTTTTCCACTTGGAATTGTCCGAGCAATGGCATATAGTGAAAATTGGCCAGAAACTCAAGACAGAAAGATTTCAGGTTGTTTATGGTCAGTTGTGTGGTTCACAGAACGAGAGTTTGGGAGAGAGAACTCTCCCACTGGAAATGTGTGAGCTGGAGGCACCACCATGAAGTGCTACAGCAAGAGGAACCCCTTCATGAAGAGAACATGGCCTAGGGGTTATCCTGCACCTTTCAGCCACATATATGACAAAATAAAAACCAAAATCACTATATTGGTGCCTGGGGTGGCTGTACAGGCATGTTCTTAATACATTAACTAATTTTAGGTTAATCTAAGAAAACCCCTTCCAAATACAAATTATTCCTTTTTGGACCCAAGCTGAGCAACTTTCTGTTTGCATTCAAAAAAAAAAAAAGCCCAAAACACTTTAACATGTATGGAGGATACTCGTGAGGCTATTATGGCTTCTAGATGGTTACCACAAAGTAAGAGCTGAGTGTTTGGGTCCCCTGCACCACTAATGGAGTTAGGTGACTTCAAAGGAGTCTCCAACAGGCAATGTACTAAGAACAAACTGCTTGAGGTAGTCACTGAGGAACACAGAGGACAGTATTAAGGGTTTGCCCACCCAATGCAGGATAGGCAGGTACTTCCCAGCAGTCATCTTTCACAGACACAAACCATTACAGAATGTTCTGACAGCTTGTGTCCTGAAACCTGTGTGTTGGGTGAGATGACAACTACTACTTGTAGCATGAAAAAATTATCCTGAAGAAATACTGAGCACATATTCTCTTCTGGAGAAGTGCAATATGAACTCCCTTCAGAGACTAAGCAACCACGACTGCATCCATATGGGGAGCACAGGTCCTTTCAGTTAAAAACATCTCTATTTGTGCACCATTGCCCTCTTGGCAAATCTGCATAAATCCAACACTTTAAAGCATGTGTCATCTCCATTATAGTATGGTGGGAAATGTAAAGTGCTGTGTACACTTTAGGCCACATTCAGAATTGATTCAGAGGAGTGCTTGAACTCATTTAAGATTAAGATCTTGTCAGACCAGGACATCTCTCATGGGTAACACTGAACTCCAGATTTCCCTCTGGTATTGCAGCAGTAACAACAGAAACTGCATCGAGGGACTTGTCTCCAGTGATGCACATGCAATTTTCATACTGCAGGAAGAAGAAAGTTGCAGCACTGAGAGCCAAAAAGTGCCATCTGAAGTGTAGTTAATTTCATGATGAAGCTAATTCATTTGTTCCTCTGTAAAGTACATTTGCAACAAAAACAGAATGAGAGTGCTATCACATCACAAGGGGTTCTTGCTACTTATTCTTCACAGAGAGAGAGATAATTTAAGGCAGATGAAAATATTACAGGAATTTCCACCAGACAGACTTTGCCAACATCTGCCATGTTACTACACCCAGCTTGAGGATTTGACACCAAAGGCCTATCAAATAAGTGCTGTTACATGTTTGCCTTTCCTCACAATACAGAAAAAATGTTCTCTTTTTCCTAGACAGCTGGAAGCCCTTGGCATAATTGGCTCTGAATCCATCAGTGTTCTCCACGGGGTCCAGATCTTCAAATGCTCTTCTCATCCTTGTATGTAGGTTTTGGGGCCCCCTCATAGCGTTTCTTGGGGCTGTTTAATTCATGAATTGCACTCCCTGTTGGGGCAGAAATAAAAAACTTGCCATTGAGTTGCCTAATTCCCTAACTCATTTCTGTCCCTGATGAACAGATTCAGTAGCAAAAGGATGAGAAGAGAGGCAATCCCCAGAATCCATGGGCTTGGACAGCTTTAGCATACCTACTGTTTATACAACATGCATCCACTTGTAGGAACAGCCACTAGTGAACAGCTTCCGTTCGTGCTCTTTTACTGAGTAATATTTGTTCTGCAAGGGACATACCCCTCACTCCAGTGACCACAAAAGAAGGCATGTGTCCCAGAGACAATTTTGGACCAGCCTGGCCATCCAGGAAGATTGCCAAGTGTTGTGTTCCTAATGGGAAGAAGGTGGGTACTGCAGGGTACATGAAACTCTATTGTTTGTGCCTGATGGGGTGGAAGAGCCAAAAGGGGAAGAAAAACGATGGAAGACAGAATGCAGTCAGAATAATGTTCATTTCTAAGATTGCAAAGCTATTAACATTTCAGTCTTGGGTTCTGGCAGATATGCAGGGCAGCAAGCACCCTCCATGCAGATGTCTCAGAGTTCCGGGAGGTTTTAAGTTCAAAACAGTGACTTCAGCCTTCAATAGCCCTGGCAAGCGTTAAGAGGAAAACTTTGGCATGTGTTAAGGATCTCAAAAAGAGGGGGAGGGAGACTGATGCCAAAAAGCTCTCAATTTTGAACTTAGTTTTCTCAGAAACTCAGTTTCTACTGCTGCTCATTAAAGCTGCAATTTCTATACCTGAGGAAAAAAATAGAGGCAAAGGATAGGGAGAAGATGAGGCTCTTAATTTTGAACAACTGTTCACTTCTAGTATTCCCACCCTTAGGTTTTTGACAGTACCTTCTTAATTGAAATAATTATTGACTATGCTTCCCAACTTGAGTTTGGTTTAGGCAGTAACAAAGGCATTTTTGGCAATTAGGCTTAATCTAGAAACTGAAAACAAAGCTCAGTGTTTCTTAAAAACAAACAATGTTCTTACTGTTTGTTATGGGAGGTTGGTTTTTTTTTTCCTCTGGTGCTATTTTGAGTTCTAGCATGTCTATTGTACACAAACTGGAGTGTTCACTCTGGTTGTTTACAACAATTTCCCTCGTGTTGCCAGGCTTTTCTTCTATGAAGCATAATTTTGTAGGCAACGTACAAAACAAGCTGCAATGTAAATAAATGGAATATGTGTGAAAAGTGTTGGCTCAACACCCCTCAAATTTGTCTCTAGTCCTAAAACTGTCATGAGAGCATTAAACACTCAGGACAAGTCAAAAGCACAGTAGGTACTTCCTTGGATTAAATTTTAAAGGATTGTTTCATTTGTGCAAATTTGGAACTGAAAATATTTCTCTAATTTCTGTGACTTTAGGGTAGGCCATGGTGGCTGCCCAGATTTCACTTTGGGTCTGCTGAGCTCACTGCAGTCACAGCCATTGTTGCTACCAAGATGCCTGAGACCACTGATTTTAGCATTGGAAGGAGACTTTTTTGGTTGCAGTAGCTGGAAACTGTTTTTGTGGGGCAGCCAGGGGTGGCTGGGGCCATCTGGGAGCTAACAGGGGATAGAAGCACTTTGTACCATTACATCTTCGTGTTTGCCACAAAAGGTCTGTCTCCCATACTTGATGCGCACCTGGGAGGGCCATATGGTCACAGGACAAAAACAAGAGTTTTTTGACTCTTATTGAACTTTTGTTGGAGTGGATTAAGCAATACAACATCTCACTGTGATGTGGCCACTGTGGAGAAACAAGCAAAAAGTGAAGCAATGGGGAGTGCTCTTATTGTCAGTTCCCTCACCCTCAAAGATGGCTTGGTAGGTGGCTACAGCCCAGCATCCCCCCAGCCATGTAATCCATCACACACAGAGCAGACAATCTGGCATGTGCATGCAAGTGTATATGCATAACACAAAGGAGACTCAAGAAAAAAACTTGCACAAAATAATATTGAAAGAAAATCCTTGAAGCACTGAACCATACAGTTATATTGCAAATTCTCCCTACTAGCTTCATGATCAAAATCAGAAGCCAATAGACAGGAGCTTGTGTCACCCTTTGCTGTGCCCCTTTTCACAGTTGTCACATGCTCATTCCTGCAAGCCTGGGGACAGCCACTGAAAGCCTCACTGATAGCTACTGCACAGACACATTTTCATTTCTTGTCATAACCAGACTGGTGTAAAAGTTAGCCAAGAAACACAGCTCTTGTGAATGGGTGTCTCATCTCCTCCACATGCTAACATACACCTTCCCAGCACTAGTGAAAAATCTGACTGAAATGCACCACCACAAGTGGACAAGAACTCTGTCACATATTTAACAGCTAGAAAATTTGTTACAAATCATTATTAAAACAGAGAGAAAAAAGAAGCTATTAACAAAGCTTCTAAATTTCTCACTAGTATGGATGCCACTGGTAAGGACTGCCCCAACCTGAGCACAGACTCAGACTTCTCTGCAAACAGTTTCTGAATGCCCAAAAATAGTAATTGCTGGAATTACCTTTCCCTAGATCTGAAACAATTAGGCTGGCCCCAAAAATGGTTAAGTAACTCAGAAATGGTGTTTTGATTGACTGTATGATAACACAAGCCATCACAGAATGTAGGATCCCTTTCTATTTATCAGTTGCTTAAGAGATGGTTAATAACACTGTCCAGTTTTCTGACGAGCTGCTGAAAAACTGTGTTCAGGACCTCTGAGAAGTGGCACTTGTAGAGCATCTTAGACTGCCTGAAGAAAGAGCTCAGCTGCACTGTGACACCTAACATTAGAAAGAATCAGGGCTGCTGCCCATGGGATTTCCCAAACAGAACATGTACATAAGCTGTGTGGAACCCAGGCAAGATACATCCAAAACTTCATGGATAACTCAAATTTTCTGAAAGGCTGCAACAGACCCTGTGTTTCCTGGAGGTGTCACAGGCATTGTGTGTGATGCATGGCTGATCTGCCCATGTGCTGGATATAGATGAGTTTGACCAAAAGAAGAGTTGTTTTGTTTAGCTCCAATTGACATGGACTTTTCAGTCCGTGTTTGCTCACGTTAGTCCAGTTTCGCAACCAGAACTAACCTTTCCTCTTCTGTGGAAAGCTAAGAGTGGTGCTTTGCTTTAGAGAGGATGAAGCTTTCCAGGAAGGAATTGCAGTGAATTGCTTGAGGAAGCCAGTGGCCTGCCAAACTGGGGACTTCAAAAGCAAAACAGAAATGGATTTCTCCTCCTTCTCCTCCTCCTTTTTCCTTACTACTAAGTCTAAAAAAGAAAGTTAAACCATAGTGAGACATTTATTTTAAGTCTATCACTGAATCATTCTGTGATTTTTCAGTTGTAAGAGCTATCCACTTAGCAGTGACATGGTAAAACAAGTTTATTTCTCTAGGTACCACTTGGTGTGGTTGAGGAATACAGTAAAACTGAGACTAATTTGCTGTGAACGCTGGTGCACTAGACCATGACGATCTGTGTCAGCAGAAAGCCGCATGTGACATGCAGATTACAGGCTATTTTTTATTGTCAAACTCAATCCTTCATTCAAACAAATACATTGTCAGAACCCTAATTATTTCTGTTAGAAGCACTGCAGCTTGTTATAAAGGGGCATAAAGTCTTTCTCTGCAAATTCTTGATCATTGCATTACAATTCCAAACCATTTGTGAAATACACCATTTAATTTGGAGCCTGTTTCTCTCTATGTGGGCTCTGATTACAGAATCATTAATCATTATAGAGTATTAGCCCTGTGATGAACCATGCACTGTTTTGGGTTTTTTTTCACTCTGGTTGGAAATTATTGCCATTAGTTTCTTCTTCGTTATCTCCTGTTCCTCATAATTGCTGACAGGCAAACTGGAAAATCTTGCCTTTTATTCAATCATCTTGCTCTTTTCAGCAGTGGGAATTTTGGGCAGATTCAGTAACAATCCTTCTGGCTTCATCTAGTACTACCAAATTTCAAGGACAAGTTTCAAATTTCTTCATTATCAAGCAAATGTTCTGGGCATGCATTGGAAGCTGCTTCCCTCACTGTAACTGAACGGAATTCAAGTTTGATCAATGGGAAAATTTCTACAGGCCCAGCACCTGTTGGTACATGTCTACATGCAAAACTTGCAAAACATGCAAAAAGAAACACAGCAAAATAGTACTATCTCTTGCCATTGCTGGCATCTTCAGGCCAGATCAGAACACTGGAATCAAGATGGTTGGAACGTGATTAGAACTCCGGGATTAGAGGTCTGCGTTTTTTACCTGGGGTGGAAATGCTGACAGCTGGAAGATGTTTTAACTCCATTGGTGCTGGAAGCTATGTAAATCTGTAAAGGCCATGGGATCCCTGTGAAGCACAGCTGGAAACAGGTATGTGGAAACCCTGGGTCTGGTAAGAAGAGCTGGAGGTGGCTACCTGAGAAGCAAAGACCAGGGTCACACTGCAGCGAAATGTCTATTTGAGTACAAAAACAAGAGCCTTTTTTTTAATACTTTACAATGATACAAATCCCACCAAGCAAGATTTACTACATCCCTGGACAAGTAATGATGCAGGGTGACCTCGCATTGCTGGGTGGCAGTTCAGACACTGCCTTTGGTGAAACCTTGCCCTAGATCTAATAGCTTGAAGCCAGGTATCTTTCCTGACCAACATCATGAACAGCAGGTGGAAGTGATCAGTGGCTCACACCTCAGGCTGATCCAGCACTTGGAGCACGAGAAGTGACAGCAATTCTTTCAGGCAGGCTGCTCCACCTAAACACATTCTTTGTGGCTTATTGCTGTGAGTGTAGCACAGCACTGACACAGCTTTCTTGAAAGGTTTTGATGCCACCCACTTTGTTTTTGTGTTGCTGATGTCAGAGTGTGTTATGTACAAAAGCAAAGGCCCTGGCTGATCCACTGGATTCATCAGTAGAAATTTATACTTCAGAGAACAGTACAGGCCTTTAGAATGCAGGTAAAGATACTGAGTAGGACAAATCTTCAAAGATTGACATAGAAAAAGTTTCTGAAATACTATTAATAAATTATATCCTTTGCTGTGCATGGATTGCGAGTACAACAGCCAAATCCTGAAGTAGGAGCAACTTCATTGTAGAGAAACTACCACCAAGGTCTATTTGGGGTGTTTTCAGCCTTCCTTAATACTTCTCTTACCTATTTCTGTGTTGGTGGATCTGAATTTTCTGTAAACTGAACTCTGAACACTTTTGCTTTTACTCTTGTAAGGAAATTGGCTTAGTAAATTTCTTTAGTTTAATAAGGAATTCACTGTGTTCATCCATTTTCTGAAATCATACTCAGCGTTGGAGATTAACTGCTGTTCTCCTGGAACAACTAAAAGCGCAGTCTACAGCTTGACCTGGCAGCCACACAAGGCTTTTGGAATCTGTCCGCTTCTGGAAAATTTAAGCCAGTGTTTTTTAAGGGTTTATCACTTTCTGTCTCATACATCAAGATAAAGTAATACTCTTTATCTTAAGAAATTTTCAGGAAAGAAAAAAAGGCTGACCACCAGTCTTCGAGAAAATTTAAAATCTGTCATTTCAGGATCCTGCTTTATTATACATGGTTTTGTTCAATGCACTGGTAGAAGCAATATTATAAACATCAATGTGAGGCATTGTTTAGCCACAAGGTATTTCTTACTAACATGAATGACAATACACCACAAATTGCAAATAAAAGCAAAGAGGTGAAGGGGAGTTGTATTCAAGGATTAAAACCACAAACAAACGTGTTTATGTATCTCAAAGCAACAACATATGAGTAAAGAGAAGTTTTGAATTTAAACCCTTTTGAATGAAATGGAGAATCAAATAGCAATGGGAAGCAGAACTACTAAGGTATTATCCATTCAAAGGCAAGAACATGCATGAAAATGACTACTAAATCCCTTGTCACAAATGTCTTTGAGATCAGTGAAGCGGAGATATTTAGTGACTTGGCATTGCTCAAAACCCACTAATCTCCATGAGCAGACTGAGATTCAAAGCAGACCAGAGAGCAACCCTTTGTTCATCATAATAAAGAATTTGCTGTATTCAAATGAAGTCACAGCAAAGTGGATGCGTGCCAGTGCAGCACCAGTGTTCCAAGAGAAAGGCAAGCTAGGAAATTATAGACCCTTCATCTCAATGTCTGAAATTTGCAAAATAAAGGGTACAACCAGGAGAACATTTGCAAAATGCATGTGCAAAGGAGTATCATTCTCTGTAATCTACTTGTAGATAACTAGCAAGGTTAGGTGGTGTCAGTTAACTAACCTCCTTTTTGAAAAAATTATGCTACACTTTAGTTATTAAAATTTAAACACTCAAAATAATAATTCATGTAGCAGGCTGTTCACCTAATGCTTTGTGGCAGAAGAGTTTCATTCTCCTTTAAAATCAATGTTGTTATTCTGTAGGAACTTGAGGAAAATGGTAATCTAGGTGCCAAGTCTCCTAAATTTGGGTTTTGCAGACAGCTGAACTGAGCAGCACAAAGAGCAATGTGACCATGAAATAGAGACACAAAAGGAAAACAATCCAAACTTTTAACAACAGCTGTATCAGGTATCTTCAGTACACTTACCTGTGTCATGAGTAATCATCCCAAGCCTCTTTCACAAGAGCGTCTAGTCCTCTTCTCCTCTGTACCATTAAGCGGTCCATGAAGAAGAGTTGTGTTCAAGGAAACATTGTGAGGAAATAAGTATTAGAAATAAAATTCTTGGTTTCATCAACATCTCTGCTATTATTCACTGCCTTGGGGCTAGCCTCCCATTCTTACTACTTGATCCCCCTGCCCTTCCACTCTTCTTCTGTTGTGCTTCCCTGAGCTGCTTCATTCTGCCTTTGTTTTCCACTTCGAGACTGTGTTTATCCAAGTAACATGATCCAAATCACTGACTCAGACAAGGCAGTAGATGCTTCATTAGGCTGTAGCTCAAGTGAAACACTTTTATCTTGCCATCTACATCAAACTTGTGCATTGCTTTAGCACCTTTTTGGCCAAATGTCTTTAATACCAGTAGGACAAAAAGCCTCCAGGAAGACTTGTGCTGTCTTCTCCCTCTGCTCTGCTCTTCCCTGCTGCTCCACTCCTCCCACAATCAAGCCTGGCTTGACAGTTCATTCAAATTGAAAAAAAAAAAATTACACACAAATAAATTTGTTCTATAAAAACTTGAAAAGAACCCTTTGCATTTAGTAACAAGTTAGTACGTGCAAGATTTTCTTTTTGCTTACATAAATCATAGATTCAAATACAACATGCCTCTACCAAAGGCAGCCAGCAGAAGAGAGCAGCTGAAGTGTTTCTAAACAAAGCCCAACCATTTAGAAACAATAAAAATTAATTTAAAAGACTTAGAAATTCGAGCCAAAACATTACAGTTGAAAAGATAATCACAAAAGAATGCTTAAAACACCACCACTTCAAAATTCAGTTTTTGTTTTACTGCATCTTCCCTCTGAAACCAAAACCAAACCCCTAATCTCCCGGAAGAGAAATGAGTGAGATTTAGTACATGGAACTTAAGACCTTTTCCTGTTTCCCAAGGGGGTTCCTGCAGTTGAATTGAACTTGCCACAGCTATTAGTTGCGACCTTGACTGCATTTTACATTATGTGTATTGTACCCAAATCCCACTACGTGTTTAGTAGTACACGCTTGCACTTGTATTGTGCCCGTAAGCAGGTAACTGCTCGAGTACAAGTTGTTCCCACCGCGTTCACCTCACGTGGTGCCTGGTCATCAATTTTAGCTCAACAATCATGAGATGTGACAGACCCAACTTTGGGTCACTTTACACATTTGCCGATTTCTGAGCTCTTGTATAAAAGTTTCTAAACTTTTTTTTCCCCCTCACAAAGCAAGATTACAGTGCCTTTATTTGGACACTTTTTTAAGGAAGCCGAAAGTCTTACACAACCCTCCGACGTGTAAGCAGCGGGGGCTTTACGGTGTTTATTTATAACCGGCTGTGGCACCGATCATTGCAGAGCCCGAACCGCACGGGCCCACGGACGGAGGCAGACGGGAGGCGGCTGCTGGCGGGGGGGTGTTCGCAGCCGGGAC
>NW_008239535.1:621975-628847 GCF_000691975.1 Corvus brachyrhynchos
CCAGTCCGCTTCAGCTGTGCTCGTCCAGCTCCGAGCGTGTGCGAATTGTTTGTTTACTCGGGATTTTTCTTCATGGAGGAGAGAAGGGTGGGAGAGGCAGGAAGAGGTCAGCCGTGTTTCCTTCCCCATGGAGAACGGGACAGATTGATCCCGAAGGAGGACGGACGAGTACAGCGGAACAAACAGTCTGGAGTCGTCTCGTTCAGCCTTTTAGGGAAAAACGGACCATCAAAACTGTCCATTTTTCTGGACACTCCCAAGGAGTTGACTGGAAGGAGAACCTCCAGAGTAACTTCAGTTTTTTCAGGGAGCTTCCCTGAAAAAACATCAAACAAACCCAACCAAACAAAAAACTCCACCAGCACCAAAAAATTAACTTTTATGAACCACTGCACTCACTAGAAAATAGAAATATGTACAACACAGAAAATGTCTCCCACCTCTCCAGATAGTGAACTGGCTTGCAGCTGATAGAGGAAGGAATCTTTGAGGTGTGGGTGATCCTCAAGTTATATGGCTTTCTGGTGTTTCCCTTAAATTTTGGTTAGTGGTCTTAGAGCCTTTAGGGTTGATGTCAGTGTGGTATGCAAGCAAAAAAACGTGGAGTGCCTTTTTTCAAAGGAAAGTATTAATCTCCAAGAGAGAATTCATGCAAATAAAACGATACTATCTTAGGTAGCAAGATGATCAAAATAAAATTGTACCCATTGCTTAATTCATTGGTGTAAATATATTTTTATTGCTGGTGTTTACTGGCAGCTATGTAGTCTTTTTTTTTTCTTGCTTCTGCAAGATTTACAAAGGAGTTTCCATGTAAAAGTGAGTCTGAAAGAAGTTTTACGGGTCCTGTAATATTTGTGTTTTTCGGAGTGCCTGATCTTTGTTCATTTTGAAAGGAGCAGCTAGGTATTTTCTTTGTAATTGTTACCTCTGCAAATTCAGCTTTGACTTTCAGAATCAAGCTGAGTTCTTTGACACTACACTGAGAAAGAGGAAGTTGATGTGCCAATCTTGCAGTTTTCTTAGAATATATTTAATCTAATTTGCATGGGAAGTTCCACCTGAATTAAGACAATTAATGAATACACTTGCTTAAAATAGCATTTCAATTATCATCTTTCATTTCCTATATCCTTCCTTTAATTCTGGTGTCATTTCAGGGATTAGTATTCACACACATTACTGTTACCCCACATGAATGAGCACAAACAACATAGAAACTCCCTCAAATAGCTTTTGTGTGTGTGCATGTGTGTGTGTGTCAGAAAACCCCAACTATGTATATATGGTTATTTCTATTTTGTGCTCAAACATTTGCATTTCAGAGGCCTATGTGTCCTGTGTGTCTGCCCTCTCTGTAGACTCTTTGGGGTTTTTTGTCCTGCACTGCTTTTGTTAAGAAAGTGTTTTCTCTTTTTTTTTTTTCCCCCATGTTCAGTCAGCTAATTAAGTAGGAAAATGTTAGTCTTCCTTTTTTCAAGTTCATCCCTTTGTTTTTCTCAGTCCAGTTAATTTGTAAAAAGGAGAACTGTGGTCATTGTATTAGCACTAGCATGAAACTCCAGTGAGCTGACTTTCCCCTCTTTTTTCGGGGGGAGAAACAAAACCTTTTAAGAGACATAAACATGTAAATTATGTTAAAGTACTAATGGTAACAGGAAGATCTCTGGGGAGGGGTTTTTAAAAAGCCATGAAGGTCTGGTTGGTGTTCATTTTCTCACAGTCCAAGGATGGACTGTCCAGAATTCCTTTTGTTTCTGTACCAGTAAGGTTATTCAGATCTAGTCAATATTTCAGAATGGTAACTGAAAAGTAATGTGTAATGTCTGGTAAATTTTTCCACTTCATTCCAACGCATGGCTGGCACTGGGACCTTCTTCATGCAGGGTGGCATTTTACTGCACAACAGCCAGACGCAGAAGTGACCCTGTGCTCCCCACTCAGCTGACAAGTGGGGCAGAGGCGTGTCACAGAAGCGATGATTTTGCGTACTGAGAAGGGGGTCGGAAGGTTGCCACCTCTCCTTTTGAGCAGCATCTGGTAGACAATTTTCTGCCTAATATTGTCAATCATTCCCTTGTTCTTGAAGGTGCCTGGCTGTCCTCCCAGCTGGAGTGAGAACTTCAGTGATCACTAGAAAGCAAAACAAATGCAAAGTTTACAAAGGGAGTGTGGAGAAGGCAGGTCCCCGAATAAAGAAGTTGGCAGGGGCTCAAATGCCTGGGATTATGAGGGGAGTGGAACACACACACTGTTAGTGCACATGCTGGTTTGAATACCAAAGCTCAAACGAATACATTTGTTGCACACCAAAAAGTGAAAAGTAAATGACTGTTTGAATAGATTATATTTGAAAAAAATGTGATTAAATGTGCAATAAATTGAGGGTTTCTTTGCTTCCTATTGCTGCTAGATTTTTTTAATGCCAAGAACTGAAGCATAGCATCAGTCTGGGAGGAGGCAGGAGCAGGGGGGATCTTGTCTCTAGTGATAAAAAGCTAGCATTCACGGCCAAGGGGAAAAAATGTTCAGAAATTAAAGAAAATAAAAAATGTATTCTTTCCTTGAAGGCATATACAAAAGAGGGGGAAAAAAAAGAATAAAAGAAAAAAAAAAAGAGCTGAGGCAGGATTCTGGGTGGTCCAATAAAATGCCTGCTGTGATGTAGCCACCTGCTCCTATGACATAAACTAAAGCACACCTGTACTAGTGCTTGATAGCTGTGGCTAGTGCTTCTCCCTGCTGGAAGCTGCATTGGTCCGTGGTGGAAGCAGTTCTGGGACCAGTGAGCAGGGAGGTTACAGAGTGGTGCCTCCTTTAGCATTACAGAGAAATCTCTGCTTTTTGAAGTAAAAGGAACTTCTTCCCTTGATGTGATGTCAGGCAAGCTTTGCCTGCAGTCATGATCACAGTATAAAGTAGCAGCTGAATAGAACAAAATGCCAAACAGATCAGTAAATAATTATATTAAAAATAGAGGAATACTTAACTGAACGATGGACTAAATAAAATGCTTGGGAAAAATATGTATCGTAAGACAACTCCACCCGATGTTTATCAGCACAGAGTAGTTAATGGCAGTGCTAGGGAAAGCTACATTTTTTTCTGTGGCTAGTGCACAGGGCTGGCCAGTGGGTATACTGAAAGAAGTTAGACAATAATTATTCAAGATGAACTGAAAAGCTGTCAGTGTAATTCACCAGATTGCTCTAGAAGAACTTCTAGAGGGAGATATATATGCTTGTATGTACTTATCATTCGAATTGTCTCATGTGTCTTTAGAAAGAGAGAAATTTCATTTTTGAAAGTATGAACTGATTGTTAAGGTTAGAGGCAAAGAAGCATTTGAAACATTTCTGCTGTCTTGGAGAGCTGTGTACACAAACGGACTGTGAATGTGCACATTAACTTTTAATAAGCTTGGAAATCATTGACATGTAAACAGCTCTTACTCCAGCCAGAGCCTGTACTTGGGTTAGAGGCATATTATGCTGTGGTACAATCATAAGATATCTCTGTTGAACTAAGTGATACCATATTTACCACATATATCACAAGAACTTACTTTATGTCAGGCCATGGCTATGGGCCAGATTGTTCAGCAGATAACCCCAGGAGTGCCAAGACTGAGTCTCGGGCAAAAAATGTTTATGTGTGATAGTGGATTATGACCTGTGTTTGACTCAACTATTTGTGAATGTAAAGATATAGAAGACAACTGTATCTAGGACCCCCTGACTTTCTCCATAACTTAGCTCCCCTGGGAAGCACTGGAAGGACAACAAGGGTTCAGCTTCAGCTCCATTCACACTGCAAGTCAGACAGACTGGGAGAAATGGAGCAAACAGTCATTTCTATCTTTTGTTTGCATCAAATATTGTGAGAGAAGTTATTCCTACTACAGCTCCAATCTGGCTCGCCTGGGAAGTGCTAGAAATCTTTAACCAATCTGTTGTAGAGTTGTCAACACTGGCTTCTCATTGCATTTGATACCCCAGCAGGAGTAAAAAGCATTAGCAGCTCAGATACTAATGGAAAGCCAGTCTTCTCTAAACCCCTTCCTGGGACTGCCCTGGCCATCAGCCTAGTAAACTCTGGATTGTCATTCCCTCTGGACCCCAAAACTATTTTGGCACCTCTCCCTCCACCAGAATTTGGTTACACTCTTCCTCTGTCACCCTGACCAACTCTTGTAGGGCTCACCTGCTGTCCCGCTCTGCTTTGAGATCTGATGGGCCATGATCTGGTGGAGTCCTGTGGAGAAGAGGCAGCATTTGGGGGGATGGAGCATCCTCCTGCAGGCAGGCAGGCCTGGGATGTTTTGTGTATTCCCAAGAATCTGTCTGAGCCTCTCTGCCTCCTGCCACCATGCTCCCAAACCAGAGAAGCCAGCTGAGTAGTTTTTGAACAATTGTTGAACTGACAACTAAAATCCTGATAATTGGTTAAAAATCTTTGCTTTTATGTTCACCCACCAAACCTTGAGGCAAGAGGTGTCAAGTCAGCTGTACCTTACAGCAGGTCCCAGAACAAACCTGGCAAAAAGGCTGAACAGGGATTTCAAAGAGAGGCTGAAGTGTGAGCTGTCATGGGAGTTAATAGATGTGCCCGTACAAGCCCAGCTAGCCTTTATCACCACTGTTTTCTGCAAGAGATCCTTTGGTTCCCATTCTGGTTTTTGTGGTGTTCATGCTAGCACATATAATCCAATTCAGTGATAACACACTTGCTGCATATAGTTTCTAACTTTGGTTCTTGTTTTGCTGCAATTAAAACATACAGGACTTTGAAAAAATTAAGGAAGTCTCTCAGTATATATCCCGGTATGAGTCAGATAGGAATGGGACCCTTAGTAACACAATTATAATTCAGATAACTGTGGACACAGGCCACTAGGGAAGATCACAATTAGTTTCAGGTGGTATTCAAATGATACAAACCATTTCAAATAATTTGAAGACTAGGAGGTATTGGAATGATTCTATTTCTATGCCTTTGAGGTATAAGGAATTATGACTATCATTGAAATTCATGTTGAACTTCATGTTTAAGGTAAAACTTAAGCATAACTTCATTATGTCAAATCTAAACTCTAAATCTGAACATTCAGCATAGGAATAAAACCAAAAAAAGCACTTCTCTTTTTTTTTTTCTCCTTCTACAGATCTCTCCTTTATGCAACATCAGCTTCAAAAAACTATGACTGATCCACTCAGCCAGGTGTCAAGAAGCTAAGTACACATGTATTGGCAAGAAAGAAGACAGAACATCTTGCGGCAGCACGTACCAGGAGATTTGGCTGCTGTTCTGCTGAGATGGGCTGAGCCGACATTGCTGTGCAGCTGGTCAAAGCACTGGCAAAACATCTGGAAAAGACACTTTTGGGTGGGTGGGGAAATACTGCTGGAAGCCCTACTATGCCAGAATCTGCCAGCAATTTTGTTACGGATCTTGACCCAAATCTCTGGGAACCTTGAAATAATGAATGAAAACAACTGGTTTGTGGGTTGGGTTGAGAGAATTCAAACAACTTACATAGTTTGACATGAAAAGTAACTTCAGTATTTCTTTAAGAAGGGGTAGTGTATTATCTGTAATTCCTTGCCTAAAAAATACTGTATGCTGTATTCCAGAATGAAAAATACCATTACTTTTTGAGAGGGACGAATTAACCTAGGATGAAGCTTGGCCCCGTGGTGACAATATGTGTACATTTGGCCTGTTGGCAGGTCTCTAGAACAGAATGTGCAGGGAGAAAAGTACTGAACACTGAGAAGGGAATTACTCTAATTCACTTGTAGATGGAAAAGAATATACATATGCCTCAAAAGTAACGTGTAAACGCAGACTTAAGACTTACAGAGTTTAGGAAAAGCATGTGACAACCTTAAGTATAATTCAATCTCAGGAGGCATTAATGAATGGCATAGAAGCCTGTAGTAAATTTAAATGCTGACCACAGTAGCTTCAAACTGTTTGGAAACTAATTTAATTTAAAAAAAAAAACCTTCCAGAGAGGTATTTTAAAGCTTAAAGCACAGAATTTAAACCAGAAATTATTTCCCTAACTGTTCCAGATAATTTTCTTCTCAACAGCGTATAGATACCACTGCTTCAATTACTGATCTCGAAAAAATACCCAATTTCTTCATTTTGTTTTTTTTTTCTCCAAAAGCTCAATTTTTTTCCTATTTATCCTTTTTAAGGGGGAGAAGTGTAATAATTTTATTTTACTGAGGCCCAAGAAATCTGGCAGCCTGTCCTGCAGGTAGAGGTTGTCAAAGAATCACAGAATCAATTAGGTTGGAAAAGACCTCTGAGATCATCGCATCCAACATATGACTGACCACCACCACGTCAACTGAATTATAGCACCAACTGCTATCTCCAGTCCTTCCTTAAACACCTCCAGGGACGGGGACTCCCTCCACCACCTCCCTGGGCAGCTCAGTCCCATGTCTAAACACCCTTTCTATGAAGAAATTCCTCCTGATGTCCAACCTAAACCTCCCCTGGCGTAGCTTAAGACTTTATCCTCTCGTTCTGTGACTGCTTAGCTGAGAGAAGAGGCCGCCCTGCACTTGGCTATAACCTCCTTTCAGGTACTTGTAGAGATCAGTAACGTCCCCCCGAGCCTCCTTTTCTCCAGGCTAAACAACTCCAGCTCCCTCAGCCATTCCTCACAGGACTTGAGCTCCAGACCCTTCTCCAGCTTTGTTGCCCTTCTCTGGACACGCTCCAGCACCGCAATGTCCTCTCGGGCACCCCCGGCCCTCCTGCCGTGTAACCACAGCACAGGCGGGCAGGGCCGGTCCGAAGCGCCGCTCCCCCGGCAGGGCGCACCCGGGGCGAGGCGGGTGGGCGGCGGGGGC
>NW_008239535.1:629858-630406 GCF_000691975.1 Corvus brachyrhynchos
GAGGGCATGAGGTCTGCCGGGGCCGGGCAGGGCTCCTGCGAGCGGGGGTGGCCGTGGTCAGGAGGCCTGGGTGGGCGACCTGTGGAAAGTTTAGGAGTGCAGCCGTTCTGTGCTGAGGCCCGATTCAAATCCTGTCGAAGCGTGCGCGGGCAGTACGCTGAAACTGGTGCGGTTTGAAACAACCTGATGAACACCCCCACCGGCTAAGATCCCGCAGATTCAGGCTTAATGATTTTATTATGAAGCGTTTTCTGTAATTATTTTTCTCTTGGGATAACCAGGGTAGTAGAATTAAGTCTATGTATAGTTCTATAGAGGATTCGTGTGATAGATCTGCACTGGTTATGGAAAATAAATGCGTATGAAAGTTTGAAGGGCACCCTTTTGAATTGACTTTTTTTTTTTTTTTTTTTTAATCTAGGTAATAATTCTTACTTGGTAAGAGTTCAGGGTTGGACAGTTAGTAATGCTGTGTTACTACGGGGGTCTTTCCTGTATCCATAGATGGAGGGGGAAAAAAAGGAAACAAATCCAAAACAAACAACACA
>NW_008239535.1:630462-632539 GCF_000691975.1 Corvus brachyrhynchos
ACAGGACTGAGAATCAGTCTGACACTGTTGGGTCATTGGACCCTGTCTGTAGCTCTTCACTGAGTCTGTCAAATGTATGAGTTGTGGTTAGGGTGTCTGGGTCAGACCATCCGTGGTACTGAGGCCTGACAGGCTGAACAGTTTTGTTGCTACTGAACCAACGCTTGACACTTGAATGGTAGCCTTAGGATCAAGAGCACCATAATGGGCTTCTGGTCCCGTCATTCTCCCCTTTGTATTGAAAGTCTTAAGGGGTAGAGGAGGCTTAGAGGAACTTCCTGTGTGTTCCCAATAGGAAAAAAGAGTGAAATTCTCAAGTGGAGCACAATAATCTGAACTGTAACTGGATTATATAGGCATAATCTGCATAAAATGTGGGAGTGTACTGTTCTTTTTGTCAACCCTCAACATGCTTTTAAGTAGTACGACTGTTAGAGGTTGCTGGTATTTCTGCTTTATGCTTAGGAGTATGTGCACATACAAAAATATTGTGCTTGCATGTATTTACTTCCTTGAATAGTAAACCTACCTCATAGATGAGATGAGTGTAGTAATGACTATTGGGCTACTTTTAGTGTACATGATAAACTGTCAAGTCACCTTTGGTAACCAGGTGCACATATTTACCCTCTTTGGAGGAATATTTCTAACTATCATTACCTGCTCAGTTTCTGCTTTCTCTCTTTATACTTTTGAGTACTATAAACTAAGAAAGCTTAAAATTTAACATTGTAAATAAATTATCTGTGCATTTCTTTAGAGACTGTTAGTGTGGGAGTTCTCAAAGCTTAAATATGAGGTTCTTCCAAGTAATTTTAAAGTAACAGATTAAAATTTTCTGCCCTTGGCATTGTGTTTCTGAGTGCTTTTAAGCCTGAAGTGGCTGAACTGCAAAGGTGCTTCCCAAACGTAGCTCTCTGACTTTGTGGCCCTGAGTGTGTGGGAAGGGCAGGTGGGTTTTCCAAGTGGGTTGTATTTCTATTAATGAGAGAAGCAGGCATGAAATGACTACAGAGGTCCAACTGCAAAACACTGGGAGGGTAATAGGACTGGCACGATCTGGTTGTGATTTGTCAACTGGAATTCCTTCCAAATGGAGAAGTGGCATGGAGTCAGCAGCATTTGACTCCCAGACCTGGGCTTCTGAATTGGGGAGCGGGAACAAAGTATATTGAAGGGGTGTCCACTCCTGAGAGATGGCATAAATTGTTGCAGTGACCAATACTCTTCATAATAAGAGATAAGAGACATCCTGAAGAGCTTCAGAATTTAATTGGGCTTGAAAGCAAAGTGATCTGGGTGCTGGTTTTGCAGCATATGCTATCTGGATAATGCAATTAAAAAGCATCACACAGTGTTCTGCTGTGTATTCACATGTACACTTGATGTCTGTGCCCTTGGGTGGAATGGCATTTTAAAGCTAGAGGTTTCAGGGGCTTGTGACTTTGTCACTTTTATGGACTGCCTGTGATACATGGATGAAAGCATGGTAGAGTCACCAGTGGAGTTAATATTGTGAAAAGGTGCCTGAGAATTTGGTCCACTAGTCAAGATCAGCAAAGTACTGGTGCTATTAGGTCTTACAGCCATATTCTCTGCTCCATAAAGGAGTCCAGTGGCGGTACCATTGGTAGTCTGGTTTTGACCCTCACTCTTAAGCATGGGGATAGAGAGGAAGAAGTACTTACAAATATTATTTCTCCAGTTTCTGAAGTCATGGCAAGAGAGAACGTATATTACAAAAAAGAGAGACTGATGGTCATGGGGAAGTGTCTTGGTTTGAAAGACAGGTGTCTGCCAAGGAAGGCAGACAATGAAAAAAAAAATTGCAACCCCCTTCCCTCCGAATTATTATAATTTTGAAATTAAGGGGGCTTTCAGGCAAAGATATGAGGAATAGGAATAACAGTTCTTTACTATTATATATATAACCAGTCAAACAAACAACAATAACTATGGCAGTAACAGCGAACAATCACAAACCCAGTCCCAGCCTTCTCGGCTGTCGGGCCCTTTCCCCTTGGGTGCAGTTCCGCTCGCAGCTGGCAGGGGTGCTGGCGGATCCCGGTGAGCAGGG
>NW_008239535.1:632590-643348 GCF_000691975.1 Corvus brachyrhynchos
GCGCGAAGCAACGGCGGGGGCAGGGCGGCCACAGCCCGGCTCCCAGCGGGGCAGGGAAGGTGGGCTTGGGATCCCGGGGTTTCTCCAGTAGAAGTAAGGCAGCCGAAAAAGCAGAAGCCTGCCGTGCTGACGAATTCCTTCCAGCCTCTCTCCGTCCAAACGCAGGGAACTAACAGCCCACAAGCCCAGGTGAAAGAGAGTAGCCAGATGGACTCCTCCCCCTGTGGCCAGGTCTTTTGTTTTTCTTAAGCACCCAGTAATTTGTCCCCCTGGCAACATGTTTGGGGAAAATTCTTTAAGAGAAAAAGAAAACAGAAGGAGAACTCCTAAAACCCCAACAGGAAGATACAAAAATTGTGTCTTTATGTTGCTGTAGCTGTGTAGATGTCCAAGAGGAGGACATTGGAGAACATTTTTGTTGCTTTTTTTCCCCTGCTATGCTAACAAGCTGGAAGAGGCATGAGTGTGCTGCGTGTGGCTGGTGGGTAATGGCAGCATAGCCAGAGAGTCTTGGAGAGCCTGTAAAGCCTTGTTGAGAAGTGGTGTGTTTTCTTACTATGTCAGAACTAGTTCATTAATCTCTATATGGAAGCAAATAACACCAAGGTGCTGATTATGCAGACTCATTTTGCATGTGAAACTCTTTTTGTGCAGCCCATATTTGCTTTGGCTGCATTTGGATTTTCAGCCATTTGAAATGAGATGAAAAAGTATAAATAGTGTAATTACTAGTACTTTGTCTTGAAGTGTGGGTTAATTTGCAGTCCTGTTTAATTCATCTTTTGTATGGAGCCTAGTTCAGATATCACGTGCAGCTACATTAGTACCACACTGGGGTTAATGCAGTCTGTGGAAACTGCTGGGTTCGATGATATGGAAAAGAGGTTTTGAAGTAGAGTCCATCAGCAGTCTCTGTTGCTGACTTTATCAGGTACTTAGAAGAAAACCCCACTGCAAGTAGCATAGCTATGCTAATTTGCCTGTAAACCATTAGAGTGCTGTGATTGAGAATGTGGGCTAGTAGTGAACATGGGCTTGTGATAACATGCTAGCATGTTGCAGTGTTTTCTCTACTGTTATGAATAGTAAAGGAGTTAGTGCTTTCTTCTGTTTAGCCCAGTTGAGCTGCCAGTGTATCTCCAGCCCAATTTCTGTCCCCAGACTTAGAGTACGGACACGGGACATTCTTAATCCAGCTGACTGTGGGTGCTGCACCTGTTCCTCACCCATGGAACTACCTATTCCAGATACTGGCTTGTTTGTGAGCGCCCCTTGGTAGTTTAGACGGATGAATTTCCTGCAAGTGGATTTGTTCCTGCAAATATGTAGCTCTGAAAATGATGGAAAATGATCAGATGAAGAGTCTGAAAACCAAAGGCCCCAAGAGCTGTGCAGTGATAGCAGAGGAATACAAAAACGCAAGTAGTGTGAGCAAGACTTTAACTTCATGCTTACACTTTAACATTGGGCTCAGTTTTACCCACCTTTTGAAGTGAAATTTACAACAGGTACAAAGTAAGGAGCATGAATCTCTGTGCCAGAGGTTTCAGAGTGGGGATGGCAGACGTTGGTAGGAGTTCATGAAAAATTATGCTTTTGGACACAATTTTTTTGGTTTGTTATGTTTTAGGTTGATTTTTTTCAGCCTTTTTTTGCTTTTTAAAGATAAAGACATCTCTGTGATACATGGGATGCAGAAGAATCTTCAGAGCTTGTGTGGAAGAAATGCCTGTTCTGTGTGTTGTTGTACTGTGTTGAATTAACTCTCTGCTCTTTTGCTCCTTTCTCTGCATTCTTTCTAAAGCCAGGTGTGAATTCATTGCTGTCCTTTAAATCAGACTTACAGCTTTGCTGTTTGAATTGACTATAGGCTCATTGTGGACAAAAAAAGTGTGTTTTCCTGCTTGATTAGCAAAGTGTTATTTAATTCAGCTTTCATATGTGTGTACAAATGTATTTTAAGAGGCAATTTCCAAAATACAATCTTCAAATACCAGATTTGCTTAGAGGAGGAGAGGCCTTGTAAGACACTTTAGGAACTTAAGAGGAAAATTAGATGTTCCCTTTCAGACTAATAATGATAACTTTATAAATAGTGCTAGTTATTAGAACACCAGAACTCATGTCCTGAACTTGGAGCCTGTTAGGCTAGGCTGTGTGCAGGCTCAGAACAAGCATGGTCCTGCTTTGCCCACTTCTGCAGAGAGTAACATGAGATATGAATGGGCACTGACGGACTGTGAGGAACAACTAAGGGGTGTATCAAGAGAGACAGATAAACACCAGCATCTTAGCCTTATTTTTGTAAGTAGATAAAGTTAATTAATTTTTAAAATTTCAAACTTCATTCAGTTACTTGTTGTTCTCGAGAGAAAGCCTGACTAGTGAAGTTGGTGTGGAAAATTCATGACTAGACTTGGGATTTTTTTTTTCTTCCTTATAAAAAATTTTAAAAGTTTATACATAATGTAGATTACTGGAGGCAGAGCTGGGGGTGGTGAGAAGGTAAGATCATATTTTTTTCTGCACTCTCCCCTAATAAAGAATGAATGGGACTAATTTGCTGAGGATTTTTTCATGTAATTTTGTCGTTGTTTGGATGCAGACCAAACACAACCACTTTGCCTCTAAAAGGAATTGTATCAGAAAACTGTAACTACATAAGAATAAAGGTGAAGTCAACTAACAGTTCTGATCTTTATTTGCTATATTTTTTTCAGTCTAGAATGAGGTCAGTTGAGAATGATCAGTTGACAGCCTCCAGGTATTCGGTACATACCAGTGGGTAGAGATGTGCTGCTCAGTCTTTGTCACAGAATGTTTGAGTTGGGAAGGGACCCTTGGAGATCATCTCGTCCAAGCCCCTGGCTCAGGCAGGGTCATGTAGAGCTCATTGCCCAGGACCATGTCCAGATGGGTTTTGAATGTCATCAAGGAGGGAGACTCCACAGCCTCTTTGGGCAACCTGTGCCAGTTCTGGGTCACTCTCACAATGAAGAAGTGTTTCCTGATGTTCAGAGGGAACCTCCTTTGTTTCAGTGTGTGACCATCGCCTCTGGTCCTGGCACTGAGCACCACTGAGAAGAGCCTGGCTCTGTGTTCCCTCCATTCAGGTGTTTGTAGACATTTTAAAGATTCCCCTAAGCTATTTCTTCTCCTGGCTGAACAGTCCCAGCTCTCCTCATAGGAGAGATAATCCAGTCTCTTAATCACAGAATCATAGAACAGTTTGGAATGGAAAGCTCCTTAAAGATGATTTAGTTCCATGCGTCTTCCCATGGGCAGGGATGTCACTGACTAGACCAGGTTGCTCAGAGCTCCATCCAGCCTGGCCTTGAACAGCTCAGGGCTGGGGCATCCACCACTTCTCTGGGCACCTGTTCCAGTGCTAAACCACCCTCTGAGTAAAGAATTTCATCCTAACAGCTACTCTAAGCATGTCCTCTTTTCATTTAAAAACCATCGCTCTTTGTCCTGTCACTATCTGCCCATATAAAAAGTCCCTCTCCCTCCTTTTAACAAGCCCCCTTGAGGTACTGGAAGGCTGTAACGAGATTTGTCCAAAGCCTTCTCTTCATGTTGAAACCATTCTGGTGGCCTTTTGCTGTATTTCCTCTGGTGTGTCCATGTCTTTCCTGTATTTGGGATCCCAGAACTGAACCTATCATTCCAAGTGTGGCTTTTCCAGTGCCTTAGTAGAGGGGGCAGGATCACCTCCTGCTGTCAATACTTTGTCTAATGCAGCCCAGGACATGGTTCAGCTTTTTACCACAAGGGCTCATTGCTGGCTCATGTTCAACTTGGTGTCCACTGGGAACCCAGGGCCTTTTCTAGGAAGGTGTTTTCCAGCTGGGTGGACTCCAGCACAAACTAGTGCCTGGGGTTGTTCCTCCCCAGGTCCAGGACTTCACATGTCCCCTGGTAGGATTTCTTGAGGTTCCTGTTGGCTCATTTCTCTAACCTGTCAAGGTTTCTCTGGGTGGCAGCATGACTGTTGGATTTATCACCCACTCCTCCCTGTATTGTGATCCCTTCCCAGGGATCAAGGTAATGCTGACCAGCCAGTCTGTAGTTCCCTGGGTCTTCCTTGGAGATAGAAGTGACATTTTTTTTCATCTGAAAACTAAGTATTGAGAAAGTGCTTTTCATGGGCTGGTTATTAACATTTGTAATGTGTCCTGTCACAAGTGCAGATGTGCAGACCATCTGTGCCTGTTGTGCCATCTTGATCCTGTGCTCTTCCAAGCTTTCTTCAGACCCAAGGTTACAGAGACATCTAAGAGTCCTGTAAATCAGGACTGTAAATCAAAGCTGTAAATCAGCTTTGAACCCTTGAGTCCTACTCTGTTTTCCCAGCTGCTAGATTAGAAATTCCAGCGTTGCAAGAGCACCAGAGAGCTCTTACTAGACTGTGGGATAAATCGGTGCCTCAAAGATCGACAGCTTGGCTGCTTGGCCAGCCAGGAGCATGCTGGTCCTTGCTGGTGTCTGCTCTGCAAATACTGCTGTGGATGGAGCAATGATGCTTTTTCTTTTTTTTTTTTTTTTTCCCCTCAGAATGAGAGTCCCCATTGGCTTTATAATACTTTCAAGTGATTTACTGAATTGCTTATTTCTAAAAATAGTGAGCAGCTTTACTAACACTGCAGCTTAAAGCCAGCCCAAATTCTACAGAAGGACAGTAGGTTAAACGAGAAACTCTTAAGTGTTTTTGTTTATTTACAAAAATTGAACAGGAAATCTAAGGTGAATGAAAAGAATGTTCATTAGCTCCTCTGGGAATCAGCTTTAATTTCATGAAGTTGTGTTCATGTTTTTGACTCTAGCATGTTGCCAAGCAGAGCATGCAGGAATTTAATGTTGCTGCTGCTGCTGAACAGTCTGTGATGGGATCACTTTCACTGCTCTGGCACCTTGCCAAACTGTCCAATCTCAAATGAGTATTGCAGTGACATTTGTCTTATTGTATGAAAAGTACATGTGTGGGTGGTATTTGTTGTTTAACAACAAAACTAATGAAGACAGGAAACGGAACAACTTCTGTTGCTTGAGCTTTGGATAAAAATACAGATCGTTTTATTTGTGTTTTTGCAAAACATACAGAGTCTAATTTCCATAAAATCTTGACCCAGCTGAAGTTGATGGAAAAGTCCTGCTAGTTTAAGCAGATTTAGGATTTCAGCCCAATTACTTGAACACAAGTGTGAATCTACTAGTATCCTAAAACCTTTTCACAGTGGTCCAAATAATTGTAAAAGACTGTTATTATCACTGAACACAGAATCAGAGGGAAGGTAAAATGCCTCAGTGATCACGTACTGAAGTGTGAAATTACATATCTCAGTGTTTTACCATCTTTAATGTATTTTTTTACATGGTGGATAAAAGATGATTTGAACTTTAGATGGTCAGTGCTATTAAAACAAGCAGTCAAGATTGGATGATTACTTAAATTTTATTTTCTGCTTCAGCATATAAGGTGGCTGATGCCTACATCATACTGACATAGAGAGCAAGTTGTACAATCACCTTCTATAAACTGGACTTTGTAAATCTGGTGAGATAAACATTTGAGCCAGCCTGATCTTTTATGTATATGTGCATATCCCTTTGCAATAGTGTAAAAAAACTCTCGCTGGATCCAAAATGCTTTTTACCTCATATTTCTCAACACATTTTCTTTCTACAATGCAATGATGACAAATGTGAGTACTTCCAGAGGAAAAAATCTGATTTTTCTACTTCAAAGTACTTCAGAGAGAACACTGTGATGCAGTTTTGCTGCCCTTAGGTCCAGGTCAGTGGTGATCCGTATGGCCATGGAAAGCCACTAATATCTGGCTTACAGAGCTATATGGAAAAAGCAGTGAAATGAATAAGGGTGCATTGGTGGTTGCTAAGGATTTGCAGTGATATTTTGCTTCAGCATGTGTGGCCAGCACAGACAATTGTCCTTACTTCTCAGAGCAGGAGAGAAGTGGTTGGTCTTGCAGGTGTTTCTTTTTCCATGCTGGTAGGTCCATCTGCTGGAGCAGCAGCATGGATAGCAGAGTGCTTTATGCCTGGGCACTGGATGAAACAGATGGAGTTTGTGGATTTTATGTTTCATCAGTTTCAAAAAGGGTTCTCCTCTCCGTCTTTAAGTCCTTTTCCAGCTCCCAGTTACTCACAGGCAGCCTTGTGCTTGTGCCAGAATTCATTGTGTTCTTTTGTGGGCTACCGAAACAGCAGAAAACACGTGCAGCAAAGTCTGTAGACTGTGGTGTCCTTCAGTTATGATGTATCAAGGAAGGGCTTGCCAGGCATCTCGATAATGCAGAGGAAAAGATGGCATATCACAGCTAGGACAGGCATACAGAGGAAAGGGAAGGTTAGAAATGGAGCAAGCCTTCATCCTTTAGAAGACAGCCATTTGGCAGTTGGACTGTTCTTAACTTTGGGCTTGATGGTCCATCAGTTTCTTTGTGAAGGCTCTTCTCCCATGAGATATTACTGCATCTCTGTAGTGGTTTGATAGACAGCTGTTTTCTGGAGCAGCTGAAGAAGAGAAGGTTGCATTTGGCTTCTGCATGTTTTTACTAGTGTTATTGTATTGCTTCCAGCGGTAATGAGTTGTAACTGTGTGATACTGTTTATTGTATAGTCAGATACAAAAATAAACTCCTGGGTTTTGGCACCTCTCGTAATCTGAACAGGAAAACTGCTACGTCTTTTTGTCTCGAGCTGAACCCAGACTTGGGAGAATCTTCTACTGGAGGCAGTGCTTCTTGCTTGTTCACCTCCACTGAGGGATTGTTCTTTCTACTTCCAGGCTCAAGATCTGTTAGAGGAGATAAGGACTTGTGCTTAATTTTGATCTTTTAATATCTCCTCCAGGCTTTCAACATCAGGGATCAGCATTGGCCTTTTCATTCACAGCACCTATTTCATTCAGAAGTTAAAACAGTTGCTTACATCTGAGAATTACCTTGGTTCAATTTCACTGAAATGCCATAATTTAAACAAACAAATAAAAAAGAGCAAAGTCCCAGGATGTAAAGGCAAATGGATTACATTTCCATGCCCTTTTAAGTGATCTAAGATCTGCAGTATCTCGTCTCAGCTGGCTCCTTTCAGACAACAACTTCTGACCTCAGAAATCTCACACCTCTGTATCTTATTTGCAAGAGATCTTGAAAATAAAGCCAGCCTGTTTTTATTTTCGCTAAAAATATCCTGCTATATATCTCTGTACTGTCAAGAGGAGCAGGGCTTTCAAATGCAGATGAACCAATCAAGGTTTTTTTACTGAGGAGCAGTGAGGCAGCATTTCCAAAACCTGCTAGGTGTGGGGAGTTCCCCACTGTCTCTATAGTTTGATTTTTGTGAGCTCTTACTTGCTTGATCCTGAATGAGATTACAGAAGAGATTACACTTCTTTGAGCTGCTGCCATCTTTACTGATCCCAGACCACCAGCAGATGAAGAGAGAAACAAGTGGAGTGTCTTGTACACCTTCAGCAATGGTCTTGAAATAGTTAAAAGGTACATTATTTGCACATGAAATTCAGGCAGTAAAGGCCATATTGATATATCAGTAAGAGAGTCTATACATGAGGCTGTATTAAGCTACATAAGCTTAATGTTGTGCACAACTTTTTAATCTAGACAGAATCAAAATTAGGGGCAGCAAAGACAGTAGATACTTTACCACTGGGTTCTAGGACCCTCTTTGCATCTCTTACAAGTAGGAAAAAATCACCATTTCATAGAAAATAGATATTCATAGGCATACCATAGAAAATACCCTGATGTGAGGTTTCAGAACTTCAGCCAGTGCAGTGAGAACACCTGGTCTGATGTCACTCACTACTTGCACCTTGTAATTACATCTAGTAATGCAATAGAAATAAGAACAAAAAAGGTTTATTTGAACTTCCCTGCTACCCCACATTAGCATGCTTGGTTTTGTCTCCCAATTCCAGGGTTTTTTAAGCTTCCCCAGAGGTGACCAGTAGGACCCAAGTGTATCCTCCTCTCTTCTGCTTCTGTGTTCCTTGGCCAGCCCAGAGCACACATTTCCAGGCCCTCACCTTTCTCTGTGTTGCCACAGGTTGCCCTGGTGGCATTGGCCATTGCTTACACTGCTTTCACTGCAGGAGAGGTGAGGGGAACCTGCTGCCTGGCAGGAACTCTTCCTTCCCACTTGCAGGGCCAGGCACATAGGTCCCTGAGAGAAAAAATACGTGATCATTGGTTTAGTTCATTCTAAATTCACTTTTAGTGCAACCAGTACTTGGGAAGGCAATTATGACTGCCCATTCTTGGCTTGCAAGTCCAGCTAAAAGTGTGGTGGAGTACCAAGCACTCAATGGTGAGCATGCTTAGCAAAGATTGAAGTGCAGTAACTGAATTCCCAAATAAAAAATTAACCTGTTTTTTTTGCAACTACGATCCTCCACTTTCCTCCTGTTAAGGCTTTCCAAGGTAGTGTCTGTATTTTTAGATGTTTAGAAGCAGTGTGTTTCTCAGGCGCTTGTTCTATTTAAGAAAAGGAAAACAGGGCTGAAAGACTTCTGCTGAGATCCTGCCAGTGATGCCAAGCTGGGGGCCAATGTCCAGCTGGAACCCAGGTAGCCAGGTTTGCATGGTGGTGACTGCACGTCACACCCTTGTGTGCACAGCATAGCCAGGACACAGGAGTTATTTTTTTGATACTTAAACATTGCAAGCAAATTTTGAAGATACGCACTTTCAGTAATTAGTATTAAAATCTGGTAATTTACTGATTGGTGTCTGATAATCTTAGAAGTTATGTCATGTACTTTTCTGGGAGGAACTTACTACACCTGCATATGGAATGGGAAAGAAAGCTACCATACTTCCATATCTTCATTCATTTGTTGATGTGGTGGAGAGAAAAAGGCACAAATATCTCTGAATAATTTTTGTTCAGACCTGACCACGGTGTATGGGAAGGACCATGAATTCCCAGTGTTTTTGCTGTCTCCCCTTGTAATCTTAGATCTTTCTGTCCAGTTTTAATAACATTTACACTTCTTGTGCCAGTTAGTGCAGTCCTTCACTGTCACAAGCTGGTGGTTTTATTTGGGGTACAGCAGGTACCTGGCTGGGTACTGGATTTAAAATGTGGGAGTGAAAGTTTCTGTCATTCATTTGTGTAGATTCTCTTCAACTCCGGAACACCTTAAACTGGTGCTGGGATACACGGGTTTTGTAGATGAGTTAGGTATAGCCAGGTAAGTGCCGACATACATGTGAGGATGATGGGAGGGTAGAAACTTCTTGCTGACTCCAGTTCTCGCTGCATAACACTATTGTGAATCCAGGCAACTTAAAATGCTTAGAATTGTATTTTAATACATACAAAATATATTCTGTGGATGGTTTTCTATATTGAGTCCAATGAAAATAGGGACTTTGTCCTAGCCTGGCTGATGGTGACTAGCACATTGCTATACATTAATGTGCACTATATATTGTAAAGGACACTTACAGTGACCTTAAAATGCATTATCTTCTATATTGTTAGAGACCAACAATTTACAAATGCTTAGAGTGATTAGATTGATGTGATTTATGTGTAATGAACAACTGCTGGTGAAGCAAGTAATTAAATGCAAAGTATACTCGAAAATGTAATAATACATTGAAATTCAGGGCAGATTATTTCCAAGCATCATTACGAGAATCTGTCTTATCTCTTTGTGTTCCAGTATGAATAGAGATTTCTGGTAAAATGGAAATTTGATGCATTCTTTCCTTCCAGTGAGGACACTGTTTTAGAATGTCAAAAATTAGAGCCCTTTTACATTAAAAAAAACCCTCTGTTACAGGAACCTGAACTGGAAATACTGTACAAAGTAATATGAGATTACCAAAATCTTTGTCCTTCCAGGGATTTAAATTATAATATTTTTTACTTGCATGTAATTTTGGTAGCAGGTTTGGGGTTTCTCATTTTTGCTTGTTATGTTTCACTGTGAATTTATTCCTGATTTCTTTCTTGTTGAGAAATGTGGCTTATCCCTGTCCCTAGAACGTCACCTGGCTGTTCAGGCTGGCCTGAAAAGGGCCTTCCAGTTATGAGCTTTTGTTTTGCCTGAACATTTTAAATGCATGTCATGTTACGTATACACATTTTATTATTGTGTCCCATTAACATGCTAGGCTGAAATATATTGATTCCTTCTTTCTCTTCCCCATTGAGCTGCCTGTTTGTTCTGTAATGGATCAAAAATGTTGCTAAAGCCTTGTTTAATTTTAAAAAAATCCTGGGACTTTTGTTTTCTTACCAGTTGGGAGTTTTATTGGCAGTCCCAAACACTTAGGATGATTACATCTATTTCAGAAAACAGAAGGAGATGGTCACAAAGCCAGAATCAAAAAACTGTTTATAAAAAGCAGCAGAGTTATACAGCAGGTTGGCTGGTGCTAAACCGTCTCATAGCTAATCTTTCTAATCTGGTGGTTTTTTAATTGGTGTTTAATCTAAAGAGTTTTTTGATGGAATTAGATCAACAGATTACATAGTAAATCCAATGGAAATCAAAAATTCTCATCCAAAACTGTCTTCTCTATCAGCTATGTAGTGTTAATATTGTGCATAGGCCTAGGACTCACAATTCAGTTGAAATTACTTATCTATTGACAATGCAAATAGCCAGAATTGGAGCAGTGAGTTGGGGATTGTTGGTGGGGTGGGGTTTGTTTTGATACATGTTTTTTAATTAGCATATTACACACACAAACACCCCCC
>NW_008239535.1:643487-661653 GCF_000691975.1 Corvus brachyrhynchos
ACCATCCCCCACCCTGCCCTCCCCTAGTCTGGAAAAAAGCCTAGTGTGGCTCATGAGGGATCTTGTTGGTTTTGGAATGACCCTGGAATTGAGTCCAGTTATAGTGGTCTGTAAGTGAAGTAAAGGAAATACAGCTTCATGGGTTGAGGGAGAAAAAGAAGTTTGTACAAAACTGGAAATACGACCATGGCTTCAGGATTATTAAGGTAAGGTGGGGTTACTCTAAGCTAGTTTCCCTAAACCTGTTTCCACTAGCATGTTTTTTTTAATAGGGAGCTTTGGAAGCAGTCAGCTTTTCTAGACATACTTCCCTCACCCTTGTAAAATAATTTTATTGGTTTTTAGAGGTACTTTTATTGCTTTTATTGTAAATTTGTTATCTGTATGAAAAAAACATAGTGGCACAAAGTAGGCCACAGCTGGAAAATTGTTTACTTTACCCAGTCCTCTAAGATTCAAAGTGTTCGTGGAAGGGACATGCTCAACTTTCTCAGATGTCTTAGTCTGTCCAGATCCCAGTAGACATTGTGAGGAGAAACAGAAGTTAGCCAGTGTCCCCTCAGAAGGGGAAGGTTAAGGGAGCCTGCTGGGCTCTCACTGCTGTGCTGCCTGACAGTGAGCTGCAAGCCTCTCTCTGCCGAGGCTGTGATTGCGGGCCTGTTTCTTGGCAGGCAGTTGCAGTCACACTTCTTCATCTGGTGTAAATTGGCATAGCTTCATGGAAGGTGCTGTATTGAGTCACGGGGGGTGCGAGGCAGTGCTCTGTTGTGCTGGGCAGCTGCCTTGTGGAAATCAGCCCCTGAGTTGTTTATAAAACTGTCAGCAAAGTAGGCATGGTATGTGGTGTGGCAATTCTTTCAATAGTTTGTTGTATTTCCATCTGTCTGTATAATCTATTGCAAAGCCTGTTAAAAATTACGTTTCTGTTCCTGCTGTGTCCAGAAGAACCTGAATCCACAGGTTTCCTCAGGAGATTTGAAAGAACATAGGTAGGAGTCAGTTTTCACATTTGAAGATACATTTCCATATGGTTGAGTCACATAGAGGCAAATAATGCTAATATTCTTGAGAGTTCAATGCTTTCCATTGTATAGGAAGCACAGACATCTTAATGCTTGTTAAATGCTAGTGAGCTATTTGAAAATAAATAACTTCAGTTTTTAAGCGGCAGTGCACCATAAGCAAGGGAAGTCGATAAAGTCCAGTCAGGTTGTACTCCAGGGGTGACGTCCATAATCTGTCAAACCTAAGTCTCTGTGTTTCCATATAAATGTGATAGGTCTACTTATTCTAGTGTTTGCTGATCCTTAGAATAGGCAATTCAGTGCCTGAGTTGTCTTTTTGATCAATAATTTTTTTGCTGTTCAGGGTAAAATGCAGGCTGAAATTTAACTGAAATTGAAGGAGACTGAGGTTTGACTGCAATGTCAGCGTCTTATCAGGACGTGCTCTTGGGCAGAGCAAAAATTGACTGCACATAAGTTAAGGCCTAAACTGCTGAAAAATTGCAGCCTGCACATCATTTGTAAGGAATAGCAAAAAACATCTTTAAATTCGTCAGGTTGTGCCAGTGTCAAGCATGCTCCATTTGGACAGGACTTATACTGCAACATGTGGTCTTGATGTGGAGTTTAGGACCAGCAATTTGGTTATGAAAAAATACCATCACATAAAAGTTTCTATAAGCAGGTTAAGATAGGTTTTGCAATGAAAAATTGTTAATATAATGCTGAAAATAGTAGCTGTGCTAATAATTTAGCTGTCACATGGATTATTAAACTTTGTCATTTAATAATAATGAATCAAGCTTTAAAGTAAAACCCTTAACTTAAAAGTAAAACCCTCAATCTAAATATATACCATTGTCTTGATAACTTCAAAACAGAAATTGAAAGGCTTTCTTAATAAAGTTTTTAGTTAGAAACCAAAGCAAGAAATGGTTTTCAGTCTTTGCAGGATGATTACCAAAGGAGTAATGCCTCATCAGACCCCAGCTCTGGCACTGCCCCATGCTTGAGCACCAGTGGGGAAGGCATGGGTAGTACCGTTGTTTCTAAGCAGCAGAGTATCCAAAGTTTCCCTTGCCCCATAGTGATGGGGGCAGGGGGGAATTGACAAAGGCAGATGAAGGTAACTGCAGAGAGAAACAAAGCTAATTTTTAAAATTTACAGGTGGTTTATAGCTGCTGTTTCTGTAACTGAACTTCCGAGTGATGTTGGTTGCCTGAGGCCAGGTTGTGAAGGACTCTGTTGAAAGTAAGCTGAAGGTTGCTAATGGCTTAAGGGTGAAAATACACAATGAATTGCATAGAAAAACAGCCTATTATCAAGTGGCTTGTATGAGTGATAATTCATCAGGTGCATGAAAAAGACTTAAGTTTTACCATCAGTTGGTACTGGTGGCAATAGGTGGCAAATTTGGAGGTATGATGACAAGAAAAGCTGAACCGTTAGGGAAAAATGTAATGATGGAATTTGAGAACAGCAAAGGATGGAGCAATGTGAAGTATTGGAAGTAAGCTGAAATAAAATAGTGTCATAGTCTCACCTTCTGTCTGTCTGTGACGTGGGCCTAGGCAGGTTGGACTAGATCTTCCACAGAATTTTTGCTGAAGTATTCTGGACTTGAAGGACCACAAGCCTCAAGTTAAAAGAATATGAAGGATCTATGAGAAAAAATAAAGTTACTGATAAAATATGACAGAACAGTTAACTATCCAGAAAGATATGTTGGAAATTCTCTGTGTTATCTCTGAACTATGAGTGCTGGTGAAGCAGAACTTGAAATCAGAGGAGTCCTGGTCATTAATCAGTATGTTTGCCCGGAAGTGACGAACCTGATCATTCAAGTGACTGTGGCCCTCAGCACTCCTCACATCAATGGCTGCTTGTATAGGAGGTTGGATTTCCAGCAAAAGACACCACACACTTCAAGGCAGGGCAGGTGTCTCAAGTGGAAATGGCTTCCATAGACATGGATGAATTAAAATAGAAAAACTGCCTGTGGAGTAGGAGAAAGCTACTGGAGAAAGCCCACCAAGGAAAACTCTTGGCTTTTTCTCATGGTCACCTGATTCTAAAGCAGAAATTTATATGTAGTCAGTCTCAAGGGAAAGTTTAAAAAGAAGTTAATATTTCCAAGCATCTGTTGAAAACTGAAGGAGAGGAAGGAAGAGAGTTAGTCTAAGCTTTGGATTTGGGCTTCTGCTTTTCCTGGCCATTGGCTGAAGAACCTGAACTGCTTCTGCAACCTGAGCATTTGCTCTGTGATTTTTGTCTTTCCTCACTTCCATAATCGTGCAGGGGGCTGGCTATTAATTGTGGTATATTGACATATGAAATATGTTTGAACTGGATGTGCATAAATTTGATCTATAAGAATAGATTATCTGGTATCACGGTGCAAGTATTCTGCTATTTATGGTCTAGGCTTTATTTTACAGCTGTAGTCTGAGCTTGTAACCTACTGTCATCACTACTTAGGTAGTTTTCTGTAAAGAAAACTTGGCAATGTATGGCACAATACATTTGCTGAAACCTAGCAAAATCCTACCATTCGTAAATTGAAGACAAAAATACCTTTTTTTTCCTTGGTGCAGTCACGCACTTAGTCCATTAAAAAAACAATTAAAACCATCCTGATGAAAACTGGGTTCAGTCTGGCATTTGAGAGTAGGGAATGAGGGAGGCTGTCCCTTCCCGTGCTCTCGGCGCTTTCTACACTAAGGGGTGTAGAGAGTAAGGAGGCAGCTGCTGGTGGTGCCTTGTGCTTGTGCCCATCAGCGCCCCTGCCATGCACAACGGGCGGAGCTGCTCCTGCCCTGCGCAGAACCACCCTCCGCGCCGGCTGAGGTGGAAATCCTGGGCAGGGAGGAAGGGAGATGTGGTCATGCAAGGGAAGACCATGTGGCAGTGGAGGGGATGGAATTCAAGTCTTATATGTACTCTTGTTTGGAGTTACATAATTTCTAGGGCTGGATAATGGAATTTGTGTATTTTCAGCCTTTTTTGTTACTTCAGTGCATCACTTATAAGTCAGTTTTAATGAAAATTGAAGGCAACTCAGCATTTCAGTTTCTCAGAAATTCTCAGGCACTCAGAAAAAGGCTTATTGTAAATCTAAGAAGTTTAAAAAAGAAAATCATTAAATCAGAATTCAATTTATGTTGTTTATATGTCTTCTCCTAATTCTGTGTGATCACATGCTGACTGTTTTGTCTTCCAGGCAGATTTTCTTGGTAATGTGTCATCTGTTTGTGTGTGAAGAAGTGTAAAGTGTCTAATTCTTTCTACTGTTTACGTTCATAAAGTAATAACTCTTGTTTTGTTCTTGAAGCAACTGTTAAAAGCCCTTCAGTGGAAGCACTAGAAACAATTAAATCATCAGTCCTAAATATTTATGCGTTAATGATGTGATACACTTTACAGAACACAGCAAAATTACTTTGGCAAGTGTTTTTCCTGTGAACTTAAAATTCATTGCACCATTTTTATCACCACCAAGGTTTGAAATCTAAAAACAGAGATTTGTGGAGGGAGGGGTAAACTTTAATGCATAAATATATACGCATATACACTGATTGATTTTTTTTTTTTTTTTTTTTTTTTTTTTTTTAAGGAATGAAAAGGAGAAATAAGGTGGAAGAGTTGACATAGGAATTTCAGTTTATTGGTGCTATTACTGTCTGAGGACAACACAGCTTGGATTATTGCCACTGTAAAGATCAGGAATAATTTACAAATACTTTAAAATCCAGTTTGCTAGCTCTAGAAGGCACCTGGATTTCTCCAAGCAAGTGCATGTGGTGTGGAAGTACCTCTGCTTAAGGCGGGGGAAGCAGCCACTTTGTTGGGCCGTATTTTGCTTGACTGTTTGGGTTGGTTGGAGGAGTTGCCTGACAGATGGGGAAGCGTAGCTGTCCAGGGAATGGATTTCACAGGAATATCTAGGTTCTGTGCTTTGTTTTGCTTTCTGGGAAGATGGAGTGGCTTGGTTCTGATGCCTTTTTGGGGTCTTCCCTGCAACCCTGCAATAGTTTGCTTTATAAACACCAGCTCATTGTATTCCAGAGTGGTAGTGTATTTTTAAGACACCTATTTGCTTGGGAAGTCTTTGTTTATGGGAAGCAGCAGACCTGACGATCTGGGAAGTGCTGGCAGGCAAAGAGACAACCTGGCACTTCTCCTGGGTGTGTCCCTGCTCGTCATTGCTGGACGGGCTCCTCACAGAGATGCTGCCAGCATCACTTGCTCCCCTTTGCCTTCTGGCAGAGGAGTTGGATCATAGCAAATTATTTTTCTGCTCCTGGAAAAACCCTCACTTACAAATACAGCTGTAAAAGAATCCAGTATGTTGCTGTAGGAAGCGCTTTAGTTTCTTGGTTATGTTTAATTGGAAAAATACTGATTTTTTTTTTTTTTCTGGAATTTTAGGAGGAGGGCAGCTAGGATTTCTTTTGCATAGCTATGCAGCACAGATGTACGTATATTAAAGATATTTTGTTTTTAATCTGGTTTCCAACATTCTAATGCAAATACCTTTTGGATTTGACATAACGAGGTTGATAGCTTTATCAAATGGACAAGAATTGCTTATTTTCCTGGATAGTCCTCAACATTGTTGAGAAATGAATAGCAGTTTCAGAATTTATGAAGAACAAATAAATGGTATTCACTCATTCAAATAATTAATTAGAAGTAATGCCTGTGGGTATTGGGTTGTTTCCCATTTTAGGAGAATTAGAAAAAAAATTTAATAATTGCTTTCAATCTTTCAGGCAGCCAACATCAAGCGTGAAATGACCTTCCCTGCATTTCAACAGGAGGATGTAAAAAGTGACATCAGTCGAAAACTGCCAGACCAACAGTTTCTCCTGTTCACCACAAAGGAGGAAGATTTAAAAACAGCAGAGACCAAAAAACTAAACAGAGCTCCTGAGTATGAAAAGGAAAACACTCGTTCTGTTTGTCTTCTGGAACAGAAGCGCAAGGTTGTTTCTTCAAATATTGATGTGCCTCCAGCAAGGTAAGGAGAGTTGGATTTTTTTGTTGTGTTTTGTTTAAAGCTTTATTCCTTTTTGTCCCCTGCCATTTTTTTAATGGGATATTAGATACAAGTTTGGTAAACAGCTATGAACTGCTGAGACTGGTGTTTGTGCCCAGGCAGTCCAAAGTCAATCACAACCTTCCTATCTGAGAGACCTGCTAGGAAATGAAAAGTATTAGTAGCAGAAAATGAGGCCATCTTCAGAGTAGGACTTTGTATTGCTTTTGCATTGTTTTTGCTTTTACAATGTGCTGCAGGTGAGATACTTGGAGAAGAGGATGTGTCTTCAGAGGAAGAGATTGTTGACTCAGCTTCACCCTGAGAAGTAATCTTCTAAATTAGACACAGAATCATCTTACCTGCTAAAAATTTATTTTTCAAATTTTTTTACTGTCATACTTGCAGACATTTTATACTCATTGGGTATTCTGTGTTACAAGATGACACGTGCTTTTTCTTTTTCATGTTAGCATCAGTCTGTCTATAAAGATTTCTGCTTAACCTGCCTGGTAAATTTACTTGCACAAAATTCAGTGAGAGGCCTCTCAAGTTTATGATGCCACTTATTTTGTAGTCAAAACAGATGTTTAGTTTTTTGGTTTGTTGGCTTTCTGAAAACCAGTGTAACCAGCAGGTTCTACCACATCATCCAAAACAGGATGACTTGTTTTTCTCTGGCTGTCATAGATGTCACTTGCACTGAGTCCAGGAGCATTTTTATGGCATGTTCCCTCCTATATATGTAGTAAAAAGCTTTTAAAACCTTGAAAATGTGAGGATACTTATTTGAGATTTTCACTAGTAATCAACCCTGTAATGTCTGAGTGCCCTTCTCATTCATCCTGTGTGTCTCAAAGCAAATAGGATCATGAGAAAATGTAGGTCAGGAGGGACCTCAGGAAGTCACCTAGGCTAACCTTCTGCTCAAACTATATGTTAGCATTTCCATTTAACAACTCAGGCAGCTAAGGTACAGGGTTTAAGTGCATTTTTGTGTGTCTTCATGCAGATAATCCACTTGAAGTAGTAGTTGAGCTCCCATTTTCTATAGGTACAAGATCATCCTTGCTTGGAGGGATGGATATTTTTTCCCCAGTGAGCTGGAAAAGAGGATGAATAAACATGTTTAATGCTTTCTTTAGGCTAATTGTGACACCAGTTGTGAGCACAGGATAGTTAAGATGATAGGAAATAAGTTCATTTACAAAGGTGTCTTCTAAAGTTGTTCTTTCCTTCTGCATGTATTTTGTTGGGAACATAAAAATTACTGTATTATGTTGTTGTGTGTTTTCAGACATGCAGGTTGAGCTCCTGCATTAGCAGAATTAAAGAATGAAGTAGGAAAGAAACCTGGAGTTTATGTTCAATAGCATAATAAACATTTCAGTCATTCTTGCTACATATTTCCAGTGAAACTCAAGTTTTGCTTTGAAGCTGAGGTGAATTATTGGGCCGTTTGTCCACAACTGATGGGAAGAACACTTAAACTTTTGCTTGGAGATATTCCTAAATATTTGCTGCTGTAATGAAGGGGAGCACCCAGTCTCTCTTCCTCAGCAGCACAGTTTAAGTCACGTTCTCCAAGAAGACTCCATGCATTTAAACTTTTTTGCCTCTTTCTAGGCCCCTTCCAGTCTTCTGTCTAGGACTGTGCTGAGAAAGTTGCATGTTCCCCAGAGGTGAATTCCTCTTTGTCTCCTGGCAGGACTTACTGGGTCAACTGTCCTCTCTTCTGATGAGAAAATCCACCCGCCTTCGCAAATTTGTTATACCCAGTTGTGGAAGGTCGTGTTGAATTAATTAGATAATACATACAAGTACGTGGGACAAACAAGGGCTTTAGTATGGTCTTAATTTCTTATTGCTACATACACCCTCTTTTAAAAAAAAAAAAGTAGGAAAGTGCTATGAAAGTGAAACTTGCTATTTTTTTTGTTTTAAAACCTTAGTGGAACTGAGAAGGTTACCCATTTCACTTCAGATGCCAAAGTGAAAGATAACATTAAATTTTGCAGTATCCAACTAAACCCAAGACAATATTTAAGTAATTTTGAGACAGAAGTTTATCATAGCTTCAGATTCATTATTAACAGGGGCATATGAGTATGTCCAAAAGAGATCTGGAAAAGTGTTTGTAAAAGAGCTGTTAAGAGATGGATAAATATACTTCACTTTGACCACAAAATGCAACAAAGGCCATTCCTTCTTAGCTGTTTTTAAGGATCTCAGTGAATAAGAATGGAAATCTTTGTGAGGCACTGTATCTAAAATAGCCAACAGTTCAGCAAAACACCAGTTTCTTTGAGGCATTCTGCTTCAGGGCTTTCATTATTGCTTATTGACTCTGAAATTTTAGAAATCAAAAATATCTTAACTGAGTCCTAGTGTTCTGTGTAATTGGTAGTCGGGTGCATGGAAATTAGATGTAACTGTGGACATCTGATGTGCACATGCAGGAGAGTGGGAAACCAATGGAAGAAGTGACGCTTCAGAGTTTTACTTTTCAGTAGTATCTAGGGAGAAGCGTTAGATCCACACTAATTAATAGCTCAGAGGTTACACACATAACTGGAGCCTGGTAGGTGTGGGCAGGTGTGGGCTTCTGCTGTTGAACTTGGAAGAAGGACCTGAACTGGGGTCCCTGCTGCACAAAGGTGTCTTCATTGTCAAAGTCACAACATATTCAAGGTGCTTCATAGGGCAACTCTTTAAAGTAATGGTGTCAGGCTAAGTGCAGACTTGAAAGAAGTATTTTATTGCATGCAGAATTTTTAAGTTCATTGTTTACATTTTCTGTTTCATCTTGTGACGATACTACAGACCTTTCTCTCTTTGTTAGGTCCTGTACTGGAAGTGTCTTTTGGATTAAGACAGGAGGAGATCGTGACCTTTTTGTAATCATTTTTGGTTTTGGAATGCGGAAAATGAAATGAGGCCTAACAGCATTCATTCTTTCCCTTTTCAGATTTCTTCATTTGTTCATTTTGAACAAAATTTATCTGAGCTAAATAGTGTTCCTTCTTCTGAAATGCAGATAAGCATAAATGAAACTGTTCAGCTTGAGCAAATGAATTGTTTGATATAATGAGGAAACTTGAATTCTTTATTTTTCCTTTAAATATTGAATTTATTGTCAGTTTTGATGCATAAAGGACTGCATCCTTCTTGGAAAAAGAGGTCTGGCTTTGAACTGCAATTATCTTTGAGAATTGAGATGTTATCTGTAGAAGAGAGAAAAATACACTTTCAGTTGATCTCCAGTTCAAACAGCAGCAGTCAAACACAGCCAGACCCATGGACCTGAGTAGTGAAAGGCCATTTTGTCAAAAGAGAGTGGTATTACTATGGGACTAATCACCTTGTCTGGTGGGCAGAAGCAAGCCCAGGTCTGCAAGTATTTCAGGTAGCTATGTCTGTAGAGGTCAAGTGTAATCAGATGACGTCCCCAGTAGGCAGAGGTGTGGAAGTTAACAGGGCCTTCTTGCTCATTTCTATTTTCTTCAGTTACTTACCATCATGCAGCCATGGTACCAAAGCACTTCAATAAGGAAGACATGAAAGAGCCTGGACTGCTGATACAGTGGGTGTGACCTAGTGCAGGCCAGGTACACAGGGAATGGTTTCTACCTCTTGGAAGAATGAGGATAGGAGGGTGGGTGGTGGAGAGCAGGGGATGGAGTTTCCTTTTTTTGAGTGAAGTGTGAGAATAAATGTCTGAAAATGGTGGTGGTGTTTAAAGGCCATTTAAGACTGGAGTGTTTTGACCAATGGTAGCTGGAAACCCTTCAGAATTTAAATGCATTCATGTCAGAGGAGGTCTTTTCAGGTGTTCCAGGAGGCACTAGGCAGGCATCACTTCTACCCCTCTGATGGGTAGGAGCATTTGAATAAATAAATAGATTTTCTTTTGTTAATCTTCTGCTAGATGACCTCAAAATATTGTGAAATTTGTATTATCCTCTTGATACATCATTCTCCTTTTCCCCAGTCCTCCTGTACTCTGTTGCCTCTGAAGAAAAGAACAAAAGATAAATTTTCTAACTGCCTAACTTCTTCTACATAGTTTGTGCTCCTAGGGGACAAGCCACAGCCTATCGTCAGCTGCTTAAACACTTCCTTATAGTGTTAAAATAGTTATTGTGCAATAAATTCTAGTTGCTGTGCTCTTCTGTTTCACTGCTGTTAAGCAGTGACATTTGCCATGACAGTAATATATTGAATCTTTCTATCTTCTGATGCTTTTACATTAAAAAAGCTGCTCTATTACTGTGAAATTAATTTCTATTCCTGTACCTATATTTTATCTACTAATTAGTTTATAATTTAATGGAAAAATGTATGAAATAATTGAAATGAAGTAAATGAAATATCCCTAGGAATTCTCTCCAACATTGTCTCTTTAGGTCTTTGTAGAATAGCTACAGAAAGCTGGGGTAAAATTAATTTCAGCCATGTTTCCTGACCATCATTATAAAGAAATAGTACAGATGGTGATGTATTTTCATCCCTAAATTATTTTCTTGCCTGGTCTCTCCAGGAACATAGCTCTGGGCAGCCTTCTGATTAGAGTGTGTTGTTGATCTGTAAGGCCTGCTGGGCATGATTGATTATGCACTATGCATTCCAGTGGAAACATTTGCATATTTTCATAGCCACAACTCTCCAGGAGCCTGACTTCAAGATCAAAAGCAGTATCTGCTTAACTATAATAACCTCTCTGGAAGGACTTCCAATCTGCTTGTAGAGGGAAGAGCCTGACAATGAAGTTGTGCTTTTCTGTTTATCCAGAGGTAGTGTTTATTCAGAGACTGTCTTCTGTTACGATTCTCCATCTGTTTTAGACTTGTCCTCAGTTCTCTTGGGGGAGCTTCTTTCCTGTATCTCTCACAATTTTCACTGAGGGGATTGATGGGGCAGCTTCAGAGGGCATCAACTATTTGTTGGCTGCTGAGGATTTTCAGTCTAACTGGGTGAAAACAAAAGGCCCAGAAACCAGGCTGTGCTTCAGATTTACTGACTGTAGCTCTGTAAGCTTCTGAGCCCTCTAAGTTTCCCTGCTAGCCCAACAGCTTTTCATGGAGGTGTGATGTTTTCTCCTGTTTTTTCACAGTGCTGTAGGTTGCGTGCTCCTGTTTCTTAAGTTTCATTTTCTGTACATTCATGCTAGTTAGAAACTTTGATAACAGTTGTTTTTGTATTACAAAAACTACTCCCAGTGTCATTCCCATATTTCAGAGCTTCTGTGAAAATTCTGATAGTTGGCAATACCATGCATTTAAAAGTAGTTTCTCCAAATATATGCACCAGCTAATTATTGAAGGAGGAAATTGTTGCTTTGTTTGCTACACTTGTTTAGTTAAATACGTGTGCCGCTTGATTGAATTTTACTCAATCAGTCGGTAGAGCTTGATTATGTTTAATATTGATGGTAAACTGCTTGTCATGGTCTGCTACAAAATGGTGTAGTGCCTTCTAGGATCAAACTGTTAATGGGAAAAAGAGTCTTATCCAAAGAGCAATCAGAGAATGAGTCTGTTAGCATATTTTGATGTAAAAACCTATGTATTTCTTGATGCTGTTTCCTAGTGCTACGTTTCCTTTGCATTCTAGAAGGACTGTAGATATCCTTTGAGCTCTGGCTGCCTTTTATCTGCCTGCAGTATGCAAAAGCCATGTAGCAGAAACTTCTTTGAAAACGGTCGATTAAATTGCAAATAAAAACTCTGCAGGTAGTTACCACAGAGCCAAACCACAGCTCCAAAAGTCACCTTGCTCATCTGGAAGGCCGTCTGCAGGTTAGTTGCCTGAGTGTGTGTAGTGTTTGTTGCCATGATAGCTGAACCAGCTTCTCATGATGTTGAGACAGATGACAGCATCCCTGACAGCTTGTGAACTGTTGGAAGCTCACCTTTCAAGTGGTGAGTTGCATCAAGTCTCAAGCATGCTGGGAAGCAGATCAGGGTTGTCCCATTTTAAGTGTGGCTTACCACTGGAGTGGTTGAGCTTGATATAAATAAGCTTGTATTTCATAGTTGGTGGTATGGACTCAGGCATTACTGGTCAGAAGTCCCCACTGCCAGAGAGCCACAGCAATATGCTGGATAGGATTGTTGAAAGAGATGTAGCATTCCCAGCTGTAGAAAAGTTTGCTCTGAAATTGTGCATAATGTATCTTTATTTTTCAGTGGACCTTTGTCAGTTTTCCCATTTCTCTCCTTTGTGCTGTGCTGTGTGCAGATTTGACACTTAAAAGATACTTCATACTTGTCTGTGTTACTGACATCCCCACAGCCATCATGTTCAAATCAGTTGTAGCTTCTAGAGGAACCGTTGATGTGACCAGTACAATTTATTCTTTCATCACTTGTCTTGGATATGCTGGATGGCCCATCCAGCAGGATTTTGCCAATGTTATTTTCTTGTTAAAGCACAAATTTTGGATTAGTTAACATTTTTCTTGAGGTATTTTTTTCCAGTAATGTTTGAAGCAGAAGGAATATTAATCTCCTGGATAAAGAAACGTGCTTTTGCTGTTCTTTAGTTGTAATGTTTTATATTTGATAGTAATTCTCACACAGTGGGGCATAATGGCAACTATGTGTGATTGTGGGGTTTGAGCCTGGTTTACCGTAATTGATGCTGTGAGAGCAGGATGTGATTTAAGAGTGACAGACCTAACAAGGATACAGATGAAGCTTACTTCTCATGAAAAAGTTACTCTGGTGGGACCTTTTGTAGCACCTTGTCGTCACACAGACCTCTTAATTCATTGTTCCTAGATTTCCATAGTATTAATGTTAGAAGAGGGATTTTTAACACCAGCTGGTGACTTTAGCCATCTGGATTTATGGCCAGTGTTAGTTTCAATTTTTTTTAACTGTGGACTTGCTACCCAGTGAAAAATAAAATGTGTGAAAATTTGATTGTACAGTTAAGTGTCGTAAAGCTAAGTTGTTCTACTGCCTGACGTTGGAGTCTGTATTATTTTAGGTAATTATTGTTTTCAGATGGAGGCTTTGCTTGTGTATGTGCATATATACACATAGAAATACGTTTTCCATTTCTTTAGGAAATACTGTATTCAAAGCACTGCTTTGAAGATTGGTCTTCATCTGTCAAAGTATAACTACTACTCTTAAAAATCTTCTTCCACTGGTAGCCAGTACAAAAGGCTACATAATTTTATTTGTGTGATGGAAGTTGCCAACAGACCGTGATCTCATTATGAAGCAAATTTCAATGAATTCCTCAAAAGTGGCACAGAGGAAAAATATGTCCCTAATCTGCAGCGTCCATTAGGCACTGGTTTGTGAAGAGCTGCATTCAGTCAGCACTGCTGCTCTCTCTGTTAGCCATTGATGTGAATGCACGGCTTGTTCTCAGCTCTTCAGTTCCCTTAAAAAATGGAGTGTAATTTCAAAACACTCTTCAACAGCAGGCAATATTCAATAAGAGTAATTTCTTTGTGGTTTGTGTTAGCTGTGGCACAAAATATTCCTCTTGAAATGCCATCTGTGCTGAGAAAAAGAAAAAAGTTAATGTGTACATGGTTTGTAACTTGCATATCTGTGAAAAACGTGCAAGAATGGGCTACTGTGTATATGGTTACACAGATTACACACATCATGGCTCTGTTAGTAGCTATAATTTTATTTAAATCCTGTAAAATTAAAATATTCTTGTTTCTTCAGTGGTATTGTATCACTGAGGTCATCACAGACACAAAGCCTCCATTTCTGAGAGAAGTCGTATCACTGACAGTTATTTGTAAAATGTTTTTAGAAGTTTTTGTCTTAACTCGTTTAGCATCATATGCATGAAAACGTTCATTTTACACATTTTTAAAAAAGGAGATAGAAAGTGTTCCTTTTCTCCATTTATACTAATATGCTTGCATTATGTGTACAGGGAGTTAGAAGTATTTTGTTTGTATCCCTAAGACAACTGCACTACAGTGAAACTCCTATGGCTCTTATTCATGTCGTATATAAGCTGTATAAGTGGTTTGTATAGAAGAAAGGCTATTTTAAGATGTCTTTTATTAATAACTATAAGAAATATTTATATGATTATTTATATGCATCAGACACCTGTTTTGCCTATTACTACTTCAGGTTTTGTGACAATAAGGGTGTTGTCAAAGAAGGGAGCACTTAATCACTTTAAAATACCAGTATCTAGATTAGGATATGTATGTAAATTAGATTTTACGGAAGGGCTATTTTTATTTGAAACAGAACCCATCTTCTTGTGGTTTCACTAATCTGCATGGTTTAATATAATCTCTAACTCCTCCATCTCAAATCTCTGATCATTTTGAGAACATGGTGGAACAGAAGTGATGCTAGATACTCAAGGCCTGCGTGAAGCCTTTACAAGTTTTGATCAGGTGATAGTCTTTCAAAAAAGATACCATCTGATTTTGTTACTGAAGCAGCACTCGGTTAACATGGTATTGCACCACACCTGTACTACATGTGTGTAGTGGTTTTGATTCAAAATATTCATTATTTACTTATTTTCCTTCTGTGAGATAAGAATTAGGAGAAAAGCAAAGCAGGCACAAACCTTAAACAGTTGCAGTACAATGAAAGAGCTTTATTACTAACAGAATTAAAAGTAAAGAGAAAACAACGAAACAAAATTGAAGTAAATTCCCCCCCCCCTTCCTTCCAGCACTTCTCTCCTTTTACCCAGCTCGCACAAAGGATAACAGAACATGGGATGTTAGTCAGTGCTGCAGTTCTTGAAAAGTCTCTCTCTTATGCTTAAGGAAAAAAGGGTTTTCCTTCAGCTGCACGTGGTTCCCAAACTGCCACTAATAGCAGACCCGCCCGGAAACAAACAGTCTGCTGTGTGTAGAACATCTCTCTCATGAAGAATTTCATAGTTCTTTCACACTACAAAACATGGGCCATCACATGGGGTTATTCATCTTTTTAAGGATTTAGTAGCTATAATTTTATTTAAATCCTGTAAAATTAAAATATTCTTGTTTCTTCAGTGGTATTGTATCACTGAGGTCATCACAGACACAAAGCCTCCATTTCTGAGAGAAGTCGTATCACTGACAGTTATTTGTAAAATGTTTTTAGAAGTTTTTGTCTTAACTCGTTTAGCATCATATGCATGAAAACGTTCATTTTACACATTTTTAAAAAAGGAGATAGAAAGTGTTCCTTTTCTCCATTTATACTAATATGCTTGCATTATGTGTACAGGGAGTTAGAAGTATTTTGTTTGTATCCCTAAGACAACTGCACTACAGTGAAACTCCTATGGCTCTTATTCATGTCGTATATAAGCTGTATAAGTGGTTTGTATAGAAGAAAGGCTATTTTAAGATGTCTTTTATTAATAACTATAAGAAATATTTATATGATTATTTATATGCATCAGACACCTGTTTTGCCTATTACTACTTCAGGTTTTGTGACAATAAGGGTGTTGTCAAAGAAGGGAGCACTTAATCACTTTAAAATACCAGTATCTAGATTAGGATATGTATGTAAATTAGATTTTACGGAAGGGCTATTTTTATTTGAAACAGAACCCATCTTCTTGTGGTTTCACTAATCTGCATGGTTTAATATAATCTCTAACTCCTCCATCTCAAATCTCTGATCATTTTGAGAACATGGTGGAACAGAAGTGATGCTAGATACTCAAGGCCTGCGTGAAGCCTTTACAAGTTTTGATCAGGTGATAGTCTTTCAAAAAAGATACCATCTGATTTTGTTACTGAAGCAGCACTCGGTAACATGGTATTGCACCACACCTGTACTACATGTGGAAAGCCTTGCTCCATACCTGGATAAACAGCTGCTCTTTGGAAGCTTCCAAAAGTTTAACCTGATCACAGTTTTCTTGAGCCAACAATAAAAAACAGTTTTTGTTCTTCAAGTGTGATAGTCAAATTCAATACCTAAATAGCTTTGCAATTTTGCGTGTGTCTCTATTTTAAATTCTGCCATAAGAATTCCTGCAGGTGATCTGATACTGTGGCCTTGGCCCATCTGTACTTAGTACCCAGTGGCCAGAACAGAGGTAGTAGCATCTTTGGGGGAAACTGTGCTTAGAATTTGAGCTTCTGCTACTGGTTGTCCCGGCAGAGAAGGTACATCCCAAAGTACTTTGCTTCTTTGCTCTTCCACCAATAGAATAAAAATTAAATATTTTGCTAAAAATATTTAACATTCCCAAGCAAATATATGTTTACACTCTGTATAAAACCAGTGTTTAGCAACATTTGTTTGTTCTCATTTTGGGATAAAACATTTTTTCTTAGTGGCTGCATATGTGATAGCCTTCTTGGGGAACTGAGGGAAAAGTACAAAATAAAATTGCCAAAGTACAGTAGCAGAGTATTTCCTTAATTACACATTTTACCAAATTCTAGGTATCTGAGTGTTGTCCTTCCTTCTCTCTGGGGGCCTACCAGAAGCCTGCATATGGCTGGACAACTGAGCTGCGCTATCTTATGGAAATAGTTGTCCTCTGCAGCATCAACACCAGCATACTGCACTGAGGCTGCTGCTCTCTTGACACATGTATTTTTTGATAATAATTTGGCAGTATTCCAGATGGTAAATGGAGTCAACAGCCAACTGATGCTTTTAGTAAGTTATTCTTATATTGTAAGCTGTTGTAACTGTTGCTCCTCATTTGATTTGGTTTGTTACCCAAAACTTAATGTCATGGCTGTTTGTTTGAGGAAGAACAGAGGGTGATATTTCGAAGAATAGCAGAGGTACTGTCATTATCATCAGCTTTATAATGCATGTGTTTAGGTAATGCTTTCCCCAGGAAAACCTCTGTTAAATACTTCGTAGTCTTAATTTTGTATGTGAAGGACATTCTTTATCCCAGCTGTGTTCCCAAGCTTATGCTCCCTGCTGTGTATGTTAATTTGGATCATCTCTTTTGTTTTCACTGTGTATTTCCAATTGGTTCCTCCCTTGAAGGCAGTCAGTGATGTAAGGTGGTAAAAAAAGGTGCTTAGTACTTTCCTGTACACATGCTACTGCACTGTCACCTGATGGCTTGGTGTGAGGAGATTCCTCGCTTGGCTGCATGAGGAGGGAAAAGATGATGAAGAGGGTGTGCTGGGCCTATTTTGATATTTCTTGCTAATGAAAAGTGTCTGTGAAGAAAAGGTTTGACACTTCCTTATAAGCCTGTGCTGATGATTTAGAAAGAATATTTTAGCTGCTCTTTCCTAGCTTAACTCCTCAGAACTGCATGCTGAAGTCATGGACCTTTGTCAGTGTTCTCTTGGACTAAATTATTTGTTCTCTGCTCTTCTCTCTAACAGAAAGGCTGTTAGTATGGGGAATGTTTATGTTATCTTTTGCTTCTCAGTGTTGCTTAATTTATTTTATATAATGGTGGTTGCTTTTATGGGGTTCACTGGGCCCCTGGCTCCAAGATTACAGATGAATAGTTCTCACAGTAAGTACACAGTAGCTGTTAAATAATACGTTAATGGATGTATATGCACACACACACACATAAATATATTTAAAATTGGGGTGAGCATTTGTTTGGTGACATACTTGTGTGCTCATCTCTAGTATCTTGAGAAATGTCTTCCTGATATTTAATCTTTCTAAATTAATGTTTCTACTTCAAGTGCCTATCTAGAGTACTTTTAGATCACAGGAATAATAACAGCAGTAGTGAAGATGGAATCAATGTTGAAAACCCTTTAAAATACGTCACATGAAAAGGCTTGTGGTTAAACTTACTGTATTTTGTGGTATATATTTTATGATGATGTTGGCAGAAATTCAGGGTATTACAAAGGAAGATACATTACTCTCTTGCTAATCTCTGAAGGAATTATTTGCTGGTGGAATGCACAATTTTGTCATTTTATTATGTTTTGATCTGAGTAAGAAGCTTGAAGAGAAAATCTGCATTGGATGGATAATATGGGTCTTACCAAACTAGATACATATTGCACATATAATAAATCATTAGCATTAAAGCAGTTAAAAACCAAGCTTTCACGTCTTGATTTAAGACATAATAAACATGTCTTGTATTGGTCCTGCAGATAGAAGCTTTGAATTACATTATGCAACAAATGTTCTTAGTTATCTTTGGTTGTTTTTTTTT
>NW_008239536.1:0-887 GCF_000691975.1 Corvus brachyrhynchos
AGAAGGTAAATAGTAACGAGTATTTTGGACCAAACCACTACACCTGGTTATTGTCCTGGTTGTTATTGATGCCTATTGATTTTTGCCTTTTTTTCTTTTACATATTCTCTGTATTTTTTACACATATGTTTGGAGCTCTGTAGCCTATTATTGCATTCTTAGCTAGTTTTCCCAGTACTTTTCCCTGAACTGATAGGCAGAAAGACAAAACATATTCCAAAGCCCCTATCATATTTTGGTTCCCCCTGGGAATCCATGCCGAAAAAACAGCTCTTCAAGACACATTTTCATCAACAAAGTTCAGTTCCATCTGAGGGGGGAGGATTTAGAAGGGGCTTGAACTGGGGGAAATTGCATCACCACTTGTTGCTCCTAATTGGTGATTTTTGTCAATTATGCTAATTTTCTAAACTTATAAAAACTGTATTCACCCCATGTGGGTGGTGTAGCGGGTTGAGTTTGAAACCGGGCAGAAACACCAATTAAGTGTAGTGGTTTTGGTTCAAAATATTCATTACTTACTTATTTTCCTTCTGTGAGATAAGAATTAGGAGAAAGCAAAGCAGGCACAAACCTTAAACAGTTGCAGTACAATGAAAGAGTTTTATTACTAATAGAATTAAAAGTAAAGAGAAATAACAAGAAATTAAAGCAAATCCCACCCCCCTTCCCTTTCCAGCACTTCTCTCCTTTTACCCAGCTCACACAAGGATAACAGAACATGGGATGTTAGTCAGTGTTCCAGTTCTTGAAAAGCCTCTCTCTTATGCTTAAGGAAAAAAGGGTTTTCCTTCAGTTGCACGTGGTTCCCAAACTGCTACTAACAGCAGCCCCGCTCGGAAACAATCAATCTGCTGTGTGTAGAACATCTCTCCCATGAAAAATCT
>NW_008239536.1:4415-5758 GCF_000691975.1 Corvus brachyrhynchos
GCTCAGAGCCCCCCCCCACCTTCCAGCAGGCGTGCTCGGACAAAAGGCAATTCCCACCTTTCCGTGCGGTTTAAATATGTAAATTGTGAGAAGCGTCATTAGTCTAAAAGACTGTCCATCAACTCAGATTCAACCCACTACAGGTGGGCTTTTGTGGACATTTTCCATATCTGCCCCTGGAGGCCTCCAACAAAGATCAACCTTTATACTACCTCCTCTACTAATATTATCTTGAAAGTGTGTGTTGTTTCATTTATAGGTTCTTAAGGCATCACTATAAATTACCTCCATCACATCTTATTCCCTGAAATACTGCATATGTCCCTCAATGGTGGTCCACTTGCTTCGGCAATTTGCAACACCTTCCTGGAAGGGATACCTGTCCTTCACACTCAACGAGAGTTGTATCTGAAGTCTGAGGACTGTTGCTCCTTTTCCAATCCCTTTGTTAATGGCCTTATGCCTAGCAAGGAATCCCAGCTGCCAGGCTTCCTTACCCTCTAATTGCAAACTGTTAGCCGTGTTATCCCAGCATGGGAGCAGCTAGGTGATAATGGATATCCTGCAGCTCATTTAGGGATAGGGATCAGGCAGTTTCTGACTTGTTTATGATTTCAGTCTCTTCCTCCTTCTGTTCTTGTGACTGGTCTGCTGCAGAACAGGCTGCCTCTTCTGATTCTCCCTCCTTCTCTTTGAAGAAACTTCTTGCTTCCTTACTAAACAGGTTGACCTCTGCTTCTATTGTTTCTTCTTGATTATAAGGGCAAAAGATATAGCTGAGGGCTGGATCTCTGGTTTAGCCACAGTGTCTGTCTGTATGTCTTCAGATCAAGAGACACTCTCCTCCTTGAGGGTGCTGAATAATGCTGAACAGTGATCGGTAGGCATAGGCCAGACCCCAGCAAATGGTGATAAGTTGTGCCTCTTTGGAATAGCCAGGGCATCTTTTTTTTAAAAAACGTTCTGTCACTTCTTCAGGATCCCCCACTTGTTCAGGAGTGAAGTTCTGAATCATTGAATGTGACAACCTTTTGAGATACCTGCCCATATTCTCCCACAAGCCTTGCCACCCATAACCACATTGTCTCAGGGTCTGGGTGATATTTCTAATAAATCAGCTAACCATAGAAAAAGACGAGAAGATATTCCTAAGAAGTAAAAATAGCAGTATTTTGGTTTCCCAAGTGTTGCTGCCTGCCCAAAGTGCAGCCCGGCCCCGGGACTGCCCAGGCATGTCCGGACTTGTCTCTGCCATGTGCTCTGAATCCCCTTTCTTCCAAGTGCGGATAGAATTTGAAAGTAGCATGGACTCCCTCGAAACAGAGTCCGATTGGCTGGTTACC
>NW_008239536.1:5934-7962 GCF_000691975.1 Corvus brachyrhynchos
CTCTTTGCTTCTGCTTGAGAGGATAGCCAAACAGCTATCACTTGCCGCATATCAGAGCCGCTGAGCTGCTGGATCACCTGTGCCATCTCTTCAGGCAGCTCGTGGCATTCCTAGGCATAGAAGAGTGAGTCTGCTGACTGAGCGAGCAGTGAACTCTCGTCAATTGGCGCCCAACGTGCTATCTTGGAACCACGGTTCTAAAGAGACTTTTGGGGTGTCCCAGCAAGCCACGTGTTGGCCAGATTGAACCCTGTGCGTTCAGTGCCAGCACTCTGCAGCCCTGCTGCCGCTTTTTGTGCGGTAGCGAGCGGAGAGCACCAGCCAAAGCCCCCCCCCACGCCACGTGGCATGGGAACAGCTGAACAGCAGAGGACCAACTTCGCTGATTTTATCCTCTCCAGACCTGCTTTCCTGTGGTAAATCCAAAGCTTTGGGGAGTATTTCCTGCTGGCTTGGGGGCTCGTGTCTTGTAGCTGGTTTTGGTGCAATTTTTTTTCTTTTTTTCCATTTTTTTTGCGATTTGGGGCTGAGGGAGTGGTGTTGCTTTTATAATGGGATCCGAAGTCTCTGCACACCACAGAGAAATATATTACCAAGTTCAGTTACCTTTCTTGTACTGGGCATAAATACCCTAAAAGTTTAGTTCAATATTTTGTGTGCTGGCTTTTTCAGTACTTTCCTCAGCTAACCTCCGAAGACATAAGGTCTTCTGAGTTTTGGGATGGTGTCAGAAGAAAGCTTTCCTCTCTCAGGCGCTCAGGAGACGAAACAGTTTCAAAATTTTTTCCTCTCCTGCTACTAACTTATACTTTGCCAAAGACGAAGGCAGTACAGGAAAAGCCACTGCAAAGACCCCCGGTTAACTCCCTTATACTTTCTCCTAACCACCCTGTCCCTGAACCCTCTTCGCCTATGCTAGAAAACACGGCTAGAGCAGACTGCCCTTTAGCACAGGAAAGCTACCGACCTCCTGGCCCACCCATGTCTCCTCAGCACCCTGCCTTGTACGGGAATCCGGAGCCCATCCCAGGAACTTTCCAAACCCTTTTCTCTACTCCTTTGTCCCCAGTTTCTAGTCCACATGTTATAAGTGCGTGAAAAACCCCTTCTTCCCTGATCTCTTTTTTCCCAGGAACAGCAATAGCCATGTGCTCATAGCACAGGAAACCACCCCCCCAACCCCTTTTCCCTGGGTCTATCTGTTTCCAACAATGGCGGAGGCCATGTGGCCTCATCTCCGAACTACACCTCCCACAATCCCTTTTGCCTCCATCCCACAAATTCTTCTTGTCTCCATCACCTTCCACGCATACATCGGAACCTACCCCCACCCTCTATCCCGCCCCCACGTCTGCCCCTCCACGCCCCGCCCCTGTTTCCCACTGTCCAGCCCCATGTTCCCAAGGTCATGTGACTACCCCTTTACATCCAGGAACCCATGGCTACCAAGAAGTGCCTCTGGCTGCTACTACTCTCCCTCGTAGAAGCACAGGAGCTAATCCTAGCTGGACCCCTTTCCCATATTCCAATAGCAAAGATTTTTGCAAGGCAATTAAGGAGTTTGGGATGCATAGTCACTATTTTAAAAGCCTGTTGCATGCTACCTTTTCAACGCATCTGTTAGTGCCTCATGATTTGATTACAATAATGCAATCTCTTCTCACTCCTAGTGAATTTGTGTTGTGGAAACAACAGTGGAAGCTAATTTTATCTGATTTATTGCAAATTCTGTGGCAAACTCCTCTTAATTATCTGGATTTTGACAACAATTATCTGATATTAGACCATTTATCTGGTGACAATAATATGGCAAATGCTCAAAAGCAAGCAATGCTTATTCCACACCCAGTCCTTATTGAAATAACACGTGCTGCTGACAAGGCCTTAACATTAATACCATCTCAAACTCCTGAATCTCATTATACCAATGTTAAACAATTCCAACTGAAAATATTATACAGTTCTATAATTGTTTGCATGAAGCAATCTTTTCCCAGGTCCCGAATCCTGACCTGCAACAAGCATTCC
>NW_008239536.1:8004-11693 GCF_000691975.1 Corvus brachyrhynchos
TGAGGCTTGCAAGCAAGTGATCCTGAGTCTCCCCTTGCGTCCGCCCCCAACGGTTGGAACCATCCTTGAAGTTTGTACTAAGAAGGTTCAGATGAACACAACTGTTCCTTTTTCAAAAAAAGTGTGGATGGTGGGGGAGGTCATGGAGGACGCGATGGGTACAGGGGAAACTCAATCTCGAGGTAACATTGTATGCTACCATTGTCAGAAAAAGGGACATGTAGCTCGGAATTGCAGAGCAATTAAAACTGTTGCTAAAAACTCTTCAAAGACTGTTTCCCCAGGTCAATAGCAGGGAAACTTACGACTCAACCCGTCACAGTTCTGCGTTCAGACATAAATAGAGCTGCAGACAAAGTAACATGGACTCCTGGACTTAGGTTCAAGGTAAATTGTGATGTAACACATCACTTCAACAGCAACAGACGGACTGTGATACCAATCACATTCCAAAATGTGGACCACATAACAGACTTTACATACCTTTTTGTTATTGGGGACACTCAGGAAACACCTTCTGGGATAGAGCTTACACCTACACTCATGAAAGTGGATCAGAATGGGGGTTCTAGCCTAATGGCACACTGTATATGTCCACCATACTTTATGCCAAAGGGTCAGGTCATTGTACAAGCCATTCCACTGCCCAAATAGCTGCCCACAGATGGTCATATCCCAGCCATCTGTTGGACTGAGGTTCTGCGAAATGATAAACCTTTAGTGGAATGTAAGATCCGTCATGGATCACACAAAATCAGTATCATGGGAATGATAGACACAGGTGCTGATGTATCTGTCATTCCATTTGATAAGTGGCCTACACAATGGGAATTGCAGTCTCAGAGTATCATACAAGGGATTGGAGGTACCCAAATTGCGAAGCAATCCAAATACACCATTCAAATTGAAGGTCCAGAAGGACAAAAAGACATTTTGTCCATATGTCCTAGATACCAAATTCACCCTGTGGAGAAGGGATGCCATGTCTCAGTGGGGAACAAAAATTGATATCACCCCTAGACATCAAAATTCTCCCTTGCGGCCACTAGAGCTGAGTATCTTCCAAAAAAATTGACTTGGAAAACTGATGAACCAGTGTGAATTGACCAGTGGTCGCTAAAAGAAGACAACTTAGAGACACTCCAAACGTTAGTAAATGAAGAATTAGCTAAAGGGAACATCACACCAACTAACAGCCCCTGGAACTCGCCCGTGTTTGTAATGCAAAAACTGGGAAAGAACAGGTGGCAGCTTCTCCATGATCTCAGGAAAATCAATAAGGTTATTGAAGACATGGGACCTCTTCAACCAGGTATGCCATCACCTTCAATGCTCCCACAACATTGGAATTTGGCTGTCCTTGATATTAAAGGTTGCTTCTTTCATATTCCACTCCATCCTGCAGATGCCCCATGATTTGCATTTTCCGTACCCTCTATAAATCGTGAGGCCCCCATGAAACCTTACCAATGGCTTGTGCTTCCCCAAGGTATGAAAAATTCACCAAGTCTCTGTCAAGAGTATATTGCCAAAATTCTATCTCCCATCCGTGCCAAAGCAGAGAAAGCCATCATCCTACATTACATGGATGATGTGCTGATATGTGCTCCCGATAACCAATACTGTGAGCGGACATTTAACATGGTGATTGAGGCACTAGAGGCCAAGGGCTTTGAATTACAACCTGAGAAAATGCAGAGAACGAGCCCTTGGAAATACCTTGGATTCAAAATCACAGAGACCTCTATCACCCCAACACCCATCACCATTAATAACAACCCAAAAACATTAGTAGAATTGCAACAGCTCTCTGGGACACTGACTTATATAAAACCCTGGTTGGGACTCACCACAGAGGATGTGGCTCCTATTATGAAACTACTGTTGAGGGGGGGGCGGCCACACCAAGTCCAACATCCCCTAGATCCCTGACAGAAGAGGCAAGGCAGTCTCTCAGAAAGGTGCGAGAGGCAATTTCCACCAGGCAGGCACACAGGTATCAGCCCTCCCTACCCTTTAAGCTTGTCATTCTAGGGAAGGTACCACGCTTTCACGGCCTCATTTTTCAGTGGAGCAAGGAGCAGAAGGATCACCTCATCATAATTGAATGGGTATTCCTCCCACTCCAACCATCCAAGACCATCACCAAGCAACAAGAACTGATGGCAAAAATTATCATGAAGGGTAGAGCAAGGCTCCGCACCCTGACAGGAAGTGACTTTGCATGCATCTACTTACCCGTAACAACAGACTGATTAGAACACCTGCTCCAAAATAATAGGAAGTTACAATTTGCATTAGATAGTTACTCAGGCCAAATATCAAATCATTACCAAAACATCAATTGTTTAATCTGGCATTCTGTAGCGGGTTCGGTTTGTAACTGGGCGGAAACACCAATTTAGTGTAGTGGTTTGGTCCAAAATACTCATTACTGTTTACCTTCTGTGAGATAAGAATTAGGAGAAATGCAAAGCAGGCACCAAACTTGAAAGAATATAAAGCAGTTTATTAACAGACCTAAAAGAGGGAAAAAGAAAAAATAACATCATACCACACCTTCAGAACTCTTCTCCTCCCCCCACCTTTGTCCTTTCTCCCACTGACAATGTTAAAAGACAACCCTTGAGATGTTCCGTCTGTTTACCACTTCTGTAATAGCCTTGTTCAGTCCATTCAGGAAGAGGAGTCTCTCTTGCTCATACTACGGAGACATTATCACAATGAGACAGCCGCCCGGGTTGGTTCTAGGCTCGCATTATGTGAGAGTCCCTCTCCCACGACTTGCAGCTTTTCCCACAACTGCTTTCGAGGGTCCAATCTCGAGCCATTGGGGTACAATTTTAAGGTTGAGCCGTTCAGAAACAAAAGTTCACTTCACCCATCTCTGGGAGCATTTCATCTCTAAGAATAGAAGCCCTCCTCCTTCCCTGGGAGCAAAGGGTCCTCCTCATCTTCTGTCAGGGTCCCTTCCCCCCCTTTCATGAAGTCCTGGGAGAGGGGCCCTGAGGGGGAGACACAGGGTTTCCCGAGCCCCTGGTCAGCCTCGTTCCCCATTGGTTGTTTTGTATTCCCCTGCGCGGGGGAAGGACCCTCGGGTCTCGTGACTTTAACAGTTCCTTGGCAGAGCTCCAGCCATGCGGCTGGAGAAATAAACATCTCTGAAACATCTATCAAGAATCGGTCCATATATATTTCTTTTCCTCGGGCCTCCTTGTTTGATATGCGTGTTACAGTATCCCCACTGTAACAATCTTCATCTCTAGGACTATCTCTGGGAGCATCTCTAGGAACAGAGGTCTTCTCCTTTCCATCTGGAGCAAAAGTCCTCATCTGTCCATCTCTCCCTGTCCAAACTTCTCATCAAATTACAGCTGCTTCAGCATTTGCTTATCTCAGCGAAGGTGCTTTTGCTCACAAGTACAAGTTGAACGCTCCACCCCCCATGCTTTCATGAAATTACAACGGGTACTCTGATATATCATAGCTTTACAACAGCATTTCAGCTTTAAGCATCTCCTCTTTCCCCTCCCTCAGGTTTTCAGCTCTTCACAGCACTAAAAGGTTTAATCTCACCTAGGCCTTGTACCTGGAATGTTGCTTATTGCTGTTGGTCACATGATCTTTGCAGGGCAGCAGGCAGCTTCAGCTGAATCTTCAGCCGCATGGGAGAGGGGGGGCCGAGCCGC
>NW_008239536.1:11742-13814 GCF_000691975.1 Corvus brachyrhynchos
GCGCCCCGCCGGGCCCCCGCACGGGGCCCCACAGCTACTTGTCCCAGCGCCAGAAAAGAGACAGGGCTCTGCCCAGGATTTGTTTATTCTTAAGTGTGGATCAGAGAGGCGTTCAAAATTTTAATTGGCTTAAAGAATTGTCCATATTCAAACTGGATATCTGATAGTTTCTGTCAGGTCACAGAGGAAGCTGTAAGCACCCCTTTGCAAGAACATCACTTCCAGGACTATGCCTTGCAAACCCATGACACATTCTCTTTTATTCCTCAAGAAATTCAAAGTTAAAAACCCCTTGATGCTCTAACCATTTTTACAGATGGCTCAGGGAAGTCTAAAAGGTCAGTTCTGACATGGAAAGTCCCCAAGACGCAAAAGTGGGAATCTGACGTCAAGGTAATCCAGGGGTCACCACACATAGATGAACTGACAGCCGTCGTCAGAGCATTTGAGAGGTTCAAAGAACCCTTTAATTTGGTCACAGACTCAGCATATGTAGCTGGAGTAACTGTGAGAGCAGAATATGCGCTCCTAAAAGAAGTTTCAAACAAGAAAATTTATGATCTGCTCTCAAAGCTGATATATCTGGTTTCCCACAGAGAGCATCCCTATTTTGTCATGCATGTGAGGTCACATACAAACCTGCCAGGATTTATTGCAGAGGGTAATAGTAGAGCAGATGCCCTGGCTATGCCAGCAGACATAGTTTTATCAGTCGATTTACCAAAGCTCCCCCAAGTTTTTGAACAGGCAAAAGTCCCAACTGCCAGAAGCTACAGCTTCCATCACTGGGCATGGGGGTCAATCCCACAGGCATTAATAGCGGTGAAGTGTGGCAGATGGACGTTACACATTTCCCTGAATTTGGGAGATTAAAATATGTTCATGTTTCTATTGATACCTTCTCTGGTGCTATGTATGCCTCTGCACATGCAGGTGAAAAAGGCTAAAGATGTTGAAAAACATCTTGTCCGAGCCTTTGCTGTGCTCGGTATACCTGAGGAGATAAAAACTGATAATGGGCCTGCCTACATCTCTCAAGAGTTCAAAAACTTTCATCAGCAGTGAGGATTTTGACATGTCACAGGTATTCCTCACTCCCCAACTGGACAGGGCATTGTTGAACGTGCCCACCAAACTCTTAAACGAATGTTGCTGCAACAATCAGGAACCACCAAACTCAATTGACCTGTTCTCTGACTCAGCAAATCCTTGTTTACAATAAATTTCCTGAACGGCTCCTTTGAGGATCCGAACCCTCCGATCTATCGTCAGTTCCAGAACACCAGGAGACAGAAACTGAAAGAAAATCCAGAAGTCCTGATCCGGGACCCAGAGACTCAAAAGATCCAGGGACCGTACAAACTTATAACTTGGGGACGTGGATACGCCAGTATATCCACCCCTCAGGGATTGAGGGGGATCCCCAGAAAGTGGGTAAAACCTTATGTTACTGCCACAAAGTTCAAGGAGGTCAAAACTGCCTCCTGGAGGAGACGCCATAAAAAAGATCCTGATTTTACACCTCCATTTGGGCCCTTTGCACTAGATTTCGATGTTAATCCCATAAATTAAGTTATGCTGTTTGCACTCACATTTTGTACTTTATTTTGTAGTTCCTCGTCCTGATACCCCATACCATAGATGTCCTGACTAACCTCCTGAGTTTTCTCCCCTACTTATGTCCTAGAAAGCCATATCAACGGCAGCATGGACTGTCCCACAGCCCTAAAACAAGCTTGTGGGGTTACCCTGCATGAACTTTACATCTCGCGGTCAAATCCTTCCACGTCTCCATAAGGAGGTCCAGGACTAAATCAACCATCTGAAAGAAGAGCTGGGGTACTGGTTTAGGGACATCTTGTGTAGTGTCAGGTTATAGGGACGGTGGATTTCAATTATGTTTTGCACTGTTGTTTTATTACTGTTTTGTACACTTTAAGTTACTCAGGGTTGCGGCCCAGCTTTAAAGAAAAAAAATAGGGAATTGTTGCTGCCTGCCCAAAGTGCAGCCCACACCCGGGACTGCCCAGGCATGTCCGGACTTGTCTCTGCCATGTGCTCTGAATCCCCTT
>NW_008239536.1:13840-18072 GCF_000691975.1 Corvus brachyrhynchos
CGCGAAACGTAGTCCGATTGGCTGGTTACCACAGGTCCACCCCCTGCTCTCCCTGTTCCCCTCCCCCAAATAAAGGCAGCCGATTGCAGCTGGCCCCCTCGCTGTCTGCTCCTGCTTCGCCTTCTGTGAACTGGTTCTCTCGTCCCTCCTGGGATGGGAGGAATAAAGAAAACAGGAATACAGGCATGGAGTCAGGGCTATATTTCTACCTCTTTGCTTCTGCTTGTGAGGATAGCCAAACAGCTATCACTTGCCGCATATCAGAGCCACTGAGCTGCTGGATCGCCCATGCCATCTCTCCAGGCAGCTCGAGGAATTCCTAGGCTTAGAAGAGTGAGTCTGCTGACTGAGCGAGCAGTGAACTCTCATCACCCAAGGATGTTAAAGATACTGAAGAGTTATTATAATGAAGGAGAAAACATCACTGAAGAATGTGGTGAAGGTGCCATTCTGTATTTCCTCCACCAAAAACCTTTCAGAGGAAGAAATATAATTGTTAATTGTCTACATAAGATGGCTCCCAAAGTATAGATTGATAGAATCATAAAATTGTTTGGGTTGGAAGGGACCTTAAAGATCATCTAGTTCCAACCACACTGCCATGGGCAGGGACACCTTCCACTAGACCAGGTTGCTCAGAGACCCATCCACTCTGGCCTTGAACACTTCCAGGCATGGGGAGTTCACAACCTCTCTGGGCAACCTGTTCCAGTGTCTCGCCACCCTCACCATAAAGAACTTCTTCCTAATATCCAACCTAAACCTCCCCTCCTTCAACTTAAAGCCATTCCCTCTTGTCCTGTCACTGCATGCCCTTGTGTCAGAGACTGGAAAAGGTAATCTGTTTTGAGACATCTTGGGGGCTTGGAATGTGTGGTAGGGGGTGGGTCAGACTTTGCTCTGGTGAGGTAGTGCTCTGCCCCCCATACCCCCCAGCCCCGCAGTGTCTGTCAATCATGGCACACTGGAGGCAGCCCCAGCTTTGCCTAACTCAGTCCCTGAGTTGCCGAGAGACCAGAAGTCCCTTCTGGGAAGAAGGCCCAGGATGGGCCAAAAAGGTTTAAGAAGGGTTACCACGAGGCAAGCACATTGTCCTTCAACCCTACCTTCATCTTGGAGTTTTACATCGCTGGAACCCAGGAGTTAGTAGCTATATATCTGTTTTTATATATATTTTCTGTCTTTCTGTTTTTCTCCCTTTCTTCTTCTTCTAACTCTCTTTTCGCGGAACCTAACATCAAATGGGTTAAAGGTTCTATGTTCAATGGGCTAAGTCTATGCTGTGATAAGTGATGTTATGTTGTATTTACTCTTTTGCCAATGTTCCTTAATTTTCTATAGTTTGCCAGAAAGATTTTGTGTGTTTTTACCTCTTGAGAATATTTGGTTGGGATTTTCTCCTTTGCATCTACCCAGAGCAAAAGAACCTTGATTTAGCCCTAGGTTTGAGTGACCGGCATGTAACACATTGTGAATAGTCCCTCTCCAGCCTTCTTGTAGGCCCTCTTTAGGTACTGCAAGGCTGGTATAAGGTTTTCCCAGAGCCTTCTCTTCTCCAGGTTGAATGGCTCCGACTCTCTCAGAATGTCTTGTTAGGAGAGGTGCTCCAGCCCTCTGATCTACTTAGTGGCTCTCCTCTGGACTCATTCCAACAGGTCAACATCTTTCTTGTACTGAAGACCCCAGACCTGAACACAGTACTACAGGTGGGGTCTCATCAGAGCAGATTAGAAGAGGATTTCCCAGTTACTGGGCATGGTTCTCCAGTCCTTCGCTGTGACAGCTTCCTCCACAGCTGATGTTTTGCAGACTTGGATGATGGTAAAGTATTAGGGTAACTGGTGATGTATCTTTCTTAAACACTATAGGCATTCTTTTTTAGTAATGATTAGGTGCATTGCTTAGCTTATTCTTTTCTGTTTCTTTGCAGTTTTGCATTATAGTAAATTACACTATTCCTTAAGTTGGTGTCTTTTTTGCTGACCCTGTCCACTGGCAAAACAAAATTGGCATAGTCAGCTGGATCAGAACAAAATGTTGCTTTTTAAATCTAAATGTAAGAAATCTAAATGTAAGGAATCAGTTCCATCCAAAATTCCCAGATGGGAAGATCTTCCCTATAGTTTGCTGGCTCTCGAGTGGTCTACGGTCAGAGGACCATGTGAGCAATGGGGAAGTCAGTTAAAAGAAGATGGACTGCTGGATGTATTGAAATGCATCTAAAAATTGCATATTGAAAAAGGAAAAGAGCTGATGGGTTTGGGAAAACAAGGATGGATTTTGTTAACAGCATATCAAACAAAACACAAACAGAAGGAACAGTTGTTGAAAAACTCTAACATGGAGCGACAGATGTGTGAGTTGCAGAATCAAATTGTAATGTTACAGTGCCAAAATAAGCTACTTGCTGACAAGTTGGACACTTACCAGACTGTAGCCAAGAAGGATGTAGTTTGAGTAGCGCAGTAGAAGAAAAAGAGGGGACGAATGAATCACAAGAAAGTGCATACAGTGATTGCAGAGGCAGGTGTGCAGTGGGATCCTGATAAATGGGAAAGACATATTTGGGATTCTACAGATTCTGATGAGGCTGGTTCCCCAAATGAATTCATAGGTGTGAGACTGTCATGGAGATGAAAGATAGAATTAGAGGCTAATGGTCAGCAGGTCAGGAGAGATGTGACAGAGGATTATACTCAGCATGAAGTAAATGATATAACTGAATGGTTTAAGCAAAGACTGAAGGAACCCCTCCTCTCTTGGATGGTGCATTTGCACAACCAGGGAGCATCAGGGGTAACCCTAGACTCAGGAGACTCTAAGAAGTTTTTAGTTTTGAGCTCAGGTTCTTTTGTACAGGATATGTTTTAGAATAATGTTCACAATACTAATTTGTTACCTTTGGCTGCTCAAGGATGTAACACTAAATACCATACAGAAAATGATTGGCCAGGATCCAAAAGTCAATGGTATACTTTGCAGGATTGTATACAACAAATAAAGCAGCAAGTAATGACATCAGCTACCTTTATTGGAGACCCTGACTCTTTGATGTGGAATGCATTGTCTGTTACCATGAGAAATAAGCTAATTAGGACTGCTCCACCAGCATATAAAAATGTAATCATGACTGTCTTGATTAACAAGACAGGGAATCCCCTAGATGAAGTAACTGAGAAAACACAGCAGCTAGGTGACCTTGGTGAATGGGGCCCGCGTGGTAGTGCAGGGAACCGAGATACGCGAGACAGCTCTAAGGGGAGTGAAAACAGAATTTCTCATAAAGAAATGTTTGCGGCTTTATTAAAGTATCATATGTATTGGGAGAAAATTGATGGTGTTCTGTGGATACAAAAATGCTGCTAGCAAGAATTTTCTTGCTTCTTTCTAAGTCCGTGGGATACTTTTATCTCTCATGAAGAGATTAGCAGAAGTTCTATAAACCATGAACACCTGCGACCTTGTAGAACTATGTTTATGGTACAGTAGAAAAATATTTTGACAATGGATATTTAGGATTTCTAGCCAATCCACCCAGGGGGTGGCTGATCCTTTGTCCAATTAGACTATGAAGAAAAAGTCTATAAAAGAGTTTGTAAAATAATTAAATCAATCAATCTTGCTGCACAATTCCTGCCTGTTGGATCTTCTCCCTACGGCTGCAAGATACAGTAATATTTGGTGGCCCCGACGTGATCTGCACGCTGCGACGTGTCCTACATGCTGCGAGCCAAGCTGAATTTCTTTAGAGGTACACTGTTCCCTTCCTCCCCCCGGACAAGGATGTCCGATGGGACTGAGAAAATGGCGAACAGCCGTTTAAAAACCGATGCTGTGCTAATGGTCTGGAAAGGTGTTTTCAGTATAATGCGCACCTCCATTCCTGAATATTCACTTTGTGAGTTATTAGACTGGGCTGCCCTGCATGGCATTTCCCCGGACAGAGACACCGCCCTGGATTTTGGGCTGTGGCAGGATATAGGCTGTGCTATCCAGTGCAACCTTCCATCTGGGGATCCGTCAATGATAGAATTATTAAGCACGCACTTGGCAATTTTTATTTAACTTGCTGATAGACCTTGACTGTGGCAGCAGAGCTGGCTCACCTGTTTCGGTGGCGAGTGATGGAGAGATATCTGAAGGAGACCCCACTGACCTGGCTCTAGGAGCGTGTGGTGGCAGATCTGAAAAATCCCCCTGGCTCCATGGGCAGAGAAAGCCCCCGAGCAAGC
>NW_008239536.1:18876-19302 GCF_000691975.1 Corvus brachyrhynchos
TGTAGCCATGAGGCGAAAGAAAAGGCTGCTTCAGTCTCGCTTCTGGACTGCACTGTGACAGTGCATCCGAGACACTACAACTGTTTCTGGGAGTCACTTAAGATGTGGGCTCTGGAGGAGGGACATTGGAATTTATTGGAAACACTGGGGATGTCAAGCAGAGTTGAGGATCCTAAGAGTAATCGGGAAGCTGCTACACTGCACCCACAGGCTGTGCCTGTAGTTCAGGATGGTAGTGACACCCTGAAAGGGGAGATCCAAGCTTTCCCAGTGTATAAGGCTCTCCCAAATTCAGGCCAGCATGATAACCATGAGGTAATTGCTTGAAAGGTTGCCCAGGATCTGCAATCCAAGGTGGCACAACATGGGCTAGGTTCTGCTGAGGTTATGCAGATAATAAGGGTGATAAATACAGATTTGCTTGCT
>NW_008239536.1:20491-21021 GCF_000691975.1 Corvus brachyrhynchos
CCTGCCGAACACCCGTCTGCCCCGTACTCAGCTTCGAAGTTTGATTGATACGGGTGCTGATGTAACTGTCATCTCCTTCTCTGCATGGCCTCCCGCATGGCCTTTAGCCCCGGTGGGATCGGCCATCGCAGGAGTAGGAGGAACCACACAGAGCTATTTAAGCAAATGGCCTGTGGTTGTGAAGGACTCAGAGGAGCACACAGCTACAATTAGGCCTTCTGTTACTACCACTTCCCTTAATCTTTGAGGACAGGACGTGTTGGCAGCTTGGGGGGTACGGATTGGGATAAATTTTTAGTAGGGGTCACTGTGCGTACACTGCCTTTGCAGTGGTTGACTAACACACCGATCTGAGTCAGAGTATGCTCAGTTAGTTGAATTAAGGGCTGTTATTGTGGCTTTTCAACGACTCTCACAGGAACCTTTGAATTTGGTTACTGAAGCCGACTAGCAAAAGCTTTGTATACAATTAATCACCTTACAGTACCACAAAATTCAAATAATCCTGTTATTCTGAATCATTTTCTCTC
>NW_008239536.1:21355-22211 GCF_000691975.1 Corvus brachyrhynchos
TAACTGATGTAAATTTCTATTTAGGATTAATTGTAGAATTGTTATCTTATAAAACAAAAAGGGGGAATTGTGGATACAAAAATGATGCTAGCAAGAATTTTCTTGCTTCTTTCTAAGTCCGTGGGATACTTTTATCTCTCATGAAGAGATTAGCAGAAGTTCTATAAACCATGAACACCTGCGACCTTGTAGAACTATGTTTATGGTACAGTAGAAAAATATTTTGACAATGGATATTTAGGATTTCTAGCCAATCCACCCAGGGGGTGGCTGATCCTTTGTCCAATTAGACTATGAAGAAAAAGTCTATAAAAGAGTTTGTAAAATAATTAAATCAATCAATCTTGCTGCACAATTCCTGCCTGTTGGATCTTCTCTCCTCTCCTCCCTATGGCTGCAAGATACAGTAATAGTATTCCAACCCATGAATTATGGCAGATTTATAAATGGAGAGAGTTGAATAAACATAGTAAGAAAGCGCAAGATTCTGAGGCAAACAATCCAGGAACAACTAACTTAGGGCAACCTTGTCAGACCCTCAACGGGATTTCACATCTTCTCAAGGAGGGTCTCCAGCGAGTGGATCAGTTATTCTAGGGGAGAAGGCAAATTTGGAACCATATTCTGATTTGTATCCTTGGAAAGAGACTAGGGAAATAGTTCCGTGTAATAAACAAGATTGAAATAACTGCCAAGCTCCAGTGCAATGGAAGGACCAGCAACACCATGGGGACCTTCAAATTTTTTTGGAAAAACTGGTCCTTTGAAACAGTAAGAGCCTTAATTGACACTGGAACTGAGGCCTCTTTAATGTATGAGAACACCCAGAAATTTAAAGGACAATCTGTAATTATTA
>NW_008239537.1:0-409 GCF_000691975.1 Corvus brachyrhynchos
CCCAACCCCTCCCAGTTCCCCCCAGCCTTCCCTCAGTGCTGTGTCCTTTCTCCCAGGAACAGCAAACCCCGGAACCGGCCGTCCTTCCGCCAGATCCTGCTGCACCTCGACATCGCCTCGGCTGATGTACTCTCCACCCCCCAGGAGACCTACTTCAAATCCCAGGTACCCAGATCCCAGCATCCCAGGATCCCATTTTTCCAGCACCACAGGGCCCCAGCACCCAGTGCCTGCAGTGGGCAGTAGCCCAGTGCCCAGTACCGCTGGTGCCCTGGATGCCCAGGCTGACCAATGCCTGTGCTGGCCGGAGCCCGGTGGCAGTGACAGCGCTGTCCCTGTGCCGCAGGCCGAGTGGCGAGAGGAGGTGAAGCTGCACTTCGAGAAGATCAAGTCGGAAGGGACGTGTCTG
>NW_008239537.1:2460-2890 GCF_000691975.1 Corvus brachyrhynchos
GTCCCGATGACCGCTCCGAGGACCTGCTGTCCCAGGGCTCTGAGATCCCGCTGGACGCGGTCCCACCCGAGGGGCCCGGCCGCCGGCACGGGGGACTCAGCCCCACCAAGGTGATGCCCCCACGCAGGGGCAGTCACTGCAGGGTGGGGGTCCCCATGTCCCCCCAGCTTGGGCTGGCAAAGGAAAGGGGGTCCCCAGGGATATCGCAGGGATGGTCACGGTGGGGGTCTCTGATGGGGTTGGCCAAGGGAAGGGGGTCCCCAGGTCCCCCCAGATTAAGGGTGGCAGGGGATGTTTCACCCCCATTTGTGTCCCCCCAGGTCTCCGAGGACTCGGACTGTGACAGTGCAGAGCTCGACCACTCAGGCAGCGGCGAGGGGCCCCCCCGGCCCACAGCCCCCCCGGGCCTGTGACCTGTGTTCCCCCCACG
>NW_008239537.1:4041-4892 GCF_000691975.1 Corvus brachyrhynchos
TATATAAATATCTATCGCTCTCTACTGCTGCTGCTGGCTCGGGGCAAGGGGGGGAAGGGGAGGGGGGCAGCGCCCTTCGGGGTTGATGTAGGTCCTACTGAAACCACCCCAGCGGGCAGAAGGGACCTCACCCCCTCATTCAGAGCAGGGGATAATGGGGGGTTGAGGGGCCGAGTCCCCCCCTTTACTGGTGGCACTGGGAGGGGGGTGCATCACTCAGGGGACAGGGAGGGGGACTTCTGTCAGCCCCGGATGTCCCAGGGGGATTGTGGGGGGAAAAGGGGGGAAAGCAGAGAGGGAACAGAACCAACAGTGGTTCCATTAAAGACCAGTTTGGAGGCAAATGGGAAAGACCCTCTGAAAATTCATCTGGAGGGTCCAAGTTCCCTCCCCAGGACTGGCTTATCCCATTCCAGTGGGACCCCAAGACCCAACTGGGCCATACTGGGAGCACTGGGTTGGTTCTCCACCCTCTGGAAGGATCCCAAACACCAGCTGAGGTCTCCAGAACCAAACTGGGGCATACTGGGAGCACTAGGAAGAGCCGGGGGGGATTCAAATAAAGACTGAGACAGGCAGATCCATTAACCAAAATATCCTGCAGGTTCTATTCACAAGGAAAAGCTCCAGTCCATCTTTTTATTCAGTTTTTTTTTGAAAAATTTCCTGACGTTACAGAACTAAACTGAAATATTTTTTTGTTGTTTTTTTTTGCTTTTTTTTCGTTTTTCTTCCACTCTTACATTTAATGACAAAAACAGAAACTTCATGAGCCGAAAAAACGGGGAGAGGAGGGGAGAAGGTGCTGGGGAGGGTGGGGAGAGGAGAGAGAAGCTTTTTAAAATTAAGAT
>NW_008239537.1:5004-5349 GCF_000691975.1 Corvus brachyrhynchos
TTGTTTTGAAACAAACTGAACCTGGTGAGTGGCGCGAGGCTGGAGGAACCGAAAATGTACAAACTAGTTTAAAACCTGGGTCGGTGCTAAGGGGCCGCAGATGGATGGCGAGGCGGGGGGGTCCGGGGCCCCCCTAACTGCTGCCCATGCCCCCGGTCTCCGAGGAGAGCCTGCAACGAGAAAAGGGCGTCAGAGGGACCCCCACGGTGGGAAGGGCGGCACAGGGACCCCCCAGCACCGCAACGGGGACGGGGCGCGCCCTCGGACAGGCGACAGCCCCTGGGGGAGCGGGCAGGGGGGCGGCCCCGCAGGGGACCCCCCCTCAGGACGGGGTTGGGGGTTTGG
>NW_008239537.1:5849-6568 GCF_000691975.1 Corvus brachyrhynchos
CCCGGGGCGCAGGCCCCCTCCCCCCCCCAGCCTGCTCCTGGCAGTGCTGCTGGTGCCAGGGGCTGTCTCTGGGCTCAGGCCTGCAGCTCTCACGGTGTGGCCAGAGCAACTGCAGGTATGCCGAAGAGCAAAGCAAGGGTAAGACAGTATTTCATTTAAGAAGTATAAGTCTAGCTAAAGCAAGTCCAGGAATGTAAACGTAAGGTTGATATGTAAAAATTATTTAAAAAAAAAAAGAAAAGGAAAAAATAGAGAAAATATTTGCTGTTCCAAGTCTCCTCTACGGGGTCCCGGTGCTGCCACCCCCTGGAGCAGCCTCAGTACGGGGAAAACCTTTGCTTCTCCGCTTTGAGTTTGTTAGTGACACAGGGCACGGCGGGCGCCGCGGCGCCTTTGGCCGCAGACACGACATTTAGCGCCAGGAGAGGGACAGGTTTCATGCCAAGCAGACTGGAGACACAAGGGGCGGTCGGAAGAGGGTTGGGGAGGCTGGAGGGTGCGTCGGAGGCCCCCGCGGTGGCGAGCGAGGGGGTGGTGGTGGAGGAGGAAGAAGAAGAAGGGGTGGAGGGTTGAGAGAGGTTGATGCTGAGGTGGTCAGGGATCGTGACGGAGGCTGCCTGGGAGGAGGGTTTAGCGCTTTCTAAACTGTAACAGAGGAGAAAAGGAAAACAACAACAAAAAAAAAAAAAAAAAAAAAAAAAAAAAAAAGGAAAAAAAAC
>NW_008239537.1:7006-9736 GCF_000691975.1 Corvus brachyrhynchos
CCTCAGGAGGTTCTGCAGGGCTGGGCTCCCCCCAGCCCCATCCGTCACCCTGCAGCGTTCCTGGAGGCGATGGCAGCGGGGACACCGGGACAGCAGGCACGGGGAGGGGACAGGGGACGGGGGACACACGGGGGAGAGGAAACCCCTTCCCCTCATGCAGGGCACGGGGAGGGAGGGGACCCCGGGAGGTCGTCAGCGGGGACTCACCTGACATTAATTAGATACTGGGCCAGGCTGATGCTCGCTGCAGATCCAGTTATGGTCACCTGCCTGTCAGTAGAGCCTTCCACGGGGTTGGCAATCTTGATCTGAGCCCCGGACATCTGGCGGATCTCGTTGATCTTGGCACCCTGACGTCCGATGATGCAGCCAATCAGCTGGGAAGAGACACAAAGGGGTTAACTCGGCCTCATCCCTGCCCTGGCACCTCCCTCAGGGTGGGATATGGGGGGGGAAAGGGCTGTGCCAGCCCCACAGGCTGCCCAGGGCAGGAGGGGAGGGAGGGCAAGTTCTTGGAGGCGTCCAAAATGGTGTGGATGTGGCCCTTGGGGACAGTTCAGTGGGGGGGACAGTTGGACTTGGTGGCCTTAAAGGCCTTTTCCAGCCTTAATAGTTCCATGATTGTGGGACTCCTGGGGCTGTGGCATTAAGGAGCTGGAAAAGGGGAGTTTAAGGGATTGAGAAAGGGCTTTTTTTGCCTTGAAGATCACTGGAACAGGGACCAGGGAAGGGGCAGCCAGAGCGGCCCCGGGAGGTGGTTTGGGATGCAGCCACGAGCCCAGTGCAGCCTTAAAGCCAAGGACAGGCACCCCACAGCCCCTGTGAGAGGGGCAGACCCCAGGGACCCTCAGAGTCGAGGAACAGCCGCCCCCCACCCCCAAACCCCACAGGATACTCACATCATTTGGAATGGTGAGTTCATGGGAGGTGGTTTGGGCAGAGGCATCCAAACCTGCTCGGAGACAGAGAGGGGGCCCAGGTGAGGGCAGGGGCAGCCGGGGGGTGCAGCACCCCAAGTGCTGCCAGGTTCAGGCTGCCTGGGAGGGCTCCGAGCAGGCAGGGAGGGCACAGCAGGCTGGGAGGTTACTCTGAATCCCGCTGCTCCCCACCCCAGCTTCCCTCTCTCCTTGCTCACCCAGGAGTTCTCCTCTCTTTGTCCCCTCCCCGCGTGGATTCTCCATCAAGGTGGGACAATCCCAGAGCAGGAGGCTGCACTGGGGGGCTCCAGCCGGGCACTCGGCTCCACTCCCGCTCTGGCTTCCAAAGGCTACATTACCCCAACTCCTCCTCCTCCTCCTCCTCCTCCCTGCAGCCCGGCAGGGCCGTGCTATGCCAGCGGGCGCTGGGAGGCTGCTCACACCCCACACAGGGCTGAGCTCGTGTGCCAGGGGCGTTTTGAACACATTTTTCCACTTTTCCCCCCCTTCCCAGCTCACTCCCTGTGAGAGGGAGCGGGGGCAGCCTCGAGGCCTTGCGCCAGGGCTGTGCAGGGGGACAAAGCAGGTGACACCCGGTGCTGTCCCCCCACTCCCGGGGCAGCTCCGGCTCCTGACAGCTCCAGCACCTCCTCAGCTGGGGGTTGCTCCCCTCTGTGTGTTTTTTGGGGTGGGGGGGTTAAAGCTCAGGGCCCACAGCTCGCTGGGACAGCCGAGCCTCCACCCAGACCCGCTGCTCTCCACTATCCAGCTGTGCAAAAAAAAACTGCCCCCCGGCCCCCCCCCAGCGGAGCCAGGCTGCAGCTCCAGCCCTTCTGGGGCTCCCCTCGACCCCCTCTCCCCCCCCATCCAGGCAGCATCTATCAGAGAGAACGAGACCCCGGGCAGCATCAATACACAACAGAGTAACTACAGATCGTGTGTTTGGATCATTACCCCAATAGCCTTTCACCTCTGGAGAGCTGGAGTCAATGCCTGTTAAGATACAAGTCACAATGAGTTTGGCTGTCTTAAGTTTAGAGCCCCAAATGGGTAACTTTTTTCTTTTTTTAGGTGGTTTTGTGTTTTTTAGCCATCTTAGCAAATCTACAGCGAATTTGGTACAACTCGGCAGTTGCCTGCTTTAGGCCTGGAGTAGCCAGAGGGGAGAGAGCGGGTGCTGCGGGCCGGGTGTCTCCCAGTGCGCTGGCAGAGCTGCGGAGGACGAGGGGCACGAGGGAGGGAGGGAAGCAGCGTGGATGGATGGAGGCCCTACCCCTGCGGCCCCCAGACACATCACAACAGCAGCAGTTACCTGGCCGGGCCCGGGGCAGCGTTTGGGTTTAGGTTTTTGTGAGCACAGCCCCACACAGGAGCCGGGAGCGGCCCGGGCTGGGCTCCGGCCCCACGCGAACGCACACAGAGAGAAGGAGTTTCCATACCACTGAATCCAGTGTTGCCATGAGACATTGGAAAGTGTGACTGTTGCATTGCCAACTGGTGCAGCTTGGTCAGCTAAAGGAGGGAGAAGGGAGAGAGAGGAAGAGAGAAAGAGAGAGGCTGGCGTTAGCCATTTCCCAAGGCCAGGGCCCAGAACTCGCCGCGCGCGCCCACGCGGACACAGCCCCGCCGCCCGCCCTGGCCCCTCCGTGCTGCCCCGGCCCGGCTACGGTGAGCTGGGGGCTGTGCCCACCCCCCTCGGTGCAGCAGGGGCTGGAGGAGCGCAGGAACAGAAGCAGAGAGGAGCGGGAGGAGGGAGCAGGTGCCGGTGGCACCGTGGGGAGCGCAGGGAACGGGCCCGGAGCGCTTGGGTCGG
>NW_008239537.1:10058-10539 GCF_000691975.1 Corvus brachyrhynchos
AGGAGGGAAGGGTCAGAGAGGAGGTGGGGGAGGATCCAAGGAGAGATCTGAGGCCGGCTGAAGCTGGCTGCAGGAGGGCCAACTGAGGGGGGGCGAGTTTTTTTTGGGGGGGGAGGTGCTGGGGAGCTCAGATCAGATCGAGTATTCAGCCCCAAGCTGAGCCAGCTTGAGTGGAGAAAGCACGGAGAAAATTTTGGAAGGTGGGGGAGGAAAAGGGTGGATTTCAAGACAAGAAGTTGTAAATAAAAACTTACATCTGGCTGTGGAATGGCATACTGTCCTTGAATGGTATAGGCCTACAAAAGGAGGAAAACAGTCCTATTAACAACCATCGGACAGCCACCCAGGGACAGACAGATTTCAACTAGCCAGGAAGTCAGAGAGCCAAGGTGGAGAGTTCTCCGGGGCGAGGGAAGTGGGGCAGGAGAGGCGGGGACGGATAAATGCTGTCACAAGCAGTTTCTAGGCTGGCGGTTACTCG
>NW_008239537.1:11991-14096 GCF_000691975.1 Corvus brachyrhynchos
AGAGTCAGACCTGGCTCTCGGGGAGGCCGGCGGCAGCTACACCCCTTCCCTGACCCCCTTTCCCTGCCTACCGAGGCCCCCACCGACAAAGCCAGGCCCTGCCCACCCCGAGGGGCTCCCTGGCAGCAGGAAGGCAGCGGATGCGTTGTCGCCGTGGTTTCTCCGAGCGTTGGGGCAGCCCCGGGGGCCGCAGGGTGGGAGCAGCTGACCCGCACCTGGGCCCCGCCAGCCCAGGGGCTCTGGGCATTACAGCGGACAGAGTCCCACGGGAGACCTGTCCCCTGTAAGGGGGCTCAGGCCAGGGCTCGGGCCACTCCCCAGCTCAGCACAAGAGGGAGTAAAGCCTGGTCACCTGCCGCTACTCCTATCTGACACCCTCCCCTCGTGCGAGACGAAGCCTTTGCGCACCCCAACCCTACCCACGGCACAGGCTGAGCCTTTGCACCCCGAGAACCAGTGGCAGAGAACAGAGAACCCCCAACCTCCGGGCCAGTCACCCACAGGAGGTCACAGCGAGTCCTTGGAGCCAGCCTGAGGCAGAGGGGCAGAGCCTGGGTTTGGCAGCTCAGCCCGATTCAAAGTCCTACTGCCGCCACCACGCTGGCAAACGTTTTTTGGCTGGTTAATTCCAGAAGTGTTTTCCAGTACCCTCTCCTCCCAAATTGGCCCTTTCCCCTGCTGCCATCCCTCAGCAGGGATGGCTGGAGCTAGCTCTGGGAGGGCGAGGCCCAGCAGAGCTGCTCGGGGCCGAGGGCCCAGTGTGGGTGACGGGCACATGGAGCGGCCGGGGCGCGCTGGCAGCTTGGTACGACCCCCCCCGCCCCTCCCCACCCCGCACCCCAGGAGCAGAGGAGAGGCCTTACCTGGCCGCCTGCAAAGATGACGGGAGAGCTGGATGGCTTGGGTCGGTACGGGATGGTGACACCCTTCGGGGGAGACTGGGTGACAGGCAGAGAGGGCAGGTCAGACACTGAGTGCCGCTAGCACGAGGCCCCCTCCCTGCACCCCACACCCCCACGGCTCTGCTCTGCATGTCCAGCTAGCCCTTTGGGGGACCCAGGGCAGGGCTATTTCTTCCCCATCTCAGGCACAGGGCCGACGGAGGACACCCAGGAGAATGGCAGGGCCATGGGTGACACCGTGAGCAGCTCTCGAGGCCCCGCACGACCCTGGCTTTAAGCGGCTCACCTGGATGAGGCTGTAATCCCCAGCTATCCCTTTGTCCACCAGCAGCTGTGTTTTTTTCTCCCCCCTCAGCATTTCCACCCCTCCAAGGGCAGCGGGATCCCCTGCAGCACCGGCCTCCCCAGGGCACGGGCCCGAGGAGGGGCCCTACCTCAAGCATGACGACGCAGATCTGTTTGACGCACTCGATGATGGACTGTGGGATCCCAGCGATGGTGATGGCTCGCTCAGTCGAGTTGGGCAGCATGTCCCCTGCCACCTGGACCTGTGCCCCCGTGCTCTGCCAAGCCGAGGGTTAAAAATAGCCCATCAGACCCCGGGCAGGGCTGAGACCTCAGCGACGAACCCTGCGCATGGTTATACATAGCCAAAACTGCCCCCCCTCCACTCCTCCTTTCCCCCAAAATAAAGTCCTTTAATCCCAGCTGGATACAATTCGGTCACCAGGAGCCTGAGGCAGCAGAGGGGGACCTGGACTTAGCCTGTCCCTGTAACCCAAGCCAAGCCAGTCCCCATGCCACCAGAGCCGGGCAGAGTTAATCCAACAGCACCCAGTGCTAAATGACACGGCCGAGGGCAGCGCTGCCAGCGCATCTCCCTCTCCAAAATCTCGGAAAAGGCCGGTGAGGAGGCAGTCAGAAGCCATGGGAAGGGGGGAGCAAGAACCCAGGCATCCAGCTGTGAGGGACAGCACCAGGCAGAGAAGGGTCTGCCCTGACTCTCAGCCTGCCAAGCACTAAAAATACAGGGAGCTCCAAAAAAATCCCAGTGATGTCACATCCCTGGGGCAGGGACAGCGCAGGGATTTGCCCTTGGGGACACCTGAACCCCACCGTGGGCCCCCCCGGGCTGGGCACCACGCACCTCTCGGATCTCCTTGATCTTGCAGCCTCCTTTGCCAATGAGGGACCCGCACTGGC
>NW_008239537.1:14124-15655 GCF_000691975.1 Corvus brachyrhynchos
CCTGGGGCCGTCTGTCAGCTGTGCTGTTGGTCATGGAGCTGCTGATGTCCTGCGAGGAAGAGGAGGTGTTGAGGGCTCGGCCCTGCTGGGACGGCACGCGCTGGGGACGTGCCCGGCACAGGGACGGGGAGGTGACGCTGGCACCAGTGGCCCAGGCCAAGGTGACCTCGGGGCTTTCCCAGTCCCGTTTCCCAGGACTTCCTCAGCAGCCCAGAAAATCAGAGCCGTATTTTGGGGAAGCAGCAGCCAAACTCTCTGCCTCACTGGAAATGGGTGTAAGCACTGCCTCAGGCCGGGTCCCACCTCAGCCAAGCAGGAAACAGTGCTGGAGGGGAACAAGGGACTGAGGGGGGGCCCGGGGACTCCGCAGCTCCAGGGTCAGCACAGAGCCTCCCACTGCACCAGGGATCAAGGCAGCAGCTCTGGGAAAAACAATCCCGGCGCCGATTACAGCGGTCATGTGCTGGCAGGGGGAGGGGAGGCACAAGGCCAGGGCTCAACTGACCTACTAAAAGCAAAGCTTCAGCTCCAAGGCCGGTGCCCAGAGCACTGCAGAGCCGTGCAGCCCTTGGAGGACTCTGGCTCCCAGCACACGGCACTAACAGCTCCAAGCTCTGCAGCCTTTAAGGCTGTGGTGAGAGCAGGGGGATTTGGGGACAGAGCTGCCAGCACAGGATTGTTTCTCCCATGGTAGTGTCCCAAATCCAAAGGGCAACAGGATTTGTACCCCCACAGGTGAGGTGGGGGCCACAGAACTCTGTCCCACACCAGGTGAGGAACACTCTCAACTCCCGCTCTCTCCAAAGTGGAGCAGGATGAAAATGTCAACATCACAGCCCTGAGGACACACGTTATCCAGCAGCAAAATCCCCCCTGGAAGTCCCTGATTTAACAGGACCAGGGACACGAGGCAGCCCCTCCAGCCCCACATGGCTGCACCCCCAGCTCCTCCTTGGCAGGGCTGGGACAGAGCTGAGCCCTGGGCTGTGCTGCGGGAAGTGGCATCAGCACGAGCAGAGCCAGGGGGATTCCAAGCCCTGTTCTGTCCCACGCTGTGGGCGGGAAGTCCCTGCGGGGCTCTGGCTCCAGAGCTGCCTGGACCTTGCCCCAGCGCAGGTGCCGGGCAAAGACTGGGGGCCAGGCAGGGAAACGCTGGCTGCCCGTGCGGAACGACAGCCCTGGGCCCCCCGGGGCTCATCCCGGGGTCAGCTCATCCAGAGAGAAGGGATAAACAGAGGCAGTGACTGCAGGGGGCCGCGGACACACCTCTTCCAGTTTGTCAATGATCATCGCAAAGGCTTTGAAGATGGCGTTGGTGGGTCCCGCGAGGGTGATGATCCGCTCGGGGCAGTTCCCTTCCGAGATGTTGATGCGAGCTCCGCTCTGCGGGGAGGCAAACGCCACCTCAGTGCTCCGGCAGCCCGGAGTTCCTCGGGATTTCTCCGGATCCCCCGCTGCCACCGCCAGGGACAGAGCCCTCCCTCCTCCTCCTCCTCCTCCCCTCCCTCGGCTCGCGCAGCCACCTTCTTCT
>NW_008239537.1:15869-17201 GCF_000691975.1 Corvus brachyrhynchos
GGGAGGGAGGGGGATGAGGGGAGAAGGGGAAGGCAGGGCTAGGGGAGTTTGCTCCTCACTTACCTTCCCAATGATGCTTCCCACCTCCTGGGATGGAAACAAAAGCACCATTAGTCAGCGTTTTAAAAACTCCTGGAGCCCCATGCCTACACTCGGCTCTTTTCACAGTCAAAACAAGCTTCTGAGTGCTTGAGATCTGCCCCTCAGATAACTGGGGTTTACCCCAGTTGTGCTGGTCTTGCTCCCACCTGAGCTCCTATCAGGTCCTTCCCCCCACCCCATAATTATTTTCTTCGCTAGCTGCACCCCAGGATCTGTCTGGGCGCCAGCAGCACATTTCTGACCCCACGGCAGCGCCAGGGGATCCCGCGGCCATGGAAGCACCCAGCCCACCCTGTGCCAGGCCGGGGGTCAGCACAGAGGACTGGGGACACGAACCTTTCCGTGCATGAGTAGCCGGATGGTGAGTGTGACATTGAGACCCCCTTCGATGACTCCGGTGTCCATGGTGGGCAGCGCGGGGTCGGCTCAGGCTGCGGCAGCACTCGGGCCTTGACTGGGGGCGAGAGGGGCTGGGTGAGTGAGGGGCTCTGCCCCCCCCCAGCCCATCCAGGCAGGATTCCAGCCTCCCTGCGCTGCTTCTCCCCTCAAATCGCCCCCGGAAGCACTGGGCTGATCCACGGTGGTTTGGTTACTCCTCCTATGAATTTCCAGGGCCGCACTGGCCTGATCCCACCTGGATCCCGCAACTCTTGGGGCCATGAGGGTCCTGCTCAGCCCCTGCCTCCTCCCAGCCCCAATTCTCGCAGGGGCTTCCCTGAGGGACAACTGAGAACTACAGGGTGACCCCCAGGTAGCACTGGGGACACAAACGGTCCCTGGACACAACCAGGGATCCCAAGAGGGCAGTGAGGACTAATTGTGGTCCCTACAGGTCCGGGGAACCTGCCTCTCCCTGCGAGCCCCACACTTTCCCCAGCCCAAGTCTCCTCAAAGCTGCCCGATGGGAGCGGGTGCCCCAATCCCAGGGCTTTGACCCACTGGGAAGCCAGGATTAGGGAGAAAATAAACCCCACCCGCTTCCCTGAGCCCTGCGCCCGCGCGGGGCCTCCCGGAGCAGGTTCCGAGGCGATTCCCTCAGACCCAGATAAGGCCACATGAGCGCACGATCAGGTTTCAAACCACCTGAGTCGGCAGCGGTTGCAAAACAGCCCGGCCGGCCCCAGCCCAACGTTTCATGCGAATCTGGTAAATAAAACTCCCATTTCGGCCAGCGCTTCTGCCCCATCAAAGTTTAACCGCGGCGGGGCAGGGCCGGGGCCGCGCTGCCTC
>NW_008239537.1:19022-19424 GCF_000691975.1 Corvus brachyrhynchos
GGGGTAAATGGGGGGCCCTGGGGGGGAACTGGGGAGTGATTAATGGTGGGGTAGAATTGTGTGTGGGGAGCCATGGGGCACTGGGGGCAATAGGGGCACGGGGAGCAGCCCCCTCTCTCAAGGAGCTTTGGGGGTTTGTGTCCCCCCCAACCCCAGCCCCCCATCGGCGCGAAGGAGGCGCTGACACACATTGGGGTGTCCCAGGGCTTTATTGGGGGACAGCAGGAGCACTCTTGGGACCCCCCCGGGACCACGGGGACAGGATGGGAGCCTGGCTGCTCCCAGGTGGGTCCTGGTTGTCCTGGGGGGTCCCGAGTGGTCCTGGGGGTCCCAGGGGTTCCAGGAGGTCCTCGGGGGTCCCAGGTGATTCTGGGGGGTCTGGGAGTCACCTATTTGTAATAG
>NW_008239537.1:21429-22216 GCF_000691975.1 Corvus brachyrhynchos
CCACCAGGGCCCCCCGTGCCAGGGATGGGCTCATGCAGGAGTGAGGGCTCTGCTGGCACCCACAGCCGACACTGCCAGTGGCATCTGGGGTGCCATCCCCATCCCAGGGCTGTCACCTCTCCTTCCCATGCCATTCCCATTCCTGTCACATCTCACTCCATCCCCATTCCCACTCCCATCCAAGTCCCATCCTATCCCCATCCCATTCCATCCTCTCCAGTCCCCCATCCCCATCCCACCTCCTATCCTCTCTCCATCCCAATCCTATCTCCATCCCACCCCACCCCTGTCACCTTCCGGATGGTCACGGCGTGCCGGGCGCCGGTGCTGTCCTGGGCGCGCGGTGGCAGCGCCAGCGCCAGCCCGAAGTCGCCGATGGCGCAGGTGCCGTCCTCCCGCACCAGCACATTCTGGCTGCTCAGGTCCCGGTGCACCACGCTGGGCTTGTACAGCCCTGGGGGCACCGGGAGTCACGGGGGGACAGGGCAGGGGAGCCCAGGCTAGGGGACAGGGCAAAGGGGACCCCCGGGCAGAGTTCGGGGGTGGGGGGAACAGGGCAGGGGACACTCCGGGGGTGCCACCCTCACCGTCACGCCACAGCTCCTGGTGCAGGAAGGCCAGGCCGCGGGCCAGGGACAGCGCCAGGCGCACGCTGCCCGCCCAGGTCCCCACGTGCTGCCCCAGGAAGTGGCGCAGGGAGCCCTGGGGACACGCGAGGGACACGGGCGGGGATGTGGGGCGCCCAGCCAGTATCTCCCACACATCTCCGCCGCCCGCCCCCCGCCCC
>NW_008239537.1:25697-27670 GCF_000691975.1 Corvus brachyrhynchos
CCAAAATGCTCTGATTTCACCCCAAATCTTCTGTCGTCCCCCCCCCAAAAAAACTGCAGGGGAGCAGCCCAGGCTCTGAAGAGGACCCCCCCTCGGGGGTCCCCCTCCCTCCCGGCTGCGCTTCCTTAGGAAAGGCAAGCTCCTTCATCCATGGGGACATCCTGGGGAGGGGACACCGGGGACATCCCAACACCGGATCCGGGATCGGGTTTGGCACTTGATCCCCGCTGGGGATGGAGTTGGGCTTGGGGGGATTCGGGGTGGGGGCAAAATCATCCAATTGACCATTAAATTAAGAAACCTCCTGTTTTTTCTCCCAATCCTTTGTGGGTTTGGGGCTGGGGGGGGGTTGGGGGTTTGGGGGGAGCTCATAGTGCTTCACAGGGTTATTAAAATACAAACGCTTAAAGTTTCCTATATAAAAATATACAAATGCAAAAATAGATATCGAGAGAGAGAGAGCCGGGGCTTGGGGGGGCCGGGCCCTGCGCCCCCTCCCCGGGGAGCTTCTGACGCCTTTCCTTTTTTTTGTGTGTTTTTTACAAAAGAAACCCCCAAATAAAAACAAGATTCCCGCTTCCCGCTGGCTCCCGGAGCTCCCGAGCGCGGAAGAACTCGGGGATGGAGGTGGGGCAGCTGGTTTAGTTCCTCTCCAGAGGCTTTCCCGAGGGGTTTTGGCACCTCCGCAGCGCCTGCCCCGCGGTCTCGGCTCTGCCAGAGCTTCTCCCGGGAAAAAGGGAGCGGGAAAGGCTGGGGGGTCTCCAGACTGGGAAGCACTGGGGGGTGGCGGTGGGGTGGCCGCTCTCCACATGCCCTGGCAGGGAAAACGCCCCATTCATTTGTGGGACCGGCCCAGGGCAGGTGGGATTCGTGGCTCAGCGGCGATCCCGGGGGGCCTCCCCTCTGCACCCCTAGAGAGGGGGGGTCCCGCCCCGACCCCAAAACTGGGAGCAGGTAAGTTCTCGGTCCGCCCCCTCCCTGAGCTCAACTCCTCCTTCCCCTGCTCGGTTCCACACCCTGAGGCCATTGCAGGACCCCACCCCAGTCAGACCCCGCTGGGCTCACCCCGAAGCTGCTGCCTGGGAACAATCCCAGATTTGCCCCTTTTGGGGGGATCCACACCCCACACCCCCGTTTTGGGATGGAAGCCGGGCAGGGCAGCCCGGATGTGTCTGGGGCAGGAAGAGGAGGGTGTGGGAGGAAGAACGGAAAGGACCGAGCCCTCCCACGGCGGGAAGAGCAGGATCCTGGAAAACCCTTTCTGGGTATTTTTTTCCAAGCTGTCCCTATTTCCAACACACTTTTTTTTGTTTTTTTCAGGAGCCACCTCCAGCGGTGCCACAACAAAACCCTCGAGTGTCCCTCGTGTCCCTGCGGTGCTTCCCCCTCGCTCCAGGCCGGCTGAGCTCCGCAGATTCTCCTTTTTCCCAATTATTATTATTATTATTATTTCCAACACTGGCTGTAATAAAAAAAAAATCAGCTTTTCCCCCCCAAGGAGGCTTCAGTTGTCCCCCCAGGGCTGTGTCCCTCTGTCCATGACCTTCCCACGGAGCGACTCCACTCCCACGGGACAGGGAGCCTTGCCAAGAAAACGGCTGGGAAAAACCAAGATCAAAGGAAAAAATAAGAACAACACCTGCCAAGGTCCAGTGGCAGCAGGGGAGGGCAGTGGGAGTCCAAGGGTGAAAATCCAGCGGGATCTCCCCCCAAGAATGCCAAAGGAATTACAGAATCACCTCAAAGCAAAGCATCCGACAGCCCGGGGAGGATGGGGGTTTTTAGGGATTCTGGTGGAAAATGGGATCCAGGAAGGGAGGGAGAGTTCAGGCATCGTCCGACCCGCCCCAGAGGGGCCGACCTGCTCCGGGATAAGGCATCAAAGGGACCACGCCATGGTCGCAGCAACACCTCTCCTCTCTCAAACGAACACATTTTATATTTTTATATATATAATAATAATATAGAATCTT
>NW_008239537.1:28120-32903 GCF_000691975.1 Corvus brachyrhynchos
CGCGGCCGCTGTGTCCATGGGGACGGCCGAGACGTTCATGGCCAAGTTGGTGGCACCTCCCTTCTTGTTCTGGTGGGTCTTGATGTGCTTGGAGAGGTGGTCGCTGCGCATGAAGCGTTTGGGGCACTCCGGGCAGGCAAACTTCTTCTCTCCTGGAGGACAGGGAGACAGGCGTGAGGGATGGCGGAACGGGGTGGAGATGGGGAGGTGGGATTGGGGGAAAAGGTTGGGATTTGGGGAAAAGGTTCCTTTGGAGAGGCTCCCCTGGGATGCGGTTTTGGCCCCAAGAGCTAAAGGACAAGGACAATGCTCCAGCGTGTTGGATTTTGGGAAAATGTTCCTCCTCCTGAGAATGATCAGGCTCTGGAGAGGCTCTCAGCCCCAAGAGCTCAAGGCCAACGCCCCAAAACACGTTGGCACTTCAGACTCGGGGGGCCGCCGCCCCCGTTGTGCGTTTTGATGTGTTTGCTCAGGTGGTCGCTGCGCATGAAGCGCTTGTTGCAGACGGGACAGGCGAAACGAGTCAGACCGGACATCCCCGTGAATTCCCAAACTTCCCGGGATGCCAGGACCCTCATCCCTACCTGTGTGCGTGCGCTTGTGCCGCTGCAGCTCGTCGGAGCGGGTGAAGCGCTTCCCGCACAGCACCCAGGTGCAGATGAAGGGCCTCTCCCCCGTGTGCCACCGCAGGTGCGCCCGCAGGTGCGAGGTCTTCCCGTACACCTTTCCACAGCCCGGCACGTGGCAGATATGCTGCTTTTTTTTCCCTGGATCCCCAGAGCTCCTGCGAGAAGGGAAAGGTTAAACCCCAAGGGAAATCTCGGTGTGCAGGTGACGCAGCCTGGGGGGTGTGGATATGCGGGACTGAGATTGGCCGGACCTGTGGCATTGGTGGGTTTAGGGTTCGGGGTGAGGTGAGGTTCAGCCAGGCTGAGAGCCAGGTCCTGCCCCTGGGTCACAACACTCCCACGGGACATTCCAGGCACGGGGAACTGGGGCTGGAAAGCTGGGAAAGGACCTAGGGGTACTCAGGTGGCCACGTGGATGTGGCCGCTGGGGACGTGGGCAGTGGTGGCCTGGGCAGCACTGGGACTCGATGACCCTCAGAGAGACCCTTTCCAACCCAAATAATCCCATAAAATGAGGCGCTTTGGGGGTGCCAGAGCGTTCCCAGTGCTGGGTCCGTGGGGAGCAGCCTCACCTGCCCTCTCCTTCCTTGCAGTAGGGACAGGTGCAGGCTTCCCTCCGTGTTTTCCGGCCCTGCTGGGGCTGGGGGTCGGGGCTGGTCTCCCCCTCCTCCACGGCCGCGCTCTCGTCCCCCAGCCCGTCCCCACTGCCGCTGTGCAGCCCCAGCTGGGCCCCGTGGTCACCTGGAACAGAACATGCAGGTTAGGGAAGGTTCCTCACCTGGAGGGGAGGGTCTCTGCTGGATGGAGTTGTGAATCCCACCCTTCTCCCTTGGCTTTCCTGACATTCCCCACCCTGGGGCTCTCCCTGCCCTCCCAACGATGGGAAGGTCAGTGGGGGTGTCTGGGGGGTGCTGGTCACTCACTGCATCCCCTCTGCCCGGCACTTTGGAAGCTGCACTTTCCAAAGCTGGCATTCCCAAACCCCAGCCCACGATTCTTCTGGGAAGCCCTGCTGGGACCAGCACTTCGGCCAAGCTGGGAAATTTCCTTTGCAATCCCGGTTTTCCGTAGGAGCTCCGAGGCAGGAGCCAGAGGCGGCTGGAGGAGGAGAAATTTCAAATCCCCCAAGAGGCGCCGGCTGGGCTCTCCTGGAGGTGCCAGGAGGGATTTCACAACCCAGGGACGGCATTGGGAATGAGGAAGAATTCCTGGCAGGAACAACCTCCCTGGTCCCTGGCGGTGCCAGTGCCAGCAGGCGTCAGTGGTGCCCGGACAAAGCTGCACCGAGGAGCCAGGCCCGTGCTCAGGAGGGACAGGAGCCACCAGGAATGCATCCCTGTCACTCAGGAAAGGACAAAAACCACCAGAAAAGTGAAGAAATCTTCCCAAAAATCCAAGCTTAAGCTTCCCAGCACAGCCTGAGGCCGTTTCCCCTGGTCCTGTCACTGGGACAGCAGTGTCCCTGTCACATGGTGGTCCATGGCAGGAGCAGCCAGGATGCCACCTGGGGCTGTCACCTGGCACACAAACACCAGATATCCCTGAGCATGGTCCCTTCATCCAGCCTGGGACCAACCCCCATCGTCCTGGGAGCACGGGAATGTTGTCCCAGCCAGGCCCGGAGGAAATTACCCCCTCCAAAGGTGACACAATTTGAAGCTGGCCCTCGGCTGCCACATTCCCGAGCTCCCTGTGAAATGGAGCGACTTCAGGAGCGTCCCAGTCCCTCCCTGCAGCTCCAGTGACGTGAGCGCAGTCACAGCCCCGCACGGAGAGAGCCAGGGAGGGGTTTTTAAGCTTCCTAAGCCAGCACCGACAGCTTTGTGCTCCAGCCATGGATTAGAGATTTCCCCGGATGGGAAGAGCTGCTGGAAAAAAAAAAGCCAGAAGAAAACACAGCTTCTCTCCCCCCCCAAAAAAAAACCCCAAACCAGGAGGAAACACAAGTTTTCTCCCCAAAAATACTCCAGGGAGGGGGAGAATCCAGCCAGGATGTCTCAGAATGGCTTCAATCCTCCAAGAGGCAAAAGCCCATGCGGCATTCTCCAGCCTTTTGGCACGGGGGGAAACAAACCCAAATCCTGCTGCTGGAGATCTGTGGCTGCCTCTCAGCAAGGCAGAAATCCCGGACCTGCAGGCATCATCTCACCCCAAGCAGGAGCTCTGAAACCCCTGGGATATGACAGGTTCAGGGGAAAAGTGGGCAGAGAAGATAATTCACATTTATTATCCCCGCTAACACATGTCCCTGCTACGACTAAAACTTCCCTGGAGGCTCCGCACTCGGGTCAGCAAAGCCCTGGAAAAATATATTATTAATAGAGCAAGAGGGGGTTTAATCCTTGGAAAAAGCCTGGGGAGAAAGAGGGATTTGGGGAAAGCAGGGGAGGGGAGCTGCCCCTGGCCCTGCTCCACCAGCAGGGACCTCTGAGACCCCCCAGGAACGGGGCAGTTTCTGGTGTCCCACTAAAAACGCCAAGCCCCGGAATCTTGGCTTGGGAATTCTCTGCAGACAAGGTGCTCCTTGTGCAGGAAGAAGCTTGGGTTTGTTTGCTTTATTTAGCAAATGAACAGGAGGTGAGAAATGCCCGGCAGGGAGGAGAGAGGAGCTCTCACACCCACCCCGGCCGACCTCGGGATGGGGGAACAGACCCCGTGTTCATTTTTAGGGGAAGAGCTGGAAATAAAACCCAAAACAAACAAACCGGGGCTGCTTGTGCAAACTCTGCACCTCTGGCAGCAGAGGGTGAGGGGGGAGAGCTGGCACTAGGCACACGTGGCTTCCAGGCAGAGGAAGTTTTAAAGGTGAAAAGAAAGAAAAGCAAAACCTGGGGACACGCAGCCCCGATCTCTCAAGGTGTGTTCCTGAAAAAACCTCCAAAATCCACATTTTCTAGCTCACAACTCGAGCTCTCCCCATTTCCTGCCCGGTTTTTGGGGTCACTGCCCTGCCCAGAACAAACCCCAGCTGCTCCAGACACACCAAAGCGCTGCACAAAGGGACAAAGTGGCTTTGGAACCACGTCCCCTTGGTTTTTTCTGTCTGATTCCCTCCCTGATTTGCAAAATGAGTTAATCTGCACCAGGAGCTCATCCATGTAAATGAGCCAAGTTCTGGCTCAGCAATTCCTTGGGGATCGGGGCGGCAGAGAGGGAACCAGGGGATGGGGCAGGCTGGAGGTCTGCAGCCCAGCGAGTAATGGTGCTTTAATTTGGACCCTGATGGCTCCAGAAGCCACTCCTTGGGCAGCTCCTGTAATTGCTGGAGGTTTCTGTGTGTCAGGATGAGCACAGAAACCTTTGGACAGGGATAAATCGGGATGGAGCTGATGGAATGAGTGAGGTGGGCTGCGATGGGGGACACAGCTGAGGCAGGGAATCACCTCATCATCTGCTCTGCCAGATCCCTGCATCCCCCAGGATTTGCCAAACACCTCAGTCGTGCTGCAGACAGACAGACAGAGCTCCTTTGCCCTGTAAATCCCCATCTGGATTGTCACAAAACCGGGATGAAGCCTCCGGTCCTGCCTTGCTTTTGTTGGGGTGAAAGCACCCAGAGCACCTCACCCTGCAGCAAGGCAGGTCCCACCACATCACCCCGTAACATCCAGGCAGAAATCCCTGAGCAAGGGCTGTGGAAGGAGGAAAATGCCTGGATGAGACAGGGAAGGGCAATTCCCAAGGTGGGGAACCCCAGCAGGCATCTCCCACGTCACCCAAACCTCCGTGTGCCTCTCGCCCACCGCAGCACAGGGTGGCTGCTTTCCCAAGCCACAAATCCCAAGTTTTCAATCCCAGAGGAGGAATTTCTGCCTGTATCACTCCCAGGATCTAACCCAGGCGTCTTGGGATGGGGTGGGAAGGGATGAGGAGCCGTCTGGATGCTACCAGCCGCGCTAAGGTGGGAGCCAATGCTCTGGAAAGGAGCCACATGGAAACTCCCCCAACCCTGGGAGCTGGGATGTGTCTCCTGTGTGGGGTGATAAGGACGGTGCTGCAGCAGGGCTGGGGCCAGCCCAGATAAAAGGGAGAGGCAGATCAGGGCCAGGCAGACGGGTCTGGAGCCGGGACCTGTCCTGGGAGGAGTCACGGGGTGGGTGCCGCATGCCCGACCCGTCCGACTGGCGCGGCTGCCCAAGCACCCCCAGACCCCC
>NW_008239537.1:33174-39076 GCF_000691975.1 Corvus brachyrhynchos
CCTGGAGCAGCAGCAGGGAGAGGAGAAGGAGGAAGAGCAGGGCTGCCCCACGGAGCCCAGGAGCCACGGGGTTGTGCCCCACAGGGACTCGGTGTGGGCACAATCTCACCCAGACAAAGCTGTGCTCACGCAGGCTCTGCCGGGGTCACTCCCTTTCTTCCCAAGCGAAGCCCAGGGTCTCTAAAGATTCGCGTCAGTCCCCAGCAAAGGGCACGGACAGAGGTCAGCCAAGGAATCCAGAGGGGATGTAAAGTCCAGCCTGGCTGGGGTTCAGAGCAGGAAGTTTCACAATGTGCTGTTTTCTGCCGTGATGTCACGGGCGCAGCGAGACAAACAAGGGCCGCATCACGGGCGGGTCCTGCCGCGGCTGATCCCTGTCCTGCTCTCCCTGCCACACTCAATGCCGTGGGGATGGCTCATCCAGGCCCTGCTACAAAGCTGCCCTTAAAAACCAGCAAACAGGACACAATCGGGGCTTTGTGCCGCTGCCCCAGCGCCGGGAAGGGCCCTGGAAGGAGAAGTGGGAGCAGGGGGCCGGGAGAGGTTTGCTGAACGCATCTCCAAGGGTTCCTGCACCCACCAGGGGTTTTTCCTTTCAGGATGGTCCTGAGGTCCCACTGCTCCATTCCCCCTCATCCTCCATCCAAGGAGCTGGAAGGGAGCTCGTACTGCCAAGAAAACCCCAATCCCACCAGTGCTCCCAACAGCTCTATCCAGCCCCGCAATCAAACACCCCAAAACAAGGAGGGGTTTAACTCCAGCGCTAACCTCCCTGCTGGTCACCTGTTTGCACAGCACATTCCTCAGCCAGGTAGGGCTGGGACATGGACATGGGGACAGCAGGGCTCTGCCAGGGCCAGGGACGTGGGGACAGAGCCACTCTAAGGACACCGAGCTCAGAACAGTCCCTCTCCTCCTCCCTACGGCAAAAGAGGAAGAGAAACCCTGACGTCACAAAATCCCTGCCATCACCCCCCTCGCACAGGATGTCCCCTCCCTGAGCGGGCTGGGGTGACACCGAGGCGACTCTCAGACCCCACGGAGGTGTCACAGGCCCCACCTGAGCCCCCTGTCCCTCACGTCACAGCCCCGGGAGGGTTTTGGGGCACTGTCAGCTGAGGAAATCCTCCCTCCCTGGCTCTGGGGGTGCCCTCCCTGGGGGCAGAGCTGGCGGCAGGGCCTGTTTGCCCACATGCCACCCCTGGTGGTCACAGACCTGCCCCTGCCTCGGCTCCTTCCCAGCCCGGCTGAGGAGGAGGAGGGAACAGCCTTCGAGCCATCCCATTAACAGAGACGCTGAGTTAAACCTGTACATGGCACTAGGCTCTGCCTCACACCCAGCAGCAAAAAAATCCGAGTTTTAAACACCTTTTCAGGCGTTGTTTTCTCCCCAGGGGATTTTCCCCCTGCCAAAAAAGAGGAGAAAACCTCACTGGCAACGGGCCCGAGGGGCAGGAGCCACAGCCCCCTGTCCATGGGGGTCAGGAGGGGACACAGAACCCCCCAGGAGGCCGAGCTGAGCTCTGGAAGGGGCAGGACATGCAGCTCTGTCAGCCCAGGTGGCAGCCGGGGCCACCACACCCCTGGCTGCTAGGCACCTCCTTCTCCTTCCCCACCACGCTGGAACACGCAGCAGGATCCAAGGAAAACCAGCTGCAGTCTCCTCCTCACCAAGGGTTTGTTTTCCATTCACCTCTCTGGGAAGCAGAGGAGCTTTCTCAGCTCCAAAAATCCCTCCCAACTCCTTGCCTGGAGCAGAAAGTTCCAGCACACGTGGAGGCTTGGAAAATGCTCAGGGATTTGGGCAGTGTTGGGAACAAACCCCTCCCTCAAATTCCCATCGGAGAGCTCAGATCTGGAGGGACGCAGGTCTGGGGGGGCTCAGCACCCCCTGGAGAGGGGCTGGTGGGGGACAAAGGGACTCACTGCCACGTCTGAGGGACATGGCTGGAGAAAAACTCCTCCAGCCTGGAGTCAAATCCTGCCACTGGATCGGTGCCAGGAAGCTCTGTCCTGGCCACAGCTTTCCCCATTTCATCCCAGGAGCCTCCCGGACCATCCCATGGAGCTGGGGCTCCCCAAAAAAGCTGCTCTGAACCCTGCTTTGGCTTTTCAAATGCCACCATGTCATGGCGACAGTGCCAGCGTCACATCCTGGGGCTGGGGCCAGAGTGAGGAGGCCCCGCTGCTGCCGCTGCCACCGCTTGCGGGGAATTCATCACCGTGGATCAAGGGCTGAGAGCTGCTGAGCTAAAAAAAAGGAGAGGAGGAGGAGAAAGAGGAGGAGGAGGAGGCGGCGGCTTCGCAGCGTGAGCGCGGTGGATGGGTGGGCTCTAGAATGTTCCTCCCTGTCCCACCTCCAAGGGCAGAGCCAGGCATGAATACAGGAACTGGGGCTCGCCCATGCCTTTCTCCAGCGCCTTCAAAACAAGGAACGAGCCAGGGAACACACAGGGAACGAGCCCCGGCCCTGGCGGGAGCGGCCCCAGGCACAGGGATCGCAGCGAGGGGACCCCACACGGACCCCACACACCGGGGCCATGCATGTCCCCCCCTCCAGGTGTAAACCCCAGCCTGTGGGAGCCCCTGCGGGTCCCTGCGCTCGGGGAAATCCAAGGATCAGGCTAATCCCGAGGATGGAGTGACCCGTGGTTCGCCTGAGAGCCAAGCTGCTGTAGCAACAGCCCAAAATAATGCTGCAAAACAAGCCCGGGGGAGCGGCCGCCGCCTCTCGCGAGAGGGAAGCTCGGGGTGGATTGAGCAACATTTTCTGCTGCCTCTCAACTGTGACTAAATCCAGCAACAGCCCCTTTTAGCCAGAGCCAGAACACAAAAAAAAAAAAAAACCAAAAAAAACCACCAAAAAAAACCCAAAAAACCCCCCGAGGAAAACAGTGGAAAAGCAAGTGCAGAGCACTCCCACAACCGATCCCTTCCGAGGCGGAAGCTGAGCAGGCTCCAGCTCAGCTCCCACATCCACGTATCCCGCTGTTCTCAGGCTGTGGAGACGGCGGGATGGATCCAGGGGAGCTGAGCAGGGTGCCCCATGCCCACAGGACCGTCTGGGCCACGCTGAGGTCACGCTGTCCCGTGCCAGCACCCAGACACTTAATGAGCCCTTTCTTCCGCCCCTGTGAGGAACTCCCCGCGGCTCCGTGACTGTGTTTGTTTTCATGGGGTTTTCAGTTAATCCCTGTGTTTTATGGCTGTGACTCTTTACAGACTCAGCCAAGGAGCTGAGCTGGACTTGGCTCCTCACCCCAGCCCTGACCCGAGACCCCTGGGTGCCCACCAGGGCAGGACAGTGGTACAAAACCAGGTGTCCCCCTTCTTCTCCACTTTCCCCCCACAGTCATCTCCTCCCTTTCTTTCTAAGATTTAAATCCCCCAAAAAGACCTTTTGTGTCTTCTGGTGACCAACACAGGTTCCACACTCCCTCCCCAGGGCCAGCACAAGCCCCACCCCACTCGCCAACACCACTTGACACCAACCACGCCCAGCCCAGCCCCGGCCCGGCCCTGCAGGGTCCAGCGTTTCTCCTTCCCGTGCCTGGCTACGAAACGGGAACTGGACCCGAGCACTCACCGGGGGCGTTGGCGATGGCCAGGGGCAGCCCCTGCAGCTGATGCACCTGGATCCCGGACGCTCCCAAGGCACTGAGGTTAATAGTCTGGAGGCCCGGCACGGAGGAGAGCTGGGCGGCGTTGACGGTGACGGTGCCGCTGGGCAGGGAGGCGATGGGGGTCAGCGTGGTGCTGGTGCTGCCCGTCTGGCCCAGCGACACGCCCTGCATGGGGGCCAGCGTGATTGTCTGCGCCTGGGGGTTCTGCACCTGCAGGTTCTGCAGCTGGATGGTCTGCCAGCTCACCTGCCCGTTGGGACCCACTGTGGGCGTGCGGATGATGATGGGACCCGAGTTGGGCACGGCTTGGAGCTGCAGGTTCTGCAAGGTGTCTTGGGAGATGGCTTGAGTGGCAAAGGTCTGGCCAGACAGCGGGGTGGTCTGGAGGGCTTGGATCGTCTGCCCTCCTTGGACCAGCTGGGGCTGGATCAGGATCTGCTGCTGCTGCTGCGACTGCTGACTCTGATCCCCTTCCTTCTGCTGCCCCGGCTGCAGGGCCACCCCGGACACTGGGGTCTGCAGAGAGTCCGAGCTGGGGACGCTGCTGGCCCTCTGGGGGGTCTGCGCCTGCACGTTGGTGCCCACTGTGGCGCTGGTGGAGAAATTCATGACGCCCACGTTACTGGTGGTGGTGGTGGTGGAGTAGCTGTTGGCATTGGTGAAGAAGGCGCCCGAGCTAGCTTGGGACGTGGCCGTGCTGCCCGAGCTGCTGGCAGCCCCCGAGGCGGCCGGCTGGGAGCTGCTGTCTGGCGAGCCCGAGCTGCTCAGGGTGCCCGTCTGGGATGTGGGGGCCAGGCTGGCAGCCACGCTGTTGACCGGCAGCAGGGTGATGTTGCCGTTCAGGGCCACGGGCACATTGGCCACGTACTGGGTCTGCCCAGAGAGACTGTTGTTGGCCAGTCCCACGCCCTGGATGGGCACAGCCTGCTGCAGCAGGTTGGGCATGGCGATGAGGTTGCTGCCGCCCGCGCGGCTCGTGATGATCTGCTGGTTGGAGCCGGGGATGATCTGCAGCTGCCCTGACGCATCCTGCTGCACGTTCACCTGCGCTGGGGTGGTGGCAAACTGCAGCTGCTGCCCGTCGATGGTCTGGAACTGGGGGATCACCTGGTACTGGATGTTGGGGATGACGCCCGGCAGGCCCGTGAGCACCTGCTGGTTCTGCAGGCCGGACGCCGAGGTGACCACGTAGGGCCCAGCACTGACCGGGCGGCTCTTGGAGGCGTCGCCGCCGTTGCTGCCATTGCTGCCCGGCTCCTTGGAGCCCGTGGGGGTGCTGGAGCCCGCCGAGATGATCTGCCAGCCGTTGGCTGACTGGGTGAGCTGGGCGGCGGCCGCGTTCAGGTCCAGCTCGCCACTCCCGCCCTGCTGGCCCTGGGAACTGTTGGAGTTCTCATTGGGAGACTCGATGCGACTACAGGTGGCTGCCAGCAGGGCCAGCGGGGACGGCTGTGACTCCTGGGGATGAGAGGAGGAGTTATGGGGTGGGAGGAGACCCGAGGGGCAGGCCCAGAGTGAAAAAAAAACAACGGGGAAACAAAAAAAACTTAAAAAGAGAAAACAGGGAGGAGCGTACTCGGAAAAGATAAACACTCCTTCCTGAACAAACCCACCCACAGCCGGAAAAATACAACTGCCAGGCACAGGGCTGTCAGGCCAGGACAGTCTGAACCCACAGGGAAAAGCCCTTTGGGAGAGAGGAAAGGGGAGGGAGCCTGCCTGGGAAAGTCGAGGGGAGAGGGCTCCTCCACCCCGAAGCCGGGGAATCCCCCTGTGGCACAACGAAGCCCCAGGAAGGAGGGTCATTCCTGGGCACCCCGAGCTGGAGAAGGGCCAGTGGGGGCCGTGGTGTCACTGGGAGCAGGGGAACTGCGTGTTTCCAAGGAGAGCCGGGGAGGAGGGAAAGCCATGGGCGCTGCTTGGCAGTGCTCACCCTCCTCTTCCTGCCTGGGCTGAAATGCTCGCCTGGGCCCAGCAAACAGCTCGGCCCGGCCCTGGACTTTGCCACGAGTTCCCCGGGGCCAGCGGGGCCGGGTGGGGGCCGATCCTCCCCCCACTCACCTGGGCCTCCCCACCGCCGGCGCTGCTGGTGCTGCTGGCGTCGCCTTCACCCTTGTCGGGCTTCACAGCCGACATCTCCTCGGGGCTCTCCTGGTCTGCGCGGGAGGGAAGCGACAGCCCCGGTTAGGGACATTTTGGGGCAGGACAGCGGCACGAGGCTCGGGAAGGCCGGGCAGGGCCCAAAGGGGACACGGCGGGCTGGCTCCGGGGGGACCATG
>NW_008239537.1:40806-41535 GCF_000691975.1 Corvus brachyrhynchos
GAGCTTGCTCAGCCCTGTCGCGACAGCCGCCATGGCGCTGCGACACGTCTTCACGGGCCCGCCGGCACTGTGGAACACCCCCAGCGCCCTGTCACGACATAGCTCATCCCTGTCCCGACACAGCGGGCGCCACAGCGGGGATCCCGGACTGCCCTTGCACTGGGAACGCAGCTTGGGGAGTTTTGGGGGGTTAGGCGTTGTTTATTTTACAGAAAAGCGAGCGGGCGCCACAGCGGGGATCCCGGACTGCCCTTGCACTGGGAACGCAGCTTGGGGAGTTTTGGGGGGTTAGGCGTTGTTTATTTTACAGAAAAGCGAGCGGTTGGGTGGCAAACGGGGCGGGCGGGGCGCGGCGGGAGGAGATCGCAGCCGGCGACACAGCGGCGAGGGGACAGCAAGGGACACGGAATGGCTTTGGCTTCGCTTTCCAGTATCAAAACCGCCCTCCGTCCGTGACCTTCCCATTTCCCGGTGTTTTCGGCCCAATTCCCGCCCCGCAGCCCGGGAAGGCCCCGCGGCCTCGCCCCCGCACCCGGTGGGGCTTGGGGACGACCTGTCCCCTGCTCCATCGCCCCGGACCACTGGGGCCGCTCAGTGTCCCCTCCTGGCCCGCAGTGGTGGCACCTGGGGGCAAAAGGTCCCGCCAGGCCCTGCCCCAGTGTTTTGGGGAGGGACACCGGGACTGTCCCCATCCGGACCTGAGCCCCGGGGGGCTGGGGATGGGATGGG
>NW_008239537.1:42344-42695 GCF_000691975.1 Corvus brachyrhynchos
CGACAGTGTCCTGTCACCCGCCACAGCGGGACCCGGGCACCGACTGTCACCGACAGTGTCACCGACAATGGGACCAAGAAACAGTGTCACAAACCCTGCCCTGTCACCGACAGTGCCCCCAACCCTGTCCTGTCCCCAGTGGGGTTCTCAAACCAGGGTCCTGTCCTGTCCCCAACCCTGTCACTGTCCCTGCGCTCCCTCTGCTTCTGTCCCCCTGCCTGTCCTGTCCCCATCCGTGTCCTTGTCCCCACCTCCCACTGGCCACGTGAGCTCAGGGGACACGGGACGGGGACAGAGGAACCCTCAGTCTTGGACTGGGGGCAAACTGGGAGCACTGGGGCGAGCCGGGGG
>NW_008239537.1:43364-43866 GCF_000691975.1 Corvus brachyrhynchos
CTCCCCGGGGCCTGTCCGCCTGTCCCAGGGTCTGTCTGTCCCTGCCGGGGATCCGTCTCTGCCCCCCCCGGCTCGGTGCGCCCCCCGCGGCCCCCGCAGTTATTTCCAGGGATAATTCCCGGGATAATTGAAGGGTGGGAGGTAACATCGGGGCCGTGGGCACCGCTCAGCCCCGGGGCCGCCCTGCTCCGGCTTCCCTGTGGGTGGGAACCCCCCAGCCCCACTCCGGGTCCCCCTCTGTCCCTGCAGGTCCCTCCTCATCCTCAGTGTCCCCTTGGGTCCCTCCAGATGCTCCCAGGTCCCCCTGGGTTCCCTGATGTTCCCCTGGGCGCCTCATGATCCCATGGAATCCCCCAGCTCCCCCAGGGTCCTATGGGACCCCCAACCTCCTCCATGACCCCCTGCACCTCCCTTCACCCTCCCATGTCCCCACATGTCCCGTGGCTCCTCCCGGCCCCCCCCCATTCCCCCTACTCTCCTCTTGTCCCCCAGCCCCTCCCTG
>NW_008239537.1:44595-44886 GCF_000691975.1 Corvus brachyrhynchos
GACACTGCCGGCACCCCCGCACTGGGGACCGGGATGGGGACAGGGACAACCTCTGTCCTGCTGAGAACCCCCAAACTCATCTCAGGGGGCTGAGACCCCCCGAACTCGTGTCATGATGGGGCTGAGAACCCCCAAATTTGGGGCAGGGGGACTGAGCCCCCTCAAACTCGTTCCTGAGCCAAGGCTGATAAGTGGGGGTGAAAGAGGCAGAGGAGGGAAGGAGAGATGGGAAGGAGAGATGGAGAGGAGGAGGGATGGAGGGATGGATGGATGGACAGACGGACGGTGGCT
>NW_008239537.1:46506-47500 GCF_000691975.1 Corvus brachyrhynchos
GTCCTGCCCCTGTCCCCTGTCCTTTTCCCCAGCTCTGTCCTTGACCCCCATCCCCGTTCCCTCCAGCCCCATTTCCCCTCCATCCCCAGCCCATCCCTGACTCCTGTCCCCATCCCCAGACCTCTGACCCCATCCCTGGTACCTGAAGCTCCAACCCAGCTTCCTCTCATCCCCATCCCTTGTCCCTTGCTGTCCCCATCCCTGATCCCATCCCCATCCCTTGTCCACCCATCCCCATTCCTGGTCCAGTTTTGTCCCCATCTCTGCTCCATTCCCATCCCTGGTACCTCCAAGTCCATCCTTGGTCCCCGTCCCTGCTTGGTCCCCATCCCTGGTCTCTTCCAGCCCCATCCCAGCCCCTCATCCCTCTCCCTGCATCATCCTGGCACCTTTTGGGGTGACAAGCCCCAGGGTGCCCCAGCTGTCCCCTCCTCCTTTGTCCCTTTCTCCCCTTTCCCCTCCCCATCCATCTATTTCTTCTTTCCTTTGCTCCTTTCCAGCACTTTTCCCATTCATCCACTTCCCCTTCCTCCTTTTCCTGCTGTCCACCCCTTTCTCCTCCTCTCCTTCCTTTCCCTCCCCATTTTCCTCCCCTTATTTCCTCTCTCTTCTCCTTTCCTTTTCCCTCCTTTCCCTTCCTTCCCTCTCCCCACTCTTCTCCTTTCCTTCTCCCCACCCTGGTCCCCGTCTCCCATCTCCCCTCCTTCCTCCAGCTCTCAGCCTCCTCATCTTCCTCCCTTCACAACTTTTTCTGTCTCCTTTCATTTTCCGTCCATTTCCTCATACATTTTTTCTTTATTCTTCCGTCTCCTTTTTAATTTCCTTTTTACCTTTTCCTTTCCCTTTTCCTTTCCCCTTTCCTCTATTTTCCTTTTTTCCTCGTCTCTTTTCTTTCTCTCCTTTTCTCCCTAACTTCTTTTCCTCTTTTAATTCCTCGTGCTTTTTCTCTTTCTTCTTTCCCTTCTTTTCCCCTTTCCCTTCTTCCCCCCCCCCA
>NW_008239537.1:47815-49466 GCF_000691975.1 Corvus brachyrhynchos
ACCCCCGGGACAGCACCCTTCGGGACGAGGGACACTGCCCCGGGACAGGGACCCCAGGATAAAGGACTACGGGGTGGGGGGTTCCCTTCTGGGGATGGGGGGTCCCCCCCTTGGGGACAGGGACCCCAGGATTTGGGACCCGTGGGGTGGGGGATGTGCTCCAGGATGGGGGAGATTCCCGGAATATGGGATCCCCCAGGGACAGGGACCTATGCGGGCCCTGAGCATCCCCCGCAGTCCCTGTGCCGGGGGACACGTGTGTCCCCTGCCCCAGCAGGAGCTGCGCCCAGGGAGGCAACAGGGACGGGAGGACGGTGCCGAGTGCCACTGTCACCCTGAACTGTCCCTCTGGCTGGGGACAGCGCCACTGCACCGGAGGAGCCAGGCCCGGGTGTCCTCCGGTTCAGGGGACAGAGTGTGGCACTGGCAGGGTGGGGGAAACTGAGGCAAGGGCTGTGGGGACACTGGGGGCCAGAGACCGGGGACTGCGGACCAGGGACGGGGATTGGGACTGGGAACAAGGACTCGGTTTAGGGGACCAAGAAACTGCGGATTTAGGGGACCAGGGACTGGGGGATGAGGGGTCAGGGAATGGGGAACTGGAACTGGGGACCAAGGACTGGACACTGGTGATCAAGGGACAAGGGACTAGGAATTCAGGACCGGGAATTTGGGACCGGGGACCCCCAGTCCAGACCCCCGGCTGGACCCCTCCCACACCAGGAGGGGACACAGGAGGGGTCAGGATCCCTGACCCAGCAGGAGCCCCCGAGGGACTGTCACCCCCAGCAGTGGCCACTCGTGCAGCGAGCTCATGCCGTGCTCAGCCCGCAGCTCCCGGGGCTCCTTCCCTGCTCCTTAATTTCCCGGCGCAAGCGGAGCTGATTTATGGGAGTTTGACACTATTTTAAGCGTGCGCCTCCGTTTGCCGCTCGCCCTGGTTTTAATTACCTCGGCTCTCGCGGCAGGGCAGCGTTCCCGGGGCACAGGCCTGGCCCTTGTTATACTTGGAAAACCGGGAGCGCGCTTGCGGCCACGGCCGGGGCCGGCATAAAAATAGGCGCAAAAACCACGAAAAAAAAAAGAAAGGGGAGTGTCGGGGGGGACACCCTAAAAACAAACCGACCAAAAAAAAAAATCCCAACGTGGAAATACCCCAAAGTGGGTGAAGAGATTAATAAAAAAAAAAAAAAAAAATAAAAGGAACGCTAGGGGTGATGGAGGCGAGGGACAGCTTGTGACACCCCGGCCCAGCCGGCGCAGCTGAAAGCCATGACGGGCATAAAAGCAGAGGAAGTCGCCCGGGGAGGGGGGAGGCCACAGCATAATTCGATTAAAAGGCCATAAAGGCAGAAGGAGCCGAGATTGGGGGTGGGGGGAAGCCCTGCCACCAGCTCAACCCCACAGCAGCCCCCAGAGAAGCCCCTTGCGGGGGATGCTGGGCTGGGGGGGTGATGGGGTGGCCTCAGCTCTGTGGGGCAAAACTGAGGCAAAAGGGATGGGGAGTGTTGGGGGATGGGTGGGTGGCACCGTGGGGCTGGGGGTGCTGCTGGGTGCCCCTGCAAGGGGTGTCCAGCGGGGCTGACACCCCAATACAGCTGCCCTCAGTGCTGGGGGTTCCCTGGCACTGGGTGACCCCCAGGACCGGTCA
>NW_008239537.1:50708-52015 GCF_000691975.1 Corvus brachyrhynchos
AGCGCTCTGGGGCTCACAGGGGTTGTCAAGGTGATACCCCCCCTTTTCTGTCTTCCCCTCCACCCTCTCAAACCTTCTTGCCCCCCAAGCCTCGCCCCCCGCACTCAGGGACAGGGTTTGCCCCCCTCCCCCAGCCTGGTTCATCAGTGCTATTGTAACGTGTCCCCCCCCTCTCTTTAGCTGCCTGCCCCTCCTGGAAAAAAGCAATAAAAGGATTGAGAGTGGAGCTGGGCCCCCCTTCTGCAGCTGAGGCCGGGGGGCTTCATCACAGGGATGGGCTCAGCTTCGCCCTCCCTGCAGGGCTCCGAGGGAAACTGAGGCACAGAGGGAGGACGGACGTGGCCCTGCTCGGGGCTGCTGTGTCCCCCCTCTCTGGGGGTAGCGGGAGCTGAGCGGGGTTGGGGACAAGCTGTGCTGTCCCCTTGTCCTCAACCCCTAGGGCGCCGTATCCCCATGGTCCCCTGTCCCTCTCCCCTTTCCCAGGACCCCAGCCGTGTCCCCCGGACCCTGTAGGAACGTGTCCTGTGGTCCCCACAGTCCCACATCTCCCTGTCCCCCATGTCCCCCCGGTCCCATACTGCTCTGTCCCCATGTCCCCAACCTCAGGGACCCTCAGACCGCTTTTGGGGAGCCCGATGGGACTTGTCCCCCTGCCAGCCTCATCCTGCACATGTGTGTCCCCAACAGCTGCGTCCCCACTCCCAGGGACATCAGACACACGTGTGCATGGGAACACGTGTGTGCACAGCCCTGTGCCTCAGTTTCCCCCCGGCCACATCCCAGGGCCCACGTGGCAGCACTGGGCACGCAGCGGGGCCACGTGTCCCCGAGGACACCCCAATTTTGGGCGCTGTGGGCTGGGGGGGCCCCCGCTCCGCTCCCCCCGAGCTCCCCCTCCCCATGCCCTGGGCTCCTGCCAGCCCTTTGATGTGCTCAGCCCTGGTTTGGGGCTTTTCCTGAAAAAAAAGCCCCAAAAAGCCACGGAAAAAGGCAAAAGGAGGCGGAAAAGAGCTCCGGTGCCAGCACGAAGCAGGGGGGCAGCTGCTGGCACCCATGGCCCCGGAGGGGACAGGGATGGCAGAAGGTTCCCGTGCCAGCCCCGCGTGAGTCACCGTGGCCACGACCTGGCCGGGACCCAGCTGTCCCCAGGGAAAGGGGGGACACAGGGTGGGGAAACTGAGGCACGGAGGCATCAATGGAGTGGCCGGAGCTCAGTGCCACCACACAGAGCGTGGCAGAGCTGTCCCCAGGGTGGCTCCTGGGGGAATTTAGAGTAGCAGTGCCACCTTTTCTCGTAGCCCCCAAGC
>NW_008239537.1:53230-60304 GCF_000691975.1 Corvus brachyrhynchos
GGGGCGCGGGGCGGGGAGCGGGTGAGGGGGAGCCAGGGTCACCGGGGGGAAACCGCGGGGCACCGGGGGCTGTGAGCGGGTGAGGGGGAGCCAGGGTCACCGGGGGGAAACCGCGGGGCACCGGGGCCAGCGGAGGGGCCGCCGGCCTGGAGCCAGCGCATCCCGAGGACACTGGAGATTTCAGCTGTCGTCCCCCACCCCGGTTTCGCCCCCAGGCTCGGCACCGTCATGTGCTCCTTGGGGCTGTTCCCGCCGCCGCCTACCCCTGGGGATGTCACCCTGTACGAGTTCAACAACGCCCTGGTCTGCGGCCGCCTCAGCGAGCAGCTCCCGCTGGCCTTCCAGAGCCAGGTGAGACTCCCAGGGCCGGGCGAACCCCTCCTTCCCATTCATCCCCTCCTCAGAGCCAGCTGAGACCCCCAAGCCAGGGAAGTCCCCTTTGCTACCAGAGCCGTGCCAGCCTTGGGGGTGCCACATTTGTCCCCCGCAGCTGTGTCTGGAGCTCGGTCCCCTCTGCCGGGGTCTCTCCTCCTCCAGGCACCCTCAGGCTGTTCCTTCGCCCCTCCTTGTGCCCCTTCTTTCCTCCCATCGCCGTTTGCCCCTTGCCCTGGGGCAGGGGTCCCTTTGTCCCCGGGGCTCAGGGGTGCTGTGGGTGCTGCAGGTGCCCGACCTGCCCGTGCTGAGCCTGCCCAAGGAGCCCCTCAAGGCTCACGGCCGCCTGGAGCCCAGCGCCCGCCCGCCATTCATCCACCACCGCGAGTCCCTCTGGAAGCGCTGCCTCAGCGCCTGGTGAGTCCCCCGCTGTCCCCAGATCTGCCCCCAAAACGGGCAGGGGGACAGGAGGTGATCACGCTCTCCCACAGGCGCGATGCCGGGCTCTGTGGGCTGCTCAGGGAGCTCGCCAGTGCCGAGGAGGAGGGTGAGTGTGGGCTGCCTGGAGATCTCCCGGGTCTCGCTGGGGTGCTTTGGCTGTGCTATGCTGTCCCTGCCCGTGTCGCCTGTAGTGCTGGCAGGGACGCTGAGGGTCCTTTGTCCCCCCAGGGCTGCAGTGGCTGCGGACGGGCTCGAGCCACGCGCTGGCCGTGTGCCGCTGGCTGTCCTCGCTGCACGGATCCCTGTTCCCACACCTCTCCGTGAGTCCTTCCAGCCTGATCCCTGCTGCTGGGGGAGGCAGGGGCAAGGGGAGCAGCGGTTTGGGGTGGACGGTGCTCCCTTCCCCACTGAAAACCCTCCCACGATGCTCCTCCTGGTGATGCCCAGCTCCAGATGCTACTCCTTCCTCCACCGGTGGAAAATGGACACCGGGAAGGTGTTTGAGCAGCAAAGTGCTCCAAGAGGGGCCCAAATACAGGTGGGGGGAGAGGGAAAAAGGGCTGCACACTGGGGATGCTTGCTGCCAGTTCAGTGTTCTCTCCCCTGCAGCTGACCAGTGAGGACATGATCGCAGCCTTCTCCCAGGCCGTGGACTGGTGAGTCCTGGGTGTCCAAAAATCACCGTGCTGGGGTCTGGGACCCCTCCTGGGGATGGGGGTACAAGGACAGGATGGCCCCATTTGGGTGGGCTCAGCCATTAAAGGCAAATACTTCCCCACTGGCTCTGGCTGCCCTGGTTTGTGTGCCCTGGTCAGAGAGAGATCAGGGTTAGAAGAGATCAGATCCTGGAAAACTCCTTCCAGTTCCAGCCCCAGGCTGTGGTCACTATCCCCTCAGCAGAGCCCTGTAAAGAATTCCCAGAAGTGGGGAATTTCTCAAAGAAAATGGTCCTGTTGAGCAGCAAAAAAGAAGTTTTATTTCTCTGGGAACTCTGAGAAGGGTCTTTGCCAGCCCAGGGGGTGCTGGGGGGTCTCACCCTGCCCTGTCCCCCCTCCAGGGCTGGCTGCACCGTCCGGGCCTTCGCCTGGCACCCCCACACCAACAAGTTCGCCGTAGCTCTTCTGGACGATTCCATCCGTGTCTATAACTCCAACAGGTGGGGTTTTGTCCCGGGGTTTGGGTAGCCCAGGGTGGGCACTGCCCTGGTCCTGCTGCCCGTGGCCTCCTGGCACACCTGGGCACACCTGGGCTCCCGTCCAGCCCTCCCTGCTCCTTCCCCGCTCTCCCCCAAGCATGAAGAGCTTTGCCTTTCCTTTCCCTTCCCTGCCTACTCTGTAGCTCTGGGGACATCCTGGGGGTCACCCAGCCTTGGGGGTGGTGACAGAGCCGGGGGGACACGGGCTGAGTGTCCTCTCTCCCCCAGGTCTCCCTGCTCCCCCAGGGAATGCCAGTCCCTGCTCAGGAGAAGACTCTGCCTACTGCTCCTGCAGCCCCCCCAGGTGTCCCCAAGCTGGGATTTCCGGCCAGCCCGGGCCCTGTCCGGGCTGGGGACAGCTCGGCTCAGTCACACCAGGTGTGCCCTGGCTCGCTCCGGTGTCACCTGGCTGGGAATTCCTGTCCCCTCCTTGAGAAGTAGGGCACAGCAGGGCACCCTCCTCCCCACCCTGCTGTCCCCCCTCACTGTGGTCAGAGCTGGCAGGGGACACTGTGGCTGCACCAGGGCTGTCACCCCCACATGTCCCTCTGTGCCACCTGTCCCCTCTCGGCAGTGCCACCGTGCCCTCGCTGAAGCACCGCCTGCAGAGGAACGTGGCCGCCATGGCCTGGAAGCCGCTCTGTGCCTCCATCCTGGCTGTGGCCTGCCAGAGCTGCGTCCTTGTGTGGCACCTGGACCCCACCTCCCTCTCCACGAGGTGACAGCCCCCCACCACCCCTTCCTGGCTGTTGTCACCTCGCCAGGTGGCTTTGGGACACCACCACCCATCCTGCCAGCAAATCCCAAATCCTGGTGGCTTCTCCCTCTTTTCCAGACCCTCCTCTGGCTGCGCCCAGGTGCTGTCCTACCCCGGGCACAGCCCTGTCACCAGCCTGGCCTGGGCGCCCAGCGGGGAGCGGCTGCTCTCGGCATCACCGGTGGACACGGCCATGCTGGTGAGGGCTCTCCTGGGGACACCAAGGGACGCTCGGGCTGGACGTCAGTGGTGTTCCCCAGAGGCAGCTCTGGGATTTCACCTGGACCTGAAATCATCACACTGTGTTCCCTAATCCCTGTGTCACCACCGTCCTCCTTGTTCCCTCTTCCAGGTGTGGGATGTGTCCACCGAGAGCTGTGTCCAGCTGCAGTGGTTTGGGGGTGGTGGTGTCACCTACTTGGCCTGGTCCCCCGATGGCAGCAAGGTGCTGGCAGCCACCCCCTCAGCTGTGTTCCGGTGAGCTTCTCATCCTCACTCCAAAAAATCTGGATCTGGATCCCAAATCTCCTCCCTGCTCCCATTCCTGTTGTGGGGACAGAGCGGGGAGTTGGGTGGGTGATGGGGTTGGACATCGTGGATTCCCAGAGCAGCAGGATTGGAGCAAGTTCCCAGGAATTCTGCTCCCTAAATCCCGTCTCCTGCAGGGTGTGGGAGGCCCAGATGTGGACGTGTGAGCGCTGGCCCACGATCAGGGGACGCTGCCAGGTAGGATGGGATGTTCCCCACCCAGGGAATCGTTTAGGCTGGAAAAGCCCTCTGGGACCACCCAGTCCAACCCCTGGCCCTGCCAAGGCCTCCACTGACCTGTGTCCCCAAGTGCCACATCCTCGTGGCTTTTAAATCCCTCCATGAGCGGGGACTCCACTTCAGCCCAAGGAAATTGTGGAAATTTTCCCTAATTGTGTGGAAATCTTCCCAATATCCAACCTGAACCTCACCGTGCAGAGCAGATGTCACCTCCTGGGGACACCTTGGGGTCTTTATTAAAATCCTCCATTCCCAGCTGGTTCCAGGAGATGCCATGGCAGCTGTGCCCTCCCTGGGCTGGCTGTGGGGGCTGGGGTGACAGGGGTGACACTGTCCCACAGACTGGGTGCTGGAGCCCCGATGGCAGCCGGCTGCTCTTCACTGTGCTGGGCGAGTCCGTCATCTACTCCTTGTCCTTCTCCGAGTACCGGGGTGAGTTTGTCCACCTGGAGCTTCCCAAGGGCTGGGAGAGGGTTCCCAAATGACCCCACAGCTCTGGGGTGAGGAGTTGGGACAGTGGCAGAGAGCTGGGACACGGTGGGGGTGTTTTGGGGGTCTCCAAGCATGGGTTCTGGAATTCCGGTTTTTTTACTCCTCGTGTTGCTCCTCACTCTCAGTCACAGTTGTGGGGTCTTGAAGGGATTTCAGGGAGACTCCACGGGGTCCAGGGCCAGCTTGGGGGTCCCGGTGCTTGCTGTCCCTCGTCCTCCATCCCAGCCACTCCTGGGACACCAGCACAGCTGCTCTGAGGAATGGATAAATTAATGACAACCTGGGAAATCCAGTGGGATTTATGGAGTGTGGATTTATCCCTTTCAGGGGAGATGCAGGGCCAAGTGGGAGGCTCCAAAACGGCCTCAATCGTGGCAGACCTGTCCGAGACCACCTTCGAGACCCTCTACGGGGAGGAGAGGTGGGTCTGGCTGGGACACCCAGGGGGCACAGGGGGGTCCCTGCACCTCCTGGCAGCTGCCCCTTGCTGCTGGGGACACCCTGGGGGTCTCTGCCCCCTGATTCTGGGGACCTGTGCTGTTCCAGGATTGGAGGAGAGGTCCATTCCATGGTGTGGGACCCCACTGGGGAGAGGCTGGCAGTGATCATCAGAGGTCAGTCCTGCCCCATTCCCGGGTTGTGCCTGGGAATCCTGCTGCCAGCAGGGAAAAGGGACACAGGGACAAGGGAGAGCCTCCCTGCTGCTGTCCCCCCACAGGACACCCCGAGGGTCCAGGCAGCCAGACGGCCATCGCCGTGTTCCGCACCCGCAACAGCCCCGTCTTCGAGCTCCTGCCCTGGTGCGCTGGGTGGGGCTCGGGGTGGGTTTGGGTTCATTGCAGGGGGTTTTGGGCGGGTTTTGGTTCAGTGCAGGGGGGTTTGGGTTCATTGCGATGTATTTGGGGTGGGTTTGGGGCTCACTGCAGCAGATCTGGGATAGGTTTGGGTTCACTGAATCCCATTAACCCCCAGGATGTGATGGGGAGCAGCTCTTCTGCCGTGCTCCTCCTTCAGTCCCAGTCACTGCTTCACCCCCAAATGTGCTTTGGCCACACTGTCCCCTCCCCGCCTCACCCCCTTGGCTTTGGGTTGTCCTTTCCCAGTGCATCCTTTTGGATCCCAAACACCCCCAGTTCCCTGGGAATGTGGTGTTTTCTCATCCATAACCCCGGCTGTTCCCTCACCCCACAGCGGCTTCGTGCGGGGCGAGCGCGGTGCCCGGCCCCAACTCATCTCCTTCCACCCCTGCTTCCCTCGGGGCGCCCTCCTGACTGTGGTGAGTCCCTCCCAGTCCCAGGGGACACTGGTGGCACTGGGAAGGGGCTGGGATCGGGGTGAGCCATGGGAGGGTTCCAAGGATTGGGTTCCGACTTTGGGGACAACAACCCCCTGCAGCACCCCAGGGTGGGGACAGAGGGGCTGAACAGTGGCCAGGCAGAAAGGGACCTGGAGGGACTGAGGGACAGCAGCTGGACATGAGCCAGGAGTGCCCAGGTGGCCAAGAAGTCCAGTAGGATCCTGGCCTGGCTGAGGGATGGTGTGGCCAGCAGGACCAGGAGATTGTTTCTCTCCCTCGCCACACCTCGAGTGCTGTGTCCAGGTCTGGATCCCCCAATTTAGGAAGGATTTTGGGATCTAGGGCATGTCCAGGGAAAGGAACAGAACTGGGGAAGGGTCTGGAGCTCAGGGGGGCTGAGGGAGCTGGGGAAGGGGCTCAGCCTGGGGAAAAGGAGCCTCAGGGGCTCCCTGATAGGAGGGAGCAGCCTGGGGAGGTCTCTGCTCCCAGTAGCAGGACAAGGGGACACAGCCAGGGGAGGTTTGGGGTGGGTTATAGGAAGAATTTCTTCCCAGAAAGGGGGACTGGACATTGCAATGGGCTGGCAGGGGAGTCCCCATCGCTGGGGGCATTAAAGCAGAGCCTGGACGTGGCAGCACTTGGTGACAAGGCCTGGGTGACTCGATCCCAAAGGATTTTTCCCATTTCTGTGCTGTTTGGACACTCACCCCTGCCCTGCCCTCTCTCCCCTGCAGTGCTGGTCCTCGGGGAGGATCTCCCACATCCCCTTCTTCTTCGTCAGCGCCCTGGAGCCCCGTGCCAGCCCCCGCCGCAGCCCCGTGCCCGTGGTGGGCAGTGTGAGGGAGCAGCCACTCTTCTCTGAGCTCTGACCCCGGCCTGGGGCCTCCTCTTCCTCCCTCTCAGCCTCCTCTCCCTCCAGGAGCCCCCACATCTGCTCGGGGTCTCATGGTGCTGCTCCTGCCCTGATTAAAGGTGAATTTTCCCTCTGTCGCCTCTCCTCGCCCCGACGGGGGGCGTTTTCAGGAAGTCCTGTGGGTCTGGGGGGGCTCCAGAGTTGGTTTTTGGGGTCACAAACAGGTCAGAGTGAACTCGCAGAACCTATTGGTGTGATCCCAACTGCAGCCCATGGACCAGGGCTACTCTTCTGGGGTCAAAGAGCCCCGTTTTGGGGAATGGTGTTGGCTGAAGGGGTTGGGGGGGTTTTTGGCCACACATGTAATCCCCACGCTTTGCCCTGAGGCTGGACAAAAGCAAACTAAAACTCCCCAAAGTGAACCAAACCCTCTGTGGGTCCCCAAACCCCCAGCCCTGGGGGCCCCGGGGGGCTTGGGCTGCCCCACGTGAGCCCCCCCCCCAGCCCTGCAGGGTGGGGGCAGCAGCTGGACCCCCCGAGAGAGGATTAATGGGAATGCTGGGGTGGCAGCACATAAATCCTGGGATTACACACCCTTAATCCCAGGATTACGCTGTGCTGGCAGGGAGGATGGGCAATGTGTGGGGTCGCTGCTCCCCCCCACCCCAACAGCCCCAGGACCTCCAAAATCCTCCCCTGAACAAGGGGGAGACCCTCCCCTCCCCCAGCAGCGTCTAGCCCCTCCCTGGGGCCGGGCAGGATCCCGGAGTGACCCTGGGGACATCCAGGGGGGTCCAGGGTGACTCAGGGGGATCCAGGGACGATCCAGGGGTCCCGCGGGTTCCAAACCCACCGCAGCTGCTGGGGCAGGCCTGGGGGGCTTCACCCCTCGGGCCGGC
>NW_008239537.1:61508-62913 GCF_000691975.1 Corvus brachyrhynchos
GGGACATGCTCACGGGGGGTGACTCCCAAAACCACCCTGGACTCGGTGTCCCCAAAAGCTCAGAGTCCCCTCCTGCGGGGACACAGGGGCCACGCAGGGTATGGGGTGCAAAGGCCCCCCGGGAGGTTTCCACCGAGGGGATTTGGCCTCCCCACACCCCAATTTCCCCCAAAATTCCAGACTCCCCCCGGACTGGCTCAGCGTTACCTCAAAGCGGCGACAGATGGCCTCTTCCACCAGTGCCCGCGCGGGCAGCCAGGCCCGGTGGTAGAAGTCCAGCCGCTCCAGGAACTCACTGCCCACCAGCTCCATGGCTCGCCTGAACCCCGCCTGGGGACACTGGGGGTCAGCGCTGTCCCTGAGTGGGGTGTTCCCAAGCTGGGTGTCCCCAGGGGCCGCAGGGGCTGTACCCACCTCGGTGTCTTGGTCCGGGTCATTCCAGCGGGGGTTCAGGTGCCCCACGCGCACGCTCAGGGTGGTGCTCAGGGCATAGCGCGGCTCCCCCGCTGCCGGCGCGATCCCGTTGTCTATGGCATCGATCTCCTCCACGAAGTTCTCGTATAGCTGGGGACAGCAGTGACAGTGAGGGGACAGCAGAGCTCAGCCTGGCTGAAAGCCCAACTGCTCCAGCATCTACCACAAACTGTCCCCTTTCCCCACCGAGGACAAGCCCTGGGCAGAGCTGTGACCCTGGCAGGGTGACAGACCCGCTGTCACCTTGTCATAGAGCGCTGTGACCACGGGCCCGTCCTCGGGCTGCCCCAGGAGCCCCGCGAGGATCTGCGACCCGAAGTGACAATAGACGAGCCCGGCGCTGCTCAGCTTCGTGCTCCAGGGCTTGTCCGGCCGCAGGCTCTGCATGGACTCTGTGAAGGACCTGCGGGGGCCACGCCGTCACCCCAGGGACCCCCAGGGACCCCGAGGGACGCCGCTGTCCTCGGCGGGGGGGGGGGGCTCACCTCTGATGGTGGTCGTAGCGGTGCCGCCCCGGGTCGTACTCGCCCCCCACGTCCACCACCACGTCACAGCGGGCCAGGAGCTGCGGGTCCCGCGTCCGCACGATCTCCGCGTCCTGCGGGGGACAGCGGGGTGAGGATCCCCAGCGCCACCGGGGACCCGCCGGGAGAGGCTCCTGGGATCGAGGGACCCCGAGGAGGGGGTGGGGAAGATAAGGGTGACCCCCCCCAGGTGGGACCCCGAGAGGGGACTGAGGACAGAACAGTGACCCCGAGATGGGACCGGGGACAGAAGGGCGGCCGCTGGGTGGGCTCGAGTGTCCCCAGATGGCTCCGGGGTCTCAAAGGTGGCCCCATGTGGGACAGTGCCCCTGTCCCGTCCATGCCCCAGGCGGGATCCCGAGCCGGGCGCGCTCCCGGTGCCGCCGCACGCGGGGCGCGGCGGGGCC
>NW_008239537.1:63583-64724 GCF_000691975.1 Corvus brachyrhynchos
GGACACACGGACACACGGACGCACGGACGCACGGACGCACGGACGCACGGACACGGACACACGGACACACGGACACGGACGCACGGACACACGGACACGGACACACGGACACACGGACACGGACACCTCCCCCCACCCCTGGGACAGACACACACGGGCTTTCACGGCCCCCCTGGGGCGCGATGGATGGACAGAGACACAGGGATGGGCACACGGATGGACGGACACAGGAGCCTGCGGCTGAGTTGATTTGCCCAAGCAGGAGTTTATTAGCCAGAGCCAGGGACCTTCTGGACACTGATGAGGGCCCGGGGGGTTTGTGACGGTTCTTCCCGGGGGTCCGGAGCCCCCCAGCTCTCAAATCCCCCTTCCCAGGGTTTTCTCTGTGTGGGGACAGGGGCCTGGAGCTGCCTCCAAGAACACGGCAGGAGGAGGAAGCCAAGCTGGAATTGGGGTCCCTGCCCCAGCCCAGGGGTCATCACCCCATCCCTCAGAGGGGTCCAGCTCCAAAGTCGGGGTGGCTCCTGGAGATCCCCCTGCTCCCTAATTCCCAGGGAATGCAAACAAAGTTTGTCCTGCTCTTCCCTTTGAGGTTCGAGGACAAAATTTCCCCTCTTGGGGCTTTCTCGGCTGCCTCTGGCTCATCCCAGTCCAGCAGCAGCAGCACCCGGGACGTGTTGGAGCTGTGGGGACACTGTCCGTGGCAGCTCCTGGCTGGGATTTGGGGTGTCCAAGCCCACGGGCCCTGTGGCGATTCAGGGGGAGCAGAACACGGCACCCACAGCAGCGCCCTGAGTTCATCTCATGCTGCTTCCCCTTCCCAGCGTTCGAAGAAAGAAGGGAGTTGAGGCAGCCTGGCCCCAAAACATCCACGGAGAGATCAACCAGTTCACGGGGAAGCGGGGAAGCTGCTCCTGGAAGGGGAAGAACCCGAGCAGCGATGCCAAAACCCAACCCCTGCTCGGGCTCAGTCCCCTCCTCGTCCTGCCACAACCAAGGCTGGCTTCTCCCTTTTTCCCGAGGCACGCAGGGCGGATTTTCCCCTTTCCCAGGCCGTCAGGAGATCTCGTTGCCGAACACCTCGAGCACCAGCGGCGTGAGCTGCATGCTGTGCTCGGGCTGGAAGGAGAGGCAGCGGGGC
>NW_008239537.1:65340-77219 GCF_000691975.1 Corvus brachyrhynchos
CTCCCGCACGCCCGGCCGGTCTGGGGAAGAGACGGCGCTGAGGGGATCCCCTGCTTTTGGGGCTTTTTAGGGCTTGCGGTGATTCACTCCCTTTTCTCCTAATCCCTCCCTTTTTGTCCCTTTTTAGGGCCAGCCGTGCTTGGGGTTTTTTCCCCTCCCTTTTGTGAGATTTCAGGGCTCACGGTTTCTTCCCTCGCTTCTGTGGGTTTTTAGGGTTCAGGGTGGGTTTGTCCCTACCTGGGGACAGGATACAGATGGCCATGAGCAGCACGTGTGCGGTGATTCACTCCCTTTTCTCCTAATCCCTCCCTTTTTGTCCCTTTTTAGGGCCAGCCGTGCTTGGGGTTTTTTCCCCTCCCTTTTGTGAGATTTCAGGGCTCACGGTTTCTTCCCTCGCTTCTGTGGGTTTTTAGGGTTCAGGGTGGGTTTGTCCCTACCTGGGGACAGGATACAGATGGCCATGAGCAGCACGTGCTCCTCCTCATGCAGGTTCAGCTTCTTCAGCCCCACCTGGAATTTCACCAGCGGCTCCAGCAGGTCCATGCTGTGCCCAGCTGCGGAGAGAACAGAACCTTAGAAGGCTCTGGAAAAGGATCTTTTCCTCTGGGAGGGGATTTTTCCTGTGGGAGAGGCTTTATTCCTCTGGAAGAGGATTTTTTCCGAGATACTGAGGTGGCACTGGAGACATTGAAGGACCACTTGTTGCCCCCAAGCCCCCCAAACTCGGGGCAGAACCCACTCCCTTTCCCAGCACAAAACCGGGCACAGAGGGAAGCCACAACAGTGGGAAAACCCACGGAATTTCTGGATTTGGGGCTGGGATTCCCTTACCTTGAGTGACATCGCTGACCCTGTACTTGAAGTCGCTGCTGCCGCAGGTCCAGGACATGTCCTCGAGGGTGAAGGACTGGTTGGAGCGCAGCATGATCACCTCGATGGCGCTGCACTTGAGCAGAATGATCTGGTCCTCGGCCGACAGGTCCCTGCAAGAGGAATTTCCCTCAGGAGGGGATCAGGATGCTCAGGGGACAGAGGGGATGTGGGACAGGGCCAGGAGGAGCTGCCACCCCCCAGGGTGGTCACCGGGCCCTCAGCTGGGGCTCCCTCCCCAGAAATTCCCATTCCAGGTTTTTTTTTCAGGTGGGTTTTTGCCCCAAATCTGGAGTGAACAGGGCCTGAGGCCCCTCACGAACCCCTCGAGTGCTGCAGCAGCTCCAGGTGTTTCCCTGATGGAATTTGGTGCATTTTCCAAGGTTTTGGGAAAAGAGGAGAACCCCAGGAAGGGGGAAGAGACAGAAAATGGAGCTGGGAAGGGAACAGAGCCAAGGGACACCTGGGAAGAGGAAACAGGGAAGGCTGTGAAGGGCAGGATGGGATTCCTGGGAGTGGGAGATGCTGGATTTGGGATCCAAGGCCTCACCTGAATCCTGGGATCATCTTGGCAAAGCCGATCACCTTCTGGATGCTGTAGCTGACCAGGTCAGCCAGGTGTGGGAGCATGGAGAGCTGCGAGAACTCCAGGTTCATGGAGGAGCTCTCGTCCTGCTCCTCCGACAGCACCAGGCTGGAAAACGGCGGCGGATCCACGGAATCTGTGCAGAGGGAAATGCTCTGAGGGGACCCCAGGGCGGTTTGCACCTGGATGAGCCCCCACAGGGAGTAATAAAAAGGTCTGGGATGGCAAATTCGGGTGAAACTGCTGCAATTCTGTCCCTGTCTCCTCTGGAGGGGTGAGAGAAGGGAACTGGGAAGGTTTTGAGGCCCTGTTTTCCAATGGGATCCAGGGCCAGTTTGGGATTCAGGCCTGGGGATGGGGATGAAGAGGAGGAGGAGAAACAGGGCTCTGGTGGTGGGGTTAATCTGGGCTCTGGCCAGCCCCAGAATTTGGGGTTTGGGGTGGTTTGAGGCGTCACCTCCAGCCCAAACGGAGCCCTGGGGTCCTTCCCCACGCTCCCAATCCTGTTTTAGGGCCGGGAGGAGCCGAGGCACACCTGGGAATGTGCTGAAGGCCTCAGAGCTGAAGAGATCCGAGGAATCCTCGGACGACAGGTCCTGGGTGAGGAGGGACGAGGATTTTGCGGCCCCTCTGCTGCTGGGCTGGCTCCTCACGGGGGGCTGGAGAAGACAGAGAAAACTCCCTGAGGAGCCTGGCCGGCAGAGGGATTTGGGGGTTTTGTAGGGGGAATTTGAGGGATAAAAGGGATTTTTTGGGGTTGTACCCGGAATTTGGTGAAGTCAGCATAGGTGGGGTCGTAGGTTTTGCGATGGGCCTCGAGCAGGACATCGATGACTTTTTGCTGCTCCTCCGAGAGTTTGGGTTTGAGGCTTTCCCTGAGCGCTTCCTCCTCCTTCCTCTTCAGGATCATCTCCCGCTTCCTCTGCACCTCCTCGTCCGTCAGGATGACTGGGAAAAGGAAAAGGGGAGGAATTAGGGATTGAAATGACCCCTGGGTGCCATGCCCAGCACCTGAAAAATCGCTTTTTCCACCTGCAACCCCTTGGCCCCGGTTTCCTGCTGTGCCCAGGAGGTTTCCGGTGCTTTTAGGGAAGAATTTGGGGGCACCAAGGCCATGCCAGCCATGCCCCGTGCCCGCTCTGCTCCCTCCCTGTTTGCTCTGTGCTCCCAAATCCCAATTCTGAAACCCTCAGGGCCGCCAGGTTCACCCAGCTCCAGCTCCTCTCGGCTCCCAGCTGCCACCCAGGGGCGTCCAGCACTGCTTCAGGGCACTTTTAATCTGATTTTTAAGGTCAAGGCACAGCTGAGCCCCCCCCGCCCGCAGGGTTGGGGATTTATGACTTTTATTGGGGTGGCAGCGCTCGGCAGCGGCCAAAGGTCGGGCTCCACGCAAGGCTGGGCCTGTTTATTTAGGGAAAAGGAGCAGCCAGGGGCAATTTGGGCTCAAATAGTCACTTTTTTTATCAAGAACTCCAAGCCCTAAGTAGCCTTAGAGGGGCTGGAAGAGAAGAAAAAGCTATTTTTTTGCAACCAGGGAGCTGCACAAATCTCTGGGGATCACAATTCCCGAGAGCACCAGGTGGGACAGATCCCCCCAAAAGCAGGAATTCCCTTCCTCAGCCTTTTCTCCAGGGATCGGAGATCCTCCCCCCACCCCAGGGCTGTTTTTAAATTCCTTGGGTGCAGAGATTGGATTCTGGGAGAGTCAAGGTGGAATTTAGGGCGAGAGGTCAGCAGGAGGAGCTCAAGGTGAGGAGCCCTCGGCCTCCCCTGTTCCTTTGGCCAAGGGCGATTTTCCATTTTCCATTCTCCATTTTCCAGCCTTGCACAATCTCAGAGGGGCCTGGCAGAGCTCTGAAGGTCTGGTTGGGGCTGAAAACTCACTCCCACCTCCCCCACTGGCAGCTCCGTGGCTGCCAGAGCCCAAATTACCCCCGGCACGAGGGTCTGCCCTGCTCATCTTCCTCCTCCTCGTGCCCATCCCACCCTCCCAGACCTGAATCCCAAACTGGCCCTGGATCCCAACACCTTGTGGAAAACAGGGCCTCAAAACCTCCCAGATCCCCCTTTTCCACCTAAAAATAACCCCGACCCCTGGTTCTCCCTCATTTTTCCGGTGGCAAAGTCCATTTTTAGCTATTTTTAGCCTCTCTGGGTCAGTTTTGGTTAATCCAGGCAGGAGTTGCTAACGGGGCTGTTTACATGTTAACTCCTGTGGGGAAAACATGGAGAAAACCCCCTGGAATTGCTGCCCAGGAACTTCCCAGCCTTTCCTGGGTAATTAATTGGCTGCTGGTGCAAATTAAAGCATTTCCCTCATTAGGGGCTCCCCAAAAAACAGGGACAGCCCCCAAAATCTGGGGACAGCCAGTGTGGGGTGTGGCCTTTTCTGCCCTCACCAAGCTGCCAATCCCAAAGAATAAAATCCAGGGATTTCCATCAGGATCGTTGAAAATTTGAGCATTTTTTTCCCACAAACACCTCCAAATTTTGATTTTACGGAAGCCCCGGGGTGACATCAGGCTCTGTTTGCTCCCTGTGCAGCACATCAGGGAAAGGGCCTTGCTTCCACATCCCAAGTTTCCAGCTCCATGGACACCCTGGCCACAATCTCCCAGCAGAAAATGTTTGGTTGGAGCTCTCCAGGAGGCCTTGCACACCTCAAACACATTTATTTTTAAAAGCCACTTATCTCTAAATACACCTGGAGAAAACAAACATTTGGGCCACATTTGTGTGTTTGGACTGGGCTTAAAAACTGCTTTAATTCCCTCTGCTGTTGACTTAAGTCCCAGCTTTATCCCACATGGAAAAAAGGCTCGGAAAAAAAAAATCCCAGAGGGAGAGGAGGAAAACCCAACCTGGCTCCACGGGGATGGGGAAGCTCCTCCAGCTCTCCCTGTAGAGCATGGAAAATACTGGAAAAGAGGATTTTCAGAGCTGCTGGGAGCCACGGAGCTGATTTTCACAAAAAACCCAGGAAAATCCATGAGAAAAACAACTCCAGAGTGGGAAGGAATCATTAAACCAGCTCCTCTCAATCATTACCCGCTGCTTCCCCTGCCCTTTGCATCCCCCTGGGATGTTCCAAATCCCAGCCCTGGCACCAGGCACACGGAAAAGGGACCGGACATGGCCCCTGGAGCATTCCCAGGGGTCATTCCCGGGAGCTGGACACTCACATTCCTTCATCATCCCGATGTCCACGCAGCGCTTGAGCCGGCAGGCCTGGCAGTGCCGCCGGTTGTCCTTGGTGATGTGGCAGTCCCCGCTGAAGGGACAGGTGAACATGGCCTTCCTCTTCATGCTCCTCCTGGAAAAAAGCAGGAAAAGGGGAAACCCCCACCTTTTTGGACTGAATTCCCACTGGTTTGGCTGACACTGCAAACATCAGCTGAGTTGGGAGCTGCAGGCACTGCTGGAAAAAGGAAATTTCCCCCAGGGAAACATCCGAGGGGTTCAGCCACGGGTTAATCCTAAAATGATTTGGGAGAAAATGACCTTAAACCCGGCTTGAGCTCCTTCCACTCAACCAGGCCGCTCTAAGCCCAGCCCAACCTGCTGGGTTTAAGCAGATTTTTGGGTCTAAACCAAAAGGGTTTAGGGTGAGGGATTTTTAAGGCCAGGAGGGTGGAAGGGTGGAAGGATTGCAGAGAAAACCCCCCGGCAGCAAATAAACCCGAGCTGGGGCCGTGTGGTTTAAACTGAGCTGCCCTAAGCCCGGCTTTGCTGGCAGAACTGGCCTGAGCACATTTTGGGTGTGCAGGGAGAGGAATTCTCGCTGCAGGACACGAGAGGAAGGAGCCTGAAATGACAGCCCTGAGCTGCAGCGAAACCACAGCCAGAACAGGAACGCCGAGCCTCGGGACAAAGCTGGCCAAGGGTAAAGGGTCAGAGCCAGACTCGTCCAAAGGAAAAGGGTCTGAGCCAGAATATTCCAAGGCTAAAGGGGTTGGTGGGATTTTGGGAAGGAATTCCTCCCTGTGAGGCCCTGGAATGGAATTCCCAGGGAAGCTGTGGCTAAAAATATGGGTAAAAAAAAAAAATCTCCAATATGGATAAAAATCCCCAATATTTCCTCAGGCTGCAGCCCCAGGAATCAAAAGCTGGTTTTAGGAACGGAGATACCAACAAAGCAGCTTCACTCTGCCCTTACTTGCCAGGAATTTGGGATTTTTGGGAATTCGTCCTGGAAAAATGGATGGCAGGGTCCTGTTTTCCCCCATTCCTCCAAAACCTTTGGAATTTTGCTGTCCCCAATGGGGACAAACAATCCCAGCACTCGGAATTCAGCCATGGACACCCCAAAATTCACAATTTTGGTGCACAAAAAGCTCCTTGTTTCCCAAAAAAACCCAGGGAAAGGCTGGGAATGTGCAAACAACGGGGCCTTGGAGCAGGGAAAAACACTCCGGGGGCTCAGGGCAGGCCAAAATTCCAGGTTGGGAATGAAAATTGCAGCTTGGGTGGCTCCAGAGGCTCCCAGGGTGACACTGGAGCCGGGCTTGGCTGGAATTCCATGAAAACCTTCCCAAGTCGCCCATTCCCAGGAGGATTTGGGATCCCAGAGGCTAAAAATAGTGGATTCCAGGCCTCATTCCCGGCCTGGAATGTGGGAATTGGGTTGGGAGGTTGGGAGGGCTCCAGGTGAAAGTGGGAATGGGGCAGGATTCCCAAGGGACAGAATTCCCAAGGGGGGTCGGCAGAATTCCCTGGAAACACCGGATTTTGGGAAGAGCCGCTCCAGGGGATCCCCTGCCCACCCACATCCCCCAATCCCAGAGTTTTTGAGGAGATTTTAGGACTTTTTGGCTCGGGAAAAACCCCAATTTGTGACGCCAGAGTTTTCCCACACTCCCCCCTTTCCCTGGAGCTCTGCAAGGCTCCCAGCTCCATGAAAAACCCTGGAAAAACAGGGAAAAACCCATCCCAAGGTTCCAAAACCACCAAAAAACCAAAACATTTCCCCCCCTTAAACCCTGGGAAGGCAGAACCGCCTGGAATTCCAGGCCTGTTCCGGGATCCCATTGGATTCCCATTGGGAATCCCAAGTTTTTTCTGGGATGGGGACATTCCTGAGGATCCAGGCCCACCTGAAGAAGCCCTTGCAGCCCTCGCAGGTCATGGCGTTGAAGTGGAAGCCGGTGGCTCTGTCCCCGCAGACCCCGCAGATCCTGGGAATGTTCCGCTCGGAGTCTCCGGCGGGATCGGGCAGGGAGGTGCTGGAAGTGCCCGGATCCATGGCTGGGAGGGGGAAAAAGCTGGGATTTGTCATGAAAATTCGGGATTTTTCTTTTAATTCCCTCTGATTTGAGGCAAAACCAGGTGTTTATTCCTAAAATTATTTCTAAAATTTAGGATTTTTCCTTGGATTCCCACTGATTTAGGCAAGGAATTTTTATTCCCACTGGCTCTGGGCATTAAAACCTCCCAAAAAAATCCAGTTTTTGGGATTCTGGAATGCCGGGAAAGCTCTGGGAGAGGCTCAATTAACGCCTCACTAATGAGGCAAAACAACCCCGAGGCTCCTTAAAAATTCCCGGTGCCTCTGGCAAGGAATTTGCCTTTTTTCCATTCCAAACCCACCCGTTCCCAAATTCCAGCGGCAGCAAGTGCTGGAATCCTTTAAATCCATTCAAATCCCATTAAATCCCAATTCAATAATATCCTCTGCTTTGGGACTGTTTTCCAGGGATTCCTGAGGGGGATTTTGAGAGGGAGTTTTGGGATTCCTGAGGGAGATTTTGGGTCAAGAGCCAGATTTTGGGGCTTTCCCTGGAATTCCCTGGGACAGCATTCCCAGCTCTCCTCTCCCGCCATTCCCAACCAAAGCCTGGAGTTTCACCTTCATTCCTTTAATTCCTTCAGAATTTTGCTTTCATTTGGATTTTCCCAGCCGGGCCTTGGGGGTGGGGGTGGGCTGAAAGATCCCTGGGGATCCCTTCCCGTATTTTGTGAAGGTCCCATGGAATCCTCTCCCAAAACCGATCCCAAACAAAGAACTCCCGAAATCCCACAGGAGCTGCTCCATGAGGACGTTCCAGATAAACAAAATCCCGAGGAAAACCGGGACGGGGAAGGGGTGAAAGTTTCCCAACGGAATCGGAGCAAAGAGCAGGGGCAGATGCAACACCCCGGGAATTCCAGCTGGGAAAAACGAGCCCGGCAACTCCGGAGCTCCTGGCCCTGACACGGGAGGGAACTCTGGGATGAGGAATTTGGGATCCATAGATCCCAGTTTTCTCTGTATCCCATAAAAAAATTGGGAATATTCCACTTTCACAGGTTCCCCCTGGAGCTGGCACTTCTGGTCCCATAAAAATGTGGGAATGTTCCAGGTTAAACCCTCGGAGTGACATTCCCTGTGTCCCAAATGCATCCCACTGCTCCTTTTAAGTGGGAAAATCCAGGGAAGGCTGTCAGGGAGAAGCTGCTCCTGCTTGTGGCAAATTCCAAAACTCCTCCAGAGCTTCTCCCTGATTTCGAAATATTCCCAAACAGGTTCTGGCTCCGTCACCCTCCAGAGAGAGAAAACCACCCTGGTAAAATGCAATTCCCAGGAATTTTCATCTGGGATTCTTTTTTTTTTATAATTTCCAGCCTCCCTTGGGCTTTTTTTTTTTTTTGCTCCAGAGGGAGGGAAAATTCCAGCAAAATGCTCCTGAAATCTGCCCCAAAAACAGGGACTGGGGAGAGGAGCTGGAATTTGGGGAATTCCAGCCTTAATTCCCTGGATTGGAGCAAAGATTGTCTGATCTTCCTGGTACAGGAACCCTGGGAATGGCCAGGGGAGGTTTAGGGTGGATATTAGGGAAAATTCATCATCCAGAGGGTGGTCAAGCACTGGAAAAATCTTCCCAGGGAAAGGGCACGGCCCTGAGGCTGCCAGAGCCCAAGGAATTTTTGGAAAATGCTCTTGGATATTTGGGATTTTTGCGTCCAGTGCAGGGCCAGGAGAGGGACTGGACGATCCCAAGTTGGAATTTTCCAGGATTCCAGCTCCTTCCTGCAAAGAAGAGTCAGGAACCCGCGGCCTTGGGATCCCACGTGGGATCGGGCCCTGCCCCACAGGAAACTCATTTCCCAACTTTCCCAGTGGGTAAAGGCCAATCCCCAACCCCATTCCCAGCAGGAGAAACCCCATGGATTTGGCTGAGGGGGATTTTTGGTGTGGGACGTCCAAAATTCGTCCAAAATCCACCCAAAATCCACCTCAAATCCTCTCTTTCCAGAGGCCCAACAACTCCTAAAGCACCGAATTCCCTGCACCTGCTCCACTTCCGACTTTTCCAGCTGCTTCAATTGCTAATTAATGGATTATTTAATCCGTGAAGGTGGGGAAATACCCATGCAGAGAAAGGAGCAGCGGGAAGAGGGAGAAGGGGACAAGGACGAGCTGGATCCCAAATCCTGGCTTTTCCCACCTGTCTGGACAAGCCAGGAAGAAAATTCCAACTGATCCCAGCACGTGACAGGGCCAGGCCCTGCCCTGCTCCTTCTCTGGCAATTTTCCTGCTGCTGGAGTTGCTCAGAAATTGAGAGGGAATTCCACTTTTCCCCTTCCTGAGAGGAGCTGCAGCATTCCCAGTCCAGCTGCAGTGGGAATTGCTCTTCCCAGCTGTTCCTGGGCTGCAAAAAGACCCTAAAATGACATTTTTTGTGCTGGAAAAGGACCCTAAAATGACATTTTTTTGTGCTGTGAGCAAAGCCCTGCCCTGGACCTGCTCCCCCTCCTTCAAGGATCTCAAATCCCCCTTGGATTTGGGAATCAGATCCCACCTCAGCCTTTTCCCTGCCAGCTTTGGGACATAGCCATTCCCAGACATTTTGTCCCCAACTCTCCTGGTTGGAATTGTCACCCCTGGGGAGCAGCAGGAAGAGTTTCTGGGAGTGGGAATTTCCCACGAATGAAACAGCCCCAAAATCCCAATTTTTGGGTAGGGCAGGGGCCACCCTGGGCAGCAGCAGGACACAAATCCAGGTTTTTCCCATGGAATTCTTGGAGTGTCCCAGCCCCTCAGGAACGGATTGTGGAGCTCAGGATTCCTCCAGACACAGGAATTGCACCACAAGGCCAGGAGAAAATGGGGGGAAAAGCAAAATTCCAGGAAAACTGTGCTGGGAAGGGCTCTCCGTACGGAAAAATTCCCAAAGCAGAAGTGGAAGGGCAGCACCAGCCCCGTGCTGTGGAATAAAATCTCTTTTTGTGCTGGAAACAGCCCCAGAAGAGCCCCGGGAAGGTGTGGAGGGACACAAGTGGTTCCCAGCTGTGGCGATTCCCAGGAAATCTGGGATTTGCTGTCCCCTCCCAGGTGAGCCAGGGGACACATCCTGGTCTTACAATAGAGCTGGGCCTTGTCAGACTCTGGAGCAGGGGATTTATGGAGCTGGGAGGGATTTTTTGGGAGGAGGGGTCGTTTTTAGGGAGCTCTCTGGGGCAGCAGGGACAGGAGACCCCAAATTCCTGTCCCTCCCCTGGGATATGCCTGGAGGAAAAGGGAATTCTCACTGCAGCTTCTCCTTACAGCTGGGAGCCTTTAGAGACCCCAAAATCCTGTGTTTTCCCCGGATAAAGGTGGAACCAGGATGTGCCTGGACGCCCAGATTCCTGTCCCTTCCCTGGGATGTGCCTGAGGGAAAAGGGAATTTTCACTTCGGGAGACCCCCAAATCTCTGTCCGTTCCCTGTACCTGGGATATGCCAGGCGAAAAAGGGAATTCTCGTTCCCCAGAGCCTCATCTTGCCCAAGGAAAGAGGAGGACGAGTGGGAATGATGAAGCAGCCGGAGCTGTTGCAGCCTGGAATTGGGAAATTGGAGCAGCAGCCACGCCTGGGGCATGGAGAAGGTGGGAAAACCCTCAGGAAACGGCTCAAACTTTTCCAGAGAAAAATCAGGAAGGCCTCATGTGCCAAAAATCTCCTTTTCCAGCCCACTTGCCTCCAGCAAAACTCTCTGGGAGTTACAAAACCGCTCAGGAATCGCTCCAGGAAAGGAGAATCCCTCCCCAGCGTTGCTGTTCCACTGCCCAGGAGAACCTGGAGCAGCTCCCTGGGATTCCCGGGAACGAGGAAAGGCCTTTGGATGCCCGGATAAAGATTCCAGGTATTGTTTTCCACCCTTTTCCCATTTATTAGCGGCAGAAAAGGGCGAGGGTTGAGCTGATAAGAGCCGAGATAAGAGAAATGGGCCCGAGGAGGAGCTGAATCAGCAGCGGCTGGAGATGAAGTGGCACCGGGGGTGGCACCGGGGACATCCGGGCAGTGCCACCCCAGGCCCTGGCACGAGGAGGAGGAGGAGGCGCCGTCCCCATCAGCTCCCTCCGTTTCAGAGCCTCGGAGAGTCCTGGACCTTCCTCGGCCTTTCCCGGGATTTTTGTTCCATTCTCACCTCGGTTCAATCGTCATTTCCCTGGATTTTTGCTGCCCTGGTTTCCCTGGATTTTTGCTCCCCTCGCTTTCCCCATCATCTCCCTGATTTATTTTTATTTTTAATTCCCAGAACCGTTCCCCTTCCCATTTCTCTCCTTTTTAGGTTCCTATTTCCATCCCAGCCCACCTTGAACTGGGATTTTCCCTGTCCCAATCCCTGACAATTCCAGAATTTCCCCACGAGAGCTTGGGCCAGGCTGGCTCTGCTTTGGCTCGGCCACAGGAGGTTAAAAATTATTCCTGGAGCAGGGTTAGCCATTAAATGGGAAAAAAAAAAAAAACCCCTGGATTTTCTATTTATTCCATTTATTTCTCCCTAAACACAGCAGGATTCAGGGAAACAACCCCCAGCAACGACCCCAGGGGTATTTCCAGCGCGGGAAAATTCTGATTTTGGGGATTTTTGTTATTGCTGGGACATCTCAGCCCTGATCTGGTCACGCCCTGGAGATCTGGGGCAGACATCTCCCATCATCATCATCATCGTCGTCGTCATATCCCAGACTTTCCTTGCTCCAGGATTCCAGAGAGAACCCAACCTCACCCTGGCATTTCCCCCCCTTTATTTCACCCCATTTCCACCAGATCCAGCCCGATCCCGGGGCTTTTTAAACTTTATTTAACTTCATTTATGCCATTTTTGGTCCCCTTGGTTTCAATCTTCAGTTCCCTGGATTTTTGACGCCCTCGCGAATTGGTTTAACCCCAATTTCCCTCGATTTTGGCTCCCCTCATTTCCCTGGAGTTTTGCTCCATTCACACCTTGGTTTAATCTTAATTTCCCTGGATTTTTCTCCCCTCACCCCGGCTTTAATCTTAATTTCCGTGGATTTTTGCTGCCCTCACCCCTGAGTTTAACCCGAATTTCCGTGGATTTTTGCTGCCCTCACCCCTGGGTTTAACCCAAACTTCCCCGGATTTAATCCCAGTCTCCCGGGATTTTCGCTCCCCCCGCGTGTCCCGCCGCGGCCGCGGCTCCCTCCCCCCGCCGGGG
>NW_008239537.1:77293-78280 GCF_000691975.1 Corvus brachyrhynchos
AAACCGCCGCTCCCCCCAAAACCCTCTTCCCGAAAAAAAAAAAAAAAAACCCAACTTTTCTCAAAGCTCCAGCCTTGAAAACGAGAGGAAGGAGCGGCTCAGCCGCCTCTGCCGGCCCCAAACCACCCCAAAAACGTTTAGAGTGCCACGGGGAGGATCCCCCAATTGTGGTGCAGAAAATCCCCCCCGTACCTTTATTTTCCTGGTCCTGGCACGGCTCGGGATGGCTCCAAAATATAGGAAGGCTCTGGGGAATTAAAAAGGAGGGGGATTAATGCCGTGCCGGGGGCTCAGCCCCCGAAAAACCCCGCTTTGGGACCTTGAACGTGGGTTTGAGTCGGACGCTGAATCAAGAGAGCAGACAGAAACCCTAAAATCACCTTCCAGGAAACCCTAAAATCACATCAATACCCCCGACAGCACCCAGGAACCCCAAAATAACATTACAAGAGAGCCTAAAATCTCATGAACACCCCCAAAGCCCCCAGAAATTCTCCGGTTTCGAAGTCCCCCCCAGAAAGGGGGAACCCCAGAGAGCGGGGAGGGACAGCGGTGCCTTTCCGGGATGTGGGGACGCCCCGGAGCACCCCAAAACTCCGGGGTGAACTCAAATTTCTGGGGGTAGTCAGGGCTGAGACTGGGTAGTCCATGACCACCCCAAAACCAGGAGCCACCCCCAGAGAGGCTGAGAGGGACCGGGACACCCCCAACCCTAAGGGGGATCCTAATTTTCGCAGGGAAAGCCCCAAGAGCCTCCAGCTGAGGGGGGACACGGAGGTGAGGGGGTCTCACCGGGGACCCCCAAGCGCTCCCAGGGCACCGGGGGGTTCAAACTCACACGGGAAAAAAACCCAAACCAGAACGGGAGCACCGCGAGCCCAAACCAGGAAGCACCGGGAGCACCGGGGAGCCTCCACGCCCTCCTCCCCGTGCCCCTCCTGCCGGCGGGGGCCTCCTGGGGGGACCCCGCGGCCGCGCCCCTTCCCC
>NW_008239537.1:78979-79373 GCF_000691975.1 Corvus brachyrhynchos
GTGGGTTCGGGCAGCCGATCCAGCTCCCAGTGAGTGCCCAGTGCTGTACTGAGACAGGAAAAAAGCCACCAGCGCCAGAGTGCCACCCCCAGCACTCCTGGCTCTTTGCAAACTACAGCTGCTCCCCACAGAGCCCCGGCCTCCACATCAGGAGCCTGAACCGAGCCCGGGGAACCGCAGGACACCTGGATTTGGCTGCTCCTAAAGCATCTGATGGTGTTTGGGACAAAGCAAGAACCGACCCTGACCACCCAAAATCCCATTATTGGGGTCTTGGAATGTGGGGATTTCGGCAGAGCCAGCTCAGCCCAGTCTGGGCACGCTGCACCCCAGTCTAAAAAAAATCGGCATATTCGGCAATTTTCCACTTTCCAAAATCCCATCCTCATCCCCT
>NW_008239537.1:80126-80901 GCF_000691975.1 Corvus brachyrhynchos
CCGGGAATTTGCGCCCCCCGAGCTCTGGGGAAAGTTTGTGGCCGATGAAGGTTTGAACTCCCTGCCTTTCTCCCGATTTCCTGCTGCTCTTCCACCCTCAATCCGAAGGGGTTTGGGGCCGAATCCCGGCTCTGTTCCTCATCCCTGGGACAGCCAGGGATGTGCAGGGATTCGGGAGGATTTAATTCCTGCACGGAAAATCCCGGCTCTGTTCCGCATCCCTGGGACAGCCAGGGATGCGCAGGGATTCGGGAGGATTTAATTCCTGCACGGAAATTGCGAGAGCTGTGAGCCGGAGCCGCAGTTTTTGTGCTGCTCCAGCCTGGAAAAAGGGATCGGCGGGGCTGGGAGAGGAGGATGAGGGCTCAGGGATGTGGAGCGGCAGGAATTGGGAATTACGAGACCTCCCCAGATCATCGTGGAATGGTTTGGGGTGGGAAGGGACCTTAAGGATCGTCATTCTCACCCCTGGAATTGTCCCTGGACGGGGCTTGGAGCCACCCGGGAGAGCGGCAGGTGTGGGATAAACGGGGCTGGATGAGCTCGAAAGTCCCTCCCAAAAAACCCCGCGATTCCATGATCCCGTTCCAGGGCTCAGAAATCCCTGAGGGATGCACGGAAAAGCGGAATAAAAATCCAAATCCGATATTTCGCGTGTAGCAGTGATCTCTCATCCCGGAGCCCCTCCCAGGACGGATTCGGGCTCCCCCCATCCCAGGGGAGCGGAGATTTCCCGGGAAATGCTTTCACAATCCCACCTGGCGGCTGCAAAAGG
>NW_008239537.1:81038-81733 GCF_000691975.1 Corvus brachyrhynchos
CGAGTGGAGGCTGCGGGGGAATTTTGGGTTCTCTCCCTGCTGTGGGAATTCTCTGCAGGGTTGAGCTCATCCCAAGGGATTGGCAGGGATTCTCCCTTTCCCAATCCCTCTCCATCCTCCTTTTCCCGGGATGCCACAACCCCCGGGAAGGCGCAGGAAGGAGCCGGGGGAAGGAAAGAGAGCCGGGAATTCTCCTCCCCGCCTGGAATTTCGCTCCTGGGAAGGAGAGGAGAAATGATCCATAAAATTTCCTTGGGATACAGCTCCCGCGGCCGGGCAGGAGGTGCCTCTGGAGCTCACAAATAGTTTAATGTTTTTCCGTGAATTTTATTTTGATGGTTTGGGTTTTGATGATGGGGAGAGGGAGGAATTTAATTTTCCATCGGTTTTCCCGTCGGAAAAAAATCCCACGGGAGCGAATTTATTGAAGGAAAATGGGCCCGGGAGCGGGAGAGGAAGGAAAGGCTGGAGGGGGGGATTTTTCCCAAAAAATTGAGAGGTCCTGGCGGTGATGCTGGGCTGAACTGAGACGGGTGGGACTAGTCCTTACTGGGACAGACGCCTTCAAACTGGTGTGGGACTGCTCCTTACTGGGAGTGGAGCCCTCAGACTGGTGTGGGACCGCTCCGTACTGGGAGGGCTCTCAGCTGTGTGTGCTGCTGTGAGGGGACCCCTACTGGGACAGGGCTCTCCGA